>NC_091118.1:101327990-101691740 GCF_040183065.1 Periplaneta americana
ACATCCAAATTACATTTCTAAGGATGGATTTTATGATCTTGCTCTCTTAAAAGTGGAGGCATACGTGCACAGATACAGACGAGTTATTAAGATAGTGCCTCTAGCATCTTCCAGCGACATGGAATACATTTCTAACTGCCAGACTATGGGATATTCAGCAGATGAACGTAAATGGCATTATTTTAACTTACAGAAAACTACACACTGTTTTCAAGATAATCTTAAAACTGCAATATGTGTTCCATTTCCTAAAAGTAACTTAGGCCTAATTGATTTTGGGAGTCCTTTGGTCTGCAGATCGATGCAAGTTGGATTGTTTAGTGGTTTCGAGGCTGATTCCAAAACAAGAGCTTATTAGTACGTATATTTTCGGAAAATGGATCAAGCTACACGTGCCAAATTTAAAAATTGAAGCATTTCACCAATTTGAAACGGCACGTAGGCCTAAATCTAGGAGTGCAGCAATGATACATAGTTCATCAAAAAACATGTGTGTAATTGTTGTGTTTGTATTTACTGGAATTCAAAGTATAGTTAATAACAAACAATGTATTTTCGCTTTCATTCACTGAAGTTTCAGCTCAAATAAATTGTGTCTCTTCCTTTCGTTAATTATATTCTTTATTATTAAACTCTGACTCTACTCGGTTTCAAATTCCGTGAAAGTAAGGTATAATTTTTGGTGAAAAAATAATTATGATATTATTATTATTATTATTATTATTATTATTATTATTATTATTATTATTATTACGAGGCGCATCTAGAAAGTAAGTTTCCCGATTTTTTCTCCTTGAAAGTAAACGTAATTAGCCGTGTCAATTGCGCATGCGTAACAGATCTATGACGTATCAATCATATGCCAGCCGGACAGGTCCCGCCTGGTGCCATTAGCGTGGCAGCAGTGGTCCGAAATGGAAGCTCTTATTCCTTCTCCCGCCGCCTGCGAGTTTCGGTCGGTGATAAAGTTCTTTAATCCACAAAGCACTGCGCCGAAATTCATCGGCAGCTCTGTCAGGTCTATGGGCTGAACATTATGAGTAAGCAGATTGTGCGTCGCTGGTGTAGGCAGTTTTCCGAAGGTCGTCAAAGTGTCCATGATGAAGAGCGCAGTGGGCGACCGTCCCTCATCAATGATGATCGTGTTGAGCTATTGCGGCAGTGCATCATGGAGAGCCGTCGCTTCATGATTACGGAGCTGAGCAGCCATTTTCCGCAGATATCGCGATCCTTGTTGCATGAGATTGTCACTAAGCACCTGCTGTTCAAAAAAGTGTGTGCCAGGTGGGTGCCGAAAAACCTGACACCCGAACACAAAATTCAACGTTTAGGAGCAGCACTGACATTTTTGCAACGGTATCATGATGACGGCGACGAGTTCCTCGACAGGATCGTCACGGGCGATGAGACTTGGATTTCGCACTTCACCCCGGAAACCAAGCAGCAGTCAATGCATTGGAGGCATAGTGGATCTCCGGTCGGGATGAAATTCAAACAGACGCTGCCGGTACGGAAAGTGATGTGCACGGGGACAGGAAGGGCATTCTGCTCATTGACTTCCAAGAGGTGAAACAGTGAACGCTGACCGTTACTGTGAAACACTGCGAAAATTGCGACGTGCCATTCAAAACAAGAGGCGTGGAATGCTTACTGCAGGTGTTGTGCTCCTCCATGACAATGCTCGTCCACATACGGCTCGGCGCACAGCAGCTGTTTTGACGGAATTTGGCTGAGAGTTGTTTGATAATCCACCCTACAGTCCTGATCTTGCTTCCAGCGATTTTCACGTTTTCTTCCACCTCAAGAAATTCCTGTCCTCCAGTGAGCGTTTTGGCAACGACGAAGAGCTGAAGACGTCTGTCACACGCTGGTTCCATTCACAGGCGGCAGAGTGCTACGACAGAGGGATACAAAAGTTGATCCCACGATACGACAAGTGTCTCAATTCTAATGGTGGCTATGTTGAAAAATAGCTGAAATATTGCTGTACCTGTTGCCAATAAATGTTTTCCTGAAAGTTTGTGTTCTTTTTTTTTTAATAGGGAAACTTACTTTCTGGATGCGCCTCGTACTACTACTACTACTATTATTATTATTATTATTATTATTATTATTATTATTATTATTATTATTATCTGGGAGTGCCCACGAAAATAGCTTCTTCTTTCGCCCAAGTCTTTAAATGCCAGTAGTGAATTGCGTTTCCAACATTACGCGCATTCCTGAATTTGGTGTACATATGCTCTCGAATGCGAGCATGTCTGTTTTCTATCGTACCATCTCTCACAAGAGCCTTTACTATTTGAATCACTTTTGCCGGTGATGTCTTAAATTTTCGGACAGTTGCTGCAACGCTTTTCTTTCCAATCTTGAAACTGTCATAAATCCTTTGCATTGTTATTTTAGAGAACCGCTCGTGGATATTTTTCCGTTTGAATTTGGGAGGTGATGGTTCATAGGAACTGGAACTGGTTGCCGTGTTATGAACTGGACTACCGAGCACATCGTTATCTTCAGATAAAGTGTCCGATGTTCCATCACTATCACACCACAATGTCTGTCCTTCCGACATGTCCATGCCGCCACTGACATATTTTTCCAGGATGATAAACAACTCATGCAATTCCCTTGTCGATGTATGTTGAATGCGTGTTGTCCGCTGGGTAATTCTGTGTCACCTCATTCACAGCATGAGGGTTACAACTCATTTTGATAAACAATAGTATACACGTATTTCACCTACAGTATTCTTCAACACACAGGCCCATCCCCTGAATCGTACTACCATGGATAAATCTATACTAATAATAAATCTGTAGCCGAAATGTTTCTGGTAATTTTCGATTTTCCAAAAATAATTGGTCCTAACATATATAATCAACCACCCTGAAACCGAAAATCGTTTTTTTTTTTAATTTCTGTTCGTATGTCTGTCTGTATGTATGTTTGTTACCTTTTCACGCGATAATGGCTGAACGGATTTCGATGAAAATTGGAATATAAATTAAGTTCGTTGTAACTTAGATTTTAGGCTATACGGCATTCAAAATACATTATTTAAAAGGGGAGTTATAAGGGGGCCTGAATTAAATAAATCGAAATATCTCGCTTATTATTGACTTTTGTGAAAAATGTTACATAAGAAAAGTTTCTTTAAAAATAATTTTCGATACGTTTTATTCTTTGATAAATTTTGATAGAACTGATATTTAATGAGATAAATGAGTTTTAAAATTAAAATAACTGCCATCTAAGGCCTTGTAATGAATTAAAAAACAAATGACTTCGTCTATAAGGGGCCTTGGACAGCAACAATCGAAAGCTATGAAAGATAGCCTACAGAGAATGTTTCTGTGTTTGTATGAAGTACCGGTAATATCGGAAGCTAAATTAACCGATTTGTATAATTAATTATTATTTCACCATTGGAAAGTGTAGTTTCTCTAGATGGACATAATGCTATAATGTTATTACAGTAACTTCTGATATAATATAATATAATATAATATAATATAATATAATATAATATAATATAATATAATATAATATAATATAATATAATATAATATAATATAATATAATATAATATGTAATATTAAATAATATAATTTATTTGAAGGGTTCAGAACCATAGTGCCCAAGCGCCATGTACTGAATACGTAGAAAACAAGGGTTAAAATTAAGTTATTACCATAATTCAATGGAAACCTATAACAAGTAAAATAAAATATACACATTAAATCTAAATGATGTCAATCTTCATTAAACTATGGTTGCATGTAATAAAAATTAAGAAATATGTTAAAGGAATTGTCATTGCACCAATGAGTGCTTTCTGGACCAAAATGATCGCATTTTAATTATTTAAATACAATTTAAATTAAGTAACATATTAAACGAGTCTTCGCTCTTCGCTCTTTGGTGCCTCAGGGGGTTCGTTGTGCTACTCTGAACTTCATATGAGAATGTAGACATTTATGCGCATGTGCGAAGCTGAAATCACTGCTCTGATTGGCTATTTTTACGCGGGAAAGTGCTGTAGTCAGCTTCAGCAAAACACAGCTTGGAGATTGCAAAAGTAAAGCGTAACGAAAGAATGCTTGTTTGTGGAAGAACTCGGAACTATTTACAATGTATTTGGTAATTCAAATATCAAACTGCTGCTGCCATCTACCTGTAGGCCTATGAGGTTCCTCCTGAATCAGCTAGCAAGCGTCGGAAAATGGAATCCCAGAAAATTGAAGCCAAGGAAGTATGTGACTGTATAATTCAGGAAACTACTCACCATTTCCAGTCTTTAAGCTACATAGACGCAACAAAATTGTTAAACAGCAAATTTTTTTAGAATTTCTCGTATAATTTTCGTGAACGAGAACTTGAAGTTGCTGTCAACAGCTATACTATAGGCGTTGCCTACGCTATAGTATTCAAGGCCTCTGCATTGCTGCGATAATCAATGTCAGAATTGGTTCTATTGACGTAGTTGCAAATGCACCGCCAGATGGCAGGCGATTACACCCTATTTATACATTGCTTTCAATGGTGCAGTTGTTAAATTAATCAAATTGCACGACACAGCATGAAATAAAATTAAGAATTTGGATAGTTATAACCAAGATATATTATTTTAAGTACGATTTATGTGAAAAATTGCATTACAATAAATTTTCTACAAGTTTATGTTGTTCAAATTACGGGCAGTATGCCTATCATCAGAGCGTTTAGAATAGAAAGTGTGGTAACTCGGAAAGGGTCTAATGGGACTTTTAAATCCCCTAGTGTCGCCGCGGCAACTGAGCGAAACATTGGCGTGGCGATCGTTCTAAGATTGCAGTTTTCCTCTTAATACTATGGACAGAGCATGTAGAACTCGTTCTGCTATGGAATTAAGAAGATATTTCTTGTGGTGTTCGGGTGATTTTTATTGTGCCGTTTATGTGAGCGAGTAGTAATAAGCCTAATTGTTTTGTTCTTGATGTAAATCCAATTATAGATACTCTATAATCTGTAAGGAAGAGACTTTCTTTTATCCATCCATAGAATAGACTATTTTTCAGAAGTGGTGTAGAGCAATTCCACGAACACAGAAAACTGTATGCTCGTTCTTATAACTGTGATATCCATTTTTCTGCGGTTTTGATTGTGATTTTTTAAAATTATGATTTATTTAACGACGCTCGCAACTGCAGAGGTTATATCAGCTTCGCTGGTGTGTCGGAATTTTGTCCCACAGGAGTTTTTTTACATGCCATTAAATCTACTGACATGAGCCTGTCGCATTTAAACACACTTAAATGCCATCGATCTCGGCCGGGATCGAACCCGCAATCTCGAGCATTGAAAGCCAGCGCTATGTCAACTGCGCTACCGAGAGCGAATTTTGATTGTAAGAGCCGATAAATTTATTATTGCCAGTAAAGAGGTAGGACTTCCACGCAAGAACTGGCGACCAAAACCGTATGCTATAACACATATTTTCCCAAACTTGCCTCGATATCTTAAAAAAAGGAAAGAAGAGAAAATATCCAACGAAGAGGACATAAATCCGTTCTCATAACAATGTATCCTTACCAAGTACCATCTGGCTATGACCAATTCCATTGACGCTAAATAATCCAGCAGTTGATACAGCATCGTTAAATATCCGAGTAAAAAATAATTGGATGTGACACCCGAAAATCAGAAGAACACCTTAGTTGATCATGCGCTTGTATGCATTTATGTACCATTCATTACTCCACACCTGAATGCCCAAAATTATATCTAGTTACATTGACCGTAACAAATACTGTAGACCGTAATTCCTTCCAGTGAATGAACCCCAGACCAGCATTTCAGCTGTTTAGTGTGAGTTTTCAAAATCGATATATTTTTTAGAGTCATAAACTGTGATGGGTTCGAGGAAAGTGAAAATACAAAAGAATTCAAAGGTGAATGAACGACCATGCAGATACGTTGAACTCAAAGACTCCGTCGTCTGCCCTGTACAAAGAATTCTAGCATTACACGATTTTAGAAAATATATGACACGTAATTGACAATATAAAGAACACGTTTGCCTAAGAAAAAACCCTTGAATTATTTAGAGTGACAATTCAGAGCATTAGCGAAATATATTAATTCTTGTGGGATAGCAGATTTAAATATATTCAGACAGAAAAAAATTAACTAGGATCCTCTAGAGCGATATTTTGGAATTAGAAAATGATTATCTTGGATGATTACCATAGACTTTCTACATGTGAACATTTTTCAATCTATGTGCCGGTTAAAAAATGTGCTGTATTAAAGTGCTAATTGTGAACTCCTAATTGAATCCAAGCACCTAGCTTCTACTTCATTAAATATGCATGTTTAATTATTAATTATTTTATTTTTAATAATAGCACTTTAGTCGTAATTAACGTAAAAGTTATTTCGGTAACAAAAGTACAGTATAATTCTACTTTGCATCTAGGCTAGAACTTAATCTGGTTTACAATTTTATTACAGTTGTTTATTACGTTTCCACATCATAAGAGATTTATAATCGAGCATATGAGAAAGTAATAGACCTCATGGAAAAGTCGTTAATTTAATATTCTCCAATAAGTAGCATACAACTACTTAATATAGTGCTACCAAATTGTTTTAATTTTACAAAACACAAAATAACCTAGGTATTTCAAAAGATCAAAACTTACATTAGCATAGATATAATATCGAAGCTTAATTTATGAGTCTAAGTTGCACGTAATATTTTTTGTTCCCCTGAATTACGTATAGCCTAAACCAGATACAACTGCAACTAATGACTAAATAGTAGATAAAAACTATTGGTGAAAATAAAGTGTCTCCTTTATTATATTACTATCTTACTTGTGTATAAAAACTATAATTTCATGTCAATGCGTACTTTATAATGCCATAAAAATTTTCAGTTTTGCGATGCTGTACTTTTTTTTTTGCGTATTTCTGGCTGAAGCCGGCACAATGTTCCATTTTTCGGTTAATTATTATATTTACTATTCAGAGTTGTGTTATATAACTCACAATTTGTTAATATAGTAATATTACATTTTTAAAGAAGTAAAATATTGTAACTAAGTACTTTACAATATATTCTTATCTAATGGGTTATTTTTAAAAACCTTTTTCATTCACTTGAATAGCGATCTTGAAACTGGGCACTGAAAATAGGGCTAGCGCCACTCGGCTACGATCCACTGAACTAGAGGAAGTAACGTCTTCTACCCGCTCTGGCAGTAGTAAAAAAGTATTGGTGAAAATATAATGTCCCATTTGATATATTATATTATACTTTCTTGTACGTCGAAAACTATAATTTTGTGTCAAAATGTACTTACAACAACACAAAAATGTTCAGTTTTGCGAAGCTGTACTTTTTTTTTGCGTTCTTCTCTCTGAAGCTGACAGAATGTTCCAGTTTACTGTTGATTATTATACTCGTATTTACGATTCAGGAGTGAATGATGCAACTCAAGAGTAGTTAATGTAGTAGTATTACATTTTTTAAATAAGTAAAATATTGTGATAAACTATAATATACTTTTATCTAGTGTGTATTTTAAAAACATCTGCATTGACTCGAATAGCGCTCCTGAAACTGAGAACAGAAAGCAGAGCGAGCGCCGCTCTGCGACGAACCGCTGGACTAGTGGAAGTATCGTCACTTTCTCTTCTACCCGCTCTGCTATCATTATAAACATGGATGGCTACAGAAACCTGGTTTTGGATCTGGCCCTGTTGGTTCTGGTTCTGACCTTGACTCCAACATTCGGTTTGTATTTGGAAAAGCAGAACCATAGTTTCTTTTAACCGCGATATTATCGTACTTACGTTTGCAAATGCCTTTGTTCGTGTCCTTGAAGATATGATGGAATGGATAATCTTGAAAAATAGTCGAGACGGAATTTGATAGGAGTCGCTTGTTTTTAGTGGAAATACTAAAACAAGTTATGTCGAAATGTGACCTCCACACTAACCGATACAGATCTTTTTGAAAGTTGCCAGAAACTACTTTTGTTCAAGTCCTGCCGCGATATTGATTTAACTCATTTTTCACGCAAACCAACATTTCATGGAAATTGATGGAAAGTGAGTGATGCCAGTTCCATTTTTATCTCCGCTTTTACAAAAGGGTATACAAGAGTAAAATATTATGAATCCAAGTATAGATCAGAATATCAATGCCATAACCTGAAAACAATAAGACACTCTGTATGCAAACAAAGTAGGCCTACAGTACGATTAGGATCAGGGGCGTATATTGCGGGTGTTCAAGGTGTGCGCGGACACTGTAAATTCGGTAATCTCATTTTAGTGCAACAATTTAGTGTAACAATCTAAAACGAAAAGCGGACAATACACTAGACATTTTTCTATTTCACAATATGAAAATGTAGAATGATTAGAGGGTTGTGACATTTCAAACAGGTTATTTTGCTGGCCATGCTTATTGTTTTGTAACAAAAATGAGGTTTGGAGTAAGTATGGATTTGCTGACTTAAATCACTTGTGTAGTGCAGAGCAAAAGCATTCAAAATCTCAAACTCACGTACAATGTTTCCTGAAATCAAAACTTTTCGGAAAACAGAGAATTGTTAAGCAAATCTGACTTTCAGGTGGAAGCTCCCTGTGAAGCAGGCTTGAATAATTTCAAGAGAAAAATTGTTGCGGGGCCGGGTATCGATCTCGGGACCCTTCGCTTAGCGTACGAATGCTCTACCGACTGAGCTACCCCAGGAACCATACATGATACCGTCACAATTCTTCCCTTTATATCCACACAACTTAAATGGGGATGAGTTGTGTGGATATAAAGGGAAGAATTGTGACAGTGTCGTGTAAGGTTCCTAGGATAGCTCAGTCGGTAGAGCATTCGTACGCTAAGCGAAGGGTCCCGAGATCGAACACAGGAACAATTTTTCCCTTGGAATTATTCAAGTGAATTGGTACTTTACTTGATGATCAACGAAGAACTGACACCAAAAAAATACAACGAAGGGGTAAAGAAAAATAGAGCTCTATTAATACGAATCATTGACGCTACTCATATTTGTCTTCTAGCTAACCAGGAGCTCCCGCTATGGGGACATGACGAATCAGATAGTTCTTTGAACAAAATAAATTTTTTAGAATTTTTTAATGTGTTAAAAAAATATGGTTTACTTTTAGAAAACCATCTACATTCTTTCACAGTGTTTCCAGGAACTTCTCCATTGATTCAAAATGATACCATAAAAGGTATTACTGATGTAGAAAAAGAAGAATAAAAAATGAAATTAACTCCGTTTCATTTGTAGCTATAATACTTTATGAAACTTCCGATATTGAGAACAAATCTCAACTATCTACAGTTCTCCGCTATGTCTATGAAAGATTCTTGGGCTTTTTAGATGTTCGTGCTGATAGCACAGCAGATGGTTTATTTATTCACGTAGCACGAGTAGTTAATGAATTTGAAATTTCTACTAAACTCGTGCACCTATAGACCAATTATATGTTTTTAACAGAACACCCATACTCCAGGTTCAGCATACGCCACTGATTTGGATCAGTCATTTGACCATGCTGTACACGTTAACAGGCAACAAGTAACGAACTGATGTCCACCTTTTTCCCATATTCAGGAACAGCACATCCAAACGTAATGTGACGCTACGATACTGATTAAGTTACTAAAGTAAAATGATGCGACGTTATCTTTCAGTTTCAGATAAAACCAGGGTACGAATGAACGGGGGTATGGGGGATTTCCCCCCTGTTGGAAAGTTATCCCCCTCTCATAAATTCATATTAACATCCTGCCAGGGATAACTTCTATCCCTCTACGAAATATAATTGTTTTAATACAAGTATACTTTATAAAATAGAATTAAGCAAAGATAATAATATCGATCTGACAACAATCAATAACTTAGGAATTACACATCTTATCTTAACTCATTCACATTTTCAAAGTGTGATCCAGTCGTGATACAGAGGTGTTATTCATTAATTTATTATTGTTACTTCCAATGTTCGCTTTACATTTCATCACAGTAACGTCAACAAGAGCAGCAGCAATAATAATAATAATAATAATAATAATAATAATAATAATAATAATAATAATAATAATTATTATTATTATTATTATTATTATTATTATTATTATTATTATTATTTGGGAATTAATGAAAAGACATAGTCATGCTTACCTTTTATAAATCACAATTAAATTGCCTTATATTAACAAAAAATTCACTGTACACATAAAAACACTTTTCACAAGCTTTTTCCCGCTTTATCTAAACAAATATCACAATTAATGTGCCAATTCCCCTATACAACCTGTGTAAATGATGGTGTAATTGACTGCCAACTAGCGGCGGAGTTGGAACTACTGCGACTGTAACGGCTCGCAGGCGACGATTAGTGATGGGCGAAGTTGTTATTTTCCCGGAACAGTTCCGACGGTTCCGGTTCCGAAAAAATACTATGTTCCAAATAACAGTTCCGAAATAACAGTCACCAGTGGTGATGAGTAGGAGTCGTTGAGTCGTTCAAACGAACGGTACAGTACCCTCCCTCTTCACCATAGACAAATAACGCCATGCAGCTCACACTGGAGCTGACTCATAGGCATGACATAGTACACATTCTTATCTATAGATGGCACTGCAATGCACATTCGAATCGATTTTGGAAAATTGCTGTGCATGCGGACAGAACTCAAAAGCTTAATGCTAGTAATTACACAGCTGTTGACTACAAGGACAGAATACAACACTTTGTTTTCGTACATAAAGTTATAAAGACATGGTAGCCAACTAAAAAAAATAACATAACATTTAAAACATATGGTATGTAATTTCTGTTCTCTCTATTACATAATAAAAAAAAAACAAATCATTAATTTTTATTTTTACTTTTCTTAATTCACAGTTATAATAATAATAATAATAATAATAATAATAATAATAATAATAAATATTACAATTTCATAAATAAAAAAGATATATATTGGCAGTACTGAAACCTGGAAACCCCGCAGTGGGTTAGTAAAATGTTGGAATCGCATCTTTACCAAAGTGTAATTTAAACTTCGCATTAAACCTCGCTCTCCAAATCAGTACTTATATGGGCAGTTTCCAACAAATAATGCTACAACATTTTTGTCGTTCTTTGATAACAGAGAAGATAGCACAAAAACTTGTGCTTGTCAGACTTAACCTCAACAAACGACATACAGACATTGTAACTAAACCACTCATTACCATTTACGACTTTAACCTTTGTATAGAATCAGCTGATCAATTAATTAATAATAGTATGCGTACTTTATGACTTTGTAGAATGTTTATAAAACAGAATTAGTCAACTAATGGTGAAATAAACCATAAAGCGGGAATGAATATTACAGATTATTAAATACTTACTATAACATTACAGATGATTGGCCAGTCTTACAAATGTTGATATTAAAGTTCGCGCCACCGCAAGGATTTCAATTTCCATGCGCCCCCCTCCAACCACGTGAGAGTTTCAAGTACCAACTTCATCCAACGAAGTTCCAAGTGCAACATAAAGAACAACGAGAACAGTGTAACTGCAGCTGTCGTTGGTTCATCGGAACAAGCTCCGACGTTCCGACTGTTATCTCGGAGTCGGAACATACCTTGTGCAACGCGGTACTGCGAGCCCGCAACAGCTGGGCAAGTGAGCAGCTCGGAGTCGGAACACTGTTATTTCGGAACAGGAGGTTCCGACCTACTGTTCATTTTTGCAACAGTTCCGAGACCGGAACAGTTCCAAAATAACTGTTGTGTTATTTTTTACCCATCTCTAGCGACGATACAGAGGCCTTGTATAATAGCGTAGGCAACGCTATAGGTCACAGTCTAATAGATTTATGTTCAAGAAACTCTATAGTCAAGTTGTGCGTACATTGGTTGTTAAAGTATTCCAGATACTAAGCCTGATTATTATTATTATTATTATTATTATTATTATTATTATTATTATTATTATTATAAAATTGAATTATAAATACACATTCAAATCTAGAGATTTTTGTTCGAAAATCGCGGGTTTTCGAAAGCCATCTAGCGGGATTATATGAACAACTGTTGGCAACCCTGTGTGCAATGTTTGTAATGTGTACTTTTATTATTGGAAGCATGTTCTGAAGCGTGGTTTGTGCGTGAATAAAAGATACAGGGAATCCAAGATACAATTTCTTGATATTCCATGTTTTGAAACGTATGAAGATCACTGATAATAATGAATAAATTATTATTTACATTGTCAAGTAAGTTTTAAAATACAATATATACACTATTATTTTGCTCTTTATAGCCTAACGTAATTCAAAGATGAAGTTACCGAGAAAGTTTAATTATGTTCGTTCTGGCATAAAGAATAATTAATTGCGGATTTAAGTTTAGTTGGGCTTTTCGTATGTTTTGCATATACGTATCTGTGAAGGTTAGGTTAGATTAATTTAGGCATTTGATATGCCTTACATTACGAATCTGTAATAGGTTAGGAATAAGTTAATTTAGGCTTTCAGTTACTAAGTGAAGTGAAATATGCATTTCGCGTTCATTTTGAAGTGTTCTATATCCTTATTTCACATATTAAATCATTTTTAGGTTATCTACACCGATCAATAATTATTTCCGAATTTGCATTTCCCTTTACAACAATAATAATGGAAATATGAATTAATGGAGTAACTTACGTGTACAGGCTACGTAGTTAACAAAGTGGAATGAGGTTAAGCAATAATAATCACACCAGAATTGGAAATAACACGTGATCAATAAATTTTATTGTAACAGACTTTTTCTACGTCTCTAGTAAAGTAACAAATAAAAATAACAACAAAATTAACAGCTATAATTAAAAACATAACCTTTGAAAAAAAAAAGTAGGCCTAAGCAATAATAATCCCACCAGAATTGAAAATAAAACGTGATCAATAAATTTCATTAAAACAAACTTAATTTTTCTACGTCTCTAGTAAAATATTATTATTCCAATTATTGTATTTTAGCCATTAACATTTTCATTACAACCAATAACGAACATTTCACAAGCATCAATGTGAAATACGCAACGAGCTGGTACTCGATGGAAATACGACACAGTCCAAAGTCGCTCCGTGGACAGTCTATTGTTTCTAGTTGCTAACCGCTTGGAGCGCTTTATCACGAGATTTGCAAAAAATCACCTCAAGCTTCGCGACTGTATATAGTAGACTGTGCTTTTATTGTGCCTTGCATATACGCTGAGCAAAGGTTGGAGAGAGAAGACAGGAGGGAAAGGAAGAGGGAAATTACCCTCCAGCAGGTAATTTTTTCCCCCCACAGCTTATGTTGTCATCCCCCCCCCTCATTACCCATAATTCCCACCGTCCCCTAGTGACGTGGGGAGGGGATGGAAGGTGCAATCCATGTTCTAACATTTTCCCTGCAAATTAATATTTATTGGTTTCATAGTTAATTATCGCTATAATCTTGAATGAGTGAAGCGATTATAGTAAATTTCAGTTCGTTTTGCACAAACAAAAATAATATTAACCTATTTCTTGCAGGTATCTTCGAGTTTATGGTGGAATTTAATATACTTTATTAAAATAATAAAATTAACTTTATGCATTTAATATTTCAATAAGGGAAGGAAGGTATTAATTTTTCCAAAAGGACACAACGAAAGTGTAACATATTTTGTCGTCTACTAGGAGAGAGATTTGCGATGATGAGGCGATAGTAGCGATCCTAGTGGTGGGCAACTACCCATGTTTGCATTTTTACTACATATTGAGCTTCGCGACTGTATATAGTAGACTGTGATAAAAGCCTAAACTAACCTAATCTGTCATAGATTCGTATATGCAATACATAACAAAAGGCTAAACTAACCTGTTGCAGATTCGTATATGCACGGTATAGAGTGAGTGTACACGCGTGAACCTTTTGTAATGTCATCGAAGTTATGTATTACACAGGGGACAGCTGAAAGTGTGAAAGCGGAGTATAAGGAATTAACTCAGCGCTAGTTTAACCAATTTTATGTTATTGTTATTATTATTATTATTATTATTATTATTATTATTATTATTAGTTGTGAGTTAATGTAATTTACCATTTGTTTTTCAAGGAATACTAATATCTGAGCTAAATCAGGATAATTTCATAACAATTTACTTACGGTGGATTTATCTAGGCTAATAGACTTGATATGAAAGGCTAATGCACATGTAAGATAGCCAGACGACTGTTTTGTTGTTTGGACACACACTGTTACGACATAGCAAAGACAGACACGATTGATAATCGTTACCTCTGTTAACAGCCCCAGATTTTTTTTTGTCAACCAACTGTCATTGGCCCTTCGAAATATATGAAATAACGTACACAAACAATCTTTCAGTCGTTCTACCTTTCATTTCGTAAAAGCATTTGCAGAGAGTAGACGAATGTCAAACATGGATTTTGTGGAAATTGTTACAAATATGATTTGCCTCAGGAAAAGAAGGAAGAGGAATTATTGGGTGCATCTGTTAACTTATACAGTAAGAGACTGTTGAAAGGAAAATTTCATAGGGTAGGTTGTATTGTATTGTATTTATTAACATTTCATGGTATTTGTACATTGGTTCACAGGTGGAATATGGAACAAGTCAAAAAACGTAATAGGTACTACTATAAAATCTTAATTTATAGTCACAGTCTAGTTGAAATATGTACAGAAGAAGTTTGCTTTATAGTCTACTAGTACAACACAAAGTTTTAGTATCAATTTCATGAAGCGTTGTTGAATGTCATGGATTCACCTACAGAATAGAAGGCATGAGAAATTAGGTATTTCTTTAATTTGGCCCTAAATAATCTTATGATTTGAGTTTCATTTCTTATATTGATAGGGAGGCTATTAAAAATTTGTACTGCCATATAACGCACTCCTTTTTGATAGCATGATAGATTTGCCGATGAAGTATGAAAGTAATTTTTTTATGTGTTTTTATGCTATGAATTGTTGAATTAGTTACAAAGTTTTTACGATTACATACGAGGAAGATTATTAATGAAAAAATATACAGACAAGCCATGGGCAGTATTTGTAGTTGGGGTAATTTGAATATAAAAACAGCCTTTTTTAAGTTTAGAGACCCATAGCCTATTACCATGGTAACATTTTCTAGTTAGTTTTTTTGTATGTTAGCACTGTGACCTTCTAGAATAATTCTATTGCATTTTCAATTATGTTGGCCTTTTCTTATCATAATAATAACCCTAAGTTTAACTAGGCCTATACTCAATTTACCCCAAGGATGGGGAAATTTGGATATAATGTGTATTATTAAAGTAAAATATTCTTTAAAGGCCTTATAAAAATAAATTATCCCAACCATAGGTTAGTGTTATGTATCGTAAAACAGAAAGTAGAGAGGTTAGGTAAGCATTTAACAATTTTAATTAGGCCTAACAAAATAAAAATATTCAGACTATTTAATTCTTGGTAAGACTTAGTTTGTAAGTTTAAAATATCTCTCATTAAAATTAGGGACAGAAAACACTTCGGATATTTATCTGTCTTTCACGAATCCGTAACAAGAAACAGATTTTTTTTTTTTACCAGGCAGTATAAGTGTGAAGGACACAAATTTTTAACACTCCATAATAGGCAATTTATGAAATAGAGATTAGGCCTATAAGTTAAATTAGCATGTGTTTGAAGATTAGGTAAAGTTTTAGTCAATAAATTGTAACTTACACCCAAATTACCCCACTATACCCAAATTATCGCGACCCACCACACTATGTACCAAACATTGCAGAATTACCCTCCAAAATTCTTTTCACATTTTCTCATGGATAAACAAGATTTTGATGAACTTTTTATTATTTCTGAGACTGAGCTAGATGTTAGCATCGATTTCTGCGACTGCATAATTAAGAAATGTTGTGTACTTCATGATTTTTTTTTCGCTCTAAGGATGACATTCATTTCGTGGAGTCCTTTTGAAAGTATTGCAGAAAATAACCTAGATGTTGATAAAGCGTCATAAAATAACCCAATAACTTCATCCCTCTTAGCCCCAAATATTTTCCTAAGCATCTTATTCTAAAAAAAATACCCTTAATCTCTGTTCCTCTCTCAAAGTGAGAGGCCAACCAAGTTTCACAACCATACAGAACAACTGGTAATATAACTGTTTTATAAATTTCTAACTTTCAGATTTTTTGACAGCAGACTAGATGACAACAGCTTCTCAACCAAATAATAACAGACATTTCCTGTATTTATTCTGCGTTTAATTTCCTCTCGAGTATCATTTATATTTGTTACTGTTGCTCCAAGATATTTGAATTTTTCCACCTCTTCGAAGGATAAATCTCCAATTTTTAGCTTAAATAATTAAAAAGTAATTGTTGAAATAAAATGAAAGGGAAACTGACTTTCTTCAGTTTTATTTTCGGGCGACAATTTGCTTCATCCTGATACCACAGCTGAACAAATCACTTGCCAAAGTTCTCTTTTAACATTGATGTTGGTCCACCGCTTTGGAGTAACAGTTGGCATGCCTGACTGTGAAACGAGCTGGTCTGGTTTCAACTCCTGGTTGGGACAAGTTACCTGGGTTAGGTTTTCCCTCAACCCACTAAGAGCAAATTCTGGGTAACTTTCTGCCCTGGATGCTGGATTCATTTCACTGGTATTACCACCCTCATTTAGATGCTAGAGGACCATAGCAGTTGATAAAGCGTCGTAAAATAAAACCAATTGAAATAAAAAACATTGATGTTTGCATAATCATTTAAATTTTTGTCATATAGAGTAGGGCATCTTTTGACCTCTTCAATTAATTGTTCAATATCTTCTTCTGTTAACAATGCTGACTTCCATACTTGGTGAGGTTAGAAAGAAGAATGTGGAACAAAAGTGAACAAGAGAACGACACTTTAGTCATATGTGTACACATACTCACAGACTGAAGTGTTTTGTTGTTTATAAGGTAGGCCTACATGCTACACACGATGGCGACAGGACAGTCAGCCGACTGTTAAGTCTTAGCCCTGAAATACACTGGCGACATTTTGTAATCGGAATGGACTGCACATGCAGTTGGTTTGCAGCAGACCATGTAACTGAATGGAGCACACTATATTAGCAGCTTTTGAAGTCGAAATTGACAGCTGTTGTCTGTTTGCTGCCCATTCTCACCAAGCTGTTTAATTTGCAGTTCATGCTGAACTACACTAGTAGCAGCTGTTGACCTGCATTGTTTTCTCTGCTCTAGTGAGAGATGAGCACTATGCTAGAGTCAAATTCGATATTGAGGCATTTATTGCTGAAATTCAAAAACATGAATCCATGTAGAATTGAGGACCGTCTTTGCAAAACTTGCTAACCGCAAAATTTGCAAAATTGAGATTTTGATGGATTCATTAACATAAGGCAGGCCTCTACATGATGTTAAAGGCGTCTTAGTAAAATTGGATTATTTCTCTTTATTGTAGTGTGTCAAAGTGTGATCGTTTTTCCAAAACTTGCTTTCTGCTATGTGAGAGTTACAGCAAAATTTTTCTTACTACAGTGTTTTGTCTCTCCTGTAAAATTTAGTTTATTAAGTTAGCAAGTTTTGCAAAAATGGTCCTCAATTACAAGAGTGAGTCCTATAGTAACCGAATTCAAAGGAATAATACCTGGGCAGTGATATGTGAGGAGCTTTCGCCAACTTCAGTGAAAAATGCACATAGGAGAAAAAGATTGCTGAGGGCCTTCCTTGCTAACAGAATCTTTCTTGTCACATAAAACAATATTGTCATTGTCATTTTATAAAAAGATTAGAATAATTGCATATTTTATATTTTGACACTCCCAAATAATAGTATAAATAACAAAATATTAACAATATAACATAAAACTATGCAACCATAGTCCTATAGCTCAACAGTAGTCTATATTTTGCACATTATTTATCAGTGTTTATCATTTTTCTTACAAGTTCGTTCATAGTCTACCTTAAGAGATAGGAGTTTTAATTAATAAGGACTGTAATAAATCTGTTGAGGGACAGTTTTTTGGGCTATGACTGAGTAGCTTTATGGGAATTAAAATGCAATAATTATTGTTGATGGTTCTGAAGGCATTCTGTAAATCAGAAAAATTATTTTATTTAAATAGCATGTAATCACATAAATAATCTCATATATACCTCAATGTATAATCTTATTTCAGTACAGGATGGGATTATTCACAAGGGTGTGTCTTGGCATTCAATTTTATCTCTTAAAATGGTAGAGAATACTTTAAAGAAGGCGGTCGACATCCTAAAATAATTAAAAATCTATCTTCATACTGTCAAGTTCTGAAAATAAATTATAGAAGTGACCATATTGACTTCTGTTTTGTAAAATTGGATGTACCCATAACTTTCTAATTTTCATACTCATTCTTTTCAAAAGGAGCAATAATAATGCTTCTCCTTCACACTTCATACAAATAATGAAATTGCAGTCGAAATGGACAATTTCATAATGTTTTCTTGTAACGATTGAAATTATACTGAAAATAGCTTTGAAAATGAAGGGAATTAAAAGTGACAATGCTTTTTAACTTCTGCAAAATTAAAAAAAAAAACACAGCGGATTTTGGAGGCTCAGCGAAGATATGTTCTTTACTATTCATGTGTAAGACAACAATAAATTCATGCATTGTATTCTGTTAAAATTTAAATTGATTAATCTTACTTGCTCATTATGAGGCCAGAATTCTTTCATATTAACAATCCATATGGTGTTATGAATTTTCGTAAAATTGAAGTGTGATATATGATATAACTTGCCTATAAATAAAATCAGGTAGTGTACTTGAATACAAAGAAAGTATATTAGATTGTTTTACAGTATTTCTCTATTTAAAATATAGGTATATACTCGTATTATGTGGTAAAGACATAAAGAGTAACATAGTTTTTAAAAGTATATTGAAAAAAATCCAACAAATCTCCAAACTGTATAAAAGGCATATAAAACAAAAATTGAAATTAAATATGATTAAAATTTTAATACATTAAACAAAATACAGTTTTAAGCTGGTGGCAGACATGCCATGGATTTATTCCAATTAATCGAAATTTGCAGCTTGATGCTTTACTTTTCGCTGATGATCTAGTTCTCATAGCATCAACTGAAGATGATTTACAATAATCAGTACACAATTTAAATATGGTCAGTGAAAAATATAACATGGACATTGATATTGAAAAAACGAAAATCATGTCATTTTGTAGGAAATTCCCTGTACCAAGTAAAATCTGTTTGAATAATAAAATAATAGAAAGAGTAATACTTTCCCTTACCTTGGCTATCACCTTATGATGAAGTAGATATTGCTGAAAAAATATGTAAATATAATAAAACAATGGGGATCATTAATAAAATCATGAAACCTTCACTAGTACAAAGACACACAAGGATAGGCTTGTATAAAACCTTAGCACAGCTAGTAAGGTAAAGTACCCAAATAAGAGATAGGTTCCTAATAAGAGATACATTGTTAATTTCTCCAGTATAATTTTCCATCTCTCGACAACTATGGAAAATAAATGTGTGTGCTTCTAAGACATCGTGTTCTTTGTCTAACCTCAGTTGAAAGTAAGTAACGAAGCTGAGATCAAGAAAAGTAATTTTTCACATTTTGAACTTTTTGATGGTTTTTGTCGAGGAAGTGAACAGCAGTTAATGTAAGGTACAAAAAATTTATTATTAATTTTATAAAATTTTTGGGAAAATGTTGCATATAATAAGGTTTTGTTTTAGTTGGTTATTTAACGACGCTGTATCAACTACTAGGTTATTTAGCATCGATGAGATTGGTGATAGTGAGATGATATTTGGCGAGATGAGGCCGAGGATTCATCATAGATTACCTTGCATTCACATTATGGTTGGGGAAAACCTCGGAAAAAACCCATCCAGGTAATCAGCCCAAGCGGAGATCGAACCCGTACCCGAATGCAACTTCAGACCGGCAGGCAAGCGCCTTAACCGACTGAGCCACGCCGGTGGCTATAATAAGGTAGATTGCTAATAAGAAAGATAATAATTTACGACCTTGGGTAGCTATTTCATTTTTATTTATTCCATTCCCTAATAAGAGATACCTAGGGGTCCTATTAAGAGATAGTATCTCTTATTTAAAACCATTATTTGGTTTTATTATGATGCTCACCTTTGAGAGTTTATGAAAGGCGTTAATGCTTCTAGTCGTGTCAGTTTGTCTGCCATAAACTACATAAGAACCAATGAAAGATTAATTGAACTATTAATTAAAATTAATTACGAATTAGGTCAATCATTAATTATCCATTGTCCTCAACTATTCATTAACGAATTAGGTCAATAATTAATTATCCATTGTCCTCAACTATTCATTACAAAAATCACTAATTGAAATGATTAAGTTATCATTATTAATGATTAAAATTAATTATTCATTGAGACTACAATACTATCAATAACTAAATTCAATTAAAATTGGCTAGTCCGACAATATTTACCTTACTTAAAGATCAAAACATAAGTGCGTAATTCGTGAAATATTCTCTGCATATTTCAAATAAAAATCTTGTGTAATTATTAAAACTATTAAATTTAATTGAGGGGTTTGGGGGAAAAACCAGGCAGCTCCAATTTAGTACTTTTCGAGATAAGTAAGAAAAACTCTTTAAAAAATTAATAATGCTTCTTCTAATGTTAAAACTAACACATAACATGGTAATTGGCATAAGTAAATGATTATTTAAGAAACAGGTGATTTTAAAATTATTTTTTAGGATTACAGAAATTTTGAACTTGTTGGAACCACCTTGTTATTCCACCAAATACAGATAATTTCAATTTTTATTGTATTTTTAAACATTACTTTTAAGTAACTTTAATTTTTAAAAGTTAATAGCATACGTAGGTGTTGTTTGAGAGTCAAATATATGAAACTGTGAATATATTTTCGTTCTCAGTTATCATTAATCATCAGATTTAGAAGTTCCAGTTTGACTGTATTTGAGTCGCACAGTAAACTCTCATAAAATGACATATCAGCTGGTGACACATACTGACATGCCAACTTTATAGCATCTTTATACTTGGCTGCTTTTATCTAGAGATGTTCTGAATATATTTTTTGGTATATGAGGAAAGAAGGGCCATATTTGTACATAATAGGAAAGTCAAAAAATAAAGTTGCATTCAATGATTCACTACACCGAACAACCTGCTTATATCACGTGTTGTCTGAAATAGTTTGTAAGTAGAAATCATGAACTTGACATTTCTAGCGTTATTTAGTAGTTCCTTGTAGCGGCTTTGGCAACGCTCACTGAAATTCTTCAGCATATATTGACTTACTGGAATGACTTCAAACTTTTTGGAGCTGTCTTTGATGACTTTATACCAGTCTTGCAGAACATATCATGTTTCCTTTTCTGTGATTCAACAAGTCCAAATGAGCGATCACAGGGGAGAAAACTGTGACTCATCTCTGAAAACATGTGTGTGATGATCTGAAATCTGCTTTGCTGCACCAATGTGAATAAATATTGCACAATAGTATGGTTTTTATTTTGTGCTGCACAGTTGTCTGAAAACATGAAAATATACTTTACTGATTTCTTTCAAACTGTAGCAAAGAACTGATCAAGAAAACTAATGTCCTCATTCGGACTCTTTTTACCCACACTTTCATCATACATGTAGAAGCAACTTTTATGAGTGCTGCTTACATGTATGCAAAAGCTGTAAAGCCATAGCTGCCTGCTGTAGAAAACATTCCCTGATGGTATGGTAGGAAAATTCATATTCTGCTGAAAATCAAAGCAGATGGTTTCTACAGTTTCATCTGCCTTAGACAAAGATGACTTCTCTTTCAACTGTAAATAGAAGAGGTCAGCTTTCCTAAGATGTAAATCTTTCCGAATTATAAGGGCTTTTTTTTCTTCTTCAGTTTGAGATTATAACATCTTCTCTAAGATATAATATTTTTGGCAAGTGTCACTACGTGGCTTACCAAAGGATACATTACTAAAGTTTGTAGTGAAGAATCTATAGAAGTCATAGCTCACTTTATACTTCACCTCCAGCAAAGACAGTTTTACACACTATCACTTCATATGAATCCAGACGAAACTAAAATTAATAATAATAATAATAATAATAATAATAATAATAATAATAATAATAATAATAATATTTCAGTATGATTTTTTATTATCATTCCATGTAGACATTAATTTTTACTTTTCAATTAGTATTTTGAATTATATTGTATAATTTAACCTGTTTGCATTTAATTATTTTGTTTACTTTACATAAATATGTGTGCGCACGAGGAATGCCACCTCCACTTTTAACACGGTGTCGTTGGACATCACGAACAGTTATCAGGCCACCCAAATATTCATCTTGCTTTTCTTTAATCTTTATGTCATTAAATGATTTCAGTATGTCCTTTTGCATTTGGATACCAAGTTTCTGGTAACACTGGCGCTTGCATTTACAGTCGGATTCAGAAACACGAACAGGAAAATTCTTGCCTTTCTTCTTCACGTATGATTTACCTCATTTCTAGTTCCTTTCTTGTATTTGAGAGCCACCGTTTTGGATTACATTCTATTTTCTTTTTCAATGAATCTAAGTATACTGGTTGTTTCATCACTAGACACACTTTCAATTGGATTAGGCCTATATTCACTCTCAAAAGCAGAAAAATCACTCTCACTAGTCTCCATGTTGACTACTAATGTGATACGAATATAATACTGACAACAATGGATTAATATTAACCTTCTTATTTCTCTTTTAAGCTGTGATAATAGCGCTGCTTCCTATTGACAATAATGTAAGATTTTGGTGAAACAACAAGGTGGTTCCTGGAGCTGCTTGGTTTTACCGCCAAACAGTAAGCATGTACAGAAGAGGCAAGTCCAAAATGCATTATAACTGTGAATGTAATTCTTGGAACTACCTGGTTCTTCGACCAAACGATAGAGCGTATTTTTTTCTTCCTCTCTGCATAAATAGCTCAAAAATGAAAAAAATTGGAGCTGCCTGGTTTTTCCCCCAAACCCCTCAATTGTGATTTCTGGTTTCGAAAATTTCGTTGATTCTTGTAAATATCACCACTACAGCCAGTGTCAGCGTTTGTGGCGCTTGTCTTTGAGTAAAAGCCAATCAGTGAGCACTTGTCAGTATAGCTGAGAACGGTAACATCCAACACGTCACGTAAGCAGTCTGCCAATCACAGTTGTCAGTCTTATTGGCTACTGACTGCGTCAAAGGCAAGACACTCGCATTTTGCGTTTCTGGGATGTGTCCTTGAGTACACTGTATAGTCAGTGGCATCTGTTACCACTTTGGCTGAGAGTGGTACCATCTCCTAAACAGATGTGACGTCAACAATCTGCCAATCACAGTTGTCAGCCCACAGACTGTGGTAAAGATAAGTTATTCACTCTCAACGTTCCCATTACTTATTTCACGTGCCAGAAACGGTGACTTTAGTTATATCACAGTTAGAGAAGCAGCAACAACCACCACAAGAGCCGCAAGTTTCAACCAGTGAGGAGTCACATGTAAAGTATCCAGGGCAGGGAATGGAGCTGTCATAATATCAACTTTTTAATAGAAACAAATTAGAAAGAGTTTAGATAAGAAAAAACAAAGAAAAGATGGAGCTCGCAAGAAGTTCGAAAGACAACAAAAACCGCAGAAAAACTCAGTCCAAGAAGCACTGCTTGAGTTCGTCCAGTGATGAAGAATCCGATGTGGAAATGCAATTAATTAACTCTAGTGACTCGGAATATGGAGAAAATTATGATGATGGAGAGTGCTTGTTTTGCACTGGATTTTTTTCAGAGGACACCAGGGCCCAGGGGAGAACTCAGTGTTCAAAATGTCGTCGTTGGGCACACAAAGACACTGATGAAGAACTTTTTATTTGTCCAACTTGCTCAATACAACGAAATAAGAATTGTGTCAATTAAAGGGGTCGCAAAATAAGTGCAGTCAACTTAAATTTAAAGTATGGAGATCGAAGTTTAATATTCTATCATTTTTTCTTTCTCTAGCAAAATATTAATGTTAGTAATAGCAGCCTAAGTAAGATTAGTAGATTCATGTCCGATTTGACCGACTTAATTCACTTGGAAAAATTTCAAATAAACAACAGAATTTCTGTTGAGAGGAGTTAGACCACTGTTGCACTGAACCCTTCAATTTAAAAATGTTTCTGAATTTATTAAAGTATCTACATGATTTAACTATGTTATATATTGCTTCAATTTTCACCCAATGATAATAATTTTTGTCGATGTTCAAAAATAAAGTTAAATAACACACATATCTCTTATTTGGAACCTCTTTCCAAAACATCATTATTTCCCAGTTTTACTTATTTTTATAATTTAAAATAATAATAAAAACTGACTAAAATTTGTATTGCCAATTCTAAAAATAGATGAAATGCTGTATGTATTCCCATCCTCATTTATAAGAAGTTTAAAAAAAGTGTCTCTTATTTGGGTACTTTACCTTATTAAGCTATGGTAGTGAAGTGTGGACTGTCAAGAATAAAGATGTCAGTAGAATAACAGCAAGTGAGATGAGGTTCATGAGAGCAACAGCTGGATATACTCGCTGGGATCATAAAAAAAATGAGGACATAATGCAAGAACTTCAAATAGAACCCATTATGCAGTTCATCAGCAAATATCAACTTCATTGGAATGGTCATCTCGAACGAATGGATTGATGCAGAATTCCAAAAGCACTGTTTCATTACCATCTGCATGGCAAAAGATCTCTAGGCCATCCGAAGAAGAGATGGACTGAAAATTCTAGTGTGAGACCGTAACAGGCCACTTGGCCTAATACTTGTTAGGAAGACGACGACAGTTTTAAGCAAATTCCATTGCAACATGTCATTTACAAGTTAATATTTCAGTAACTTCAAATGAACAAATATTTTATACATAGACTCCTAATCAAATTTATCAGTCTTTGTCATCTTTAGTCATTCTGTATTTGATTTGAGTGTATCTAGCATGTCATAACTTTGTATTTTCCATGACCAAATCATAGAATTCACTAGATATACAACTGAAATTACATGTTGTCATTATTAGGTGTTTAAGGGTTTCAGTTTTTAATTGGTATTTCTCAGCATTATTGTATTGTGACAGCTGAAAATGTCAAATTGAAGTCATTGGTTGTTGTAAGAATGACATTTAAATAATAATGGAATGGTGGTATTGTTCTTTTAACGTCGATGTTACTACATTATGAATATTAGATATAGTGGGTGTGTGATATGATAAGCATTGTTCCTAAATTATTTACTTTACCTGATGGCCCGTTTTCTCGACAAAATTGATTCAAAACTCCTTGATTTTATTTTGGGAATATGTACATACTACCCCAGATCACATATTGCTCATCTCTATGTTAAAATCGGTTGCACTTTGAAGAGAACAACCACCAGGATTGCCACCCATCAGCCGTAAACGAACACGAGATGGCAGTACAGTCGCTAATGCAATTCAAGTGGTAGTTATGACGTGACTCCTTATGTAACAGCTAGATTGCAGCATAGTAAACCTGACAAAAGTTGTTACCGTCAAAGTCTATAAAGCCGAGCAATCTGGGTATATATGATCTAGGATACTACTAAAATTGCGAAAAGCAATAATAAATAACTCTAAACTTGTCAGAGTCCTCTATCCCCTGTTACTTAGTTATCCCATCATCAACCCACTCTAACCTTGTCACATTCCTCTGCTTCATATCACTAGCTATCCCCTTATCTAACCCACTCTAATCTTGTCACAGTTCTCGGTCTCCTGTCACTTAGCTATCCTCTCATCTAACCCACTTTAACCTTGTCACGTTCCTCGACCTCACATCATTTAGCTATCCCCACACGCAATATTTATGGAAATATGTGCCAGCGAAGGGTAAAACACAGTGCAACATGATCCCCACAATCAGACACTGACACTAATATATCTGTCTCTCTTATAGCCCAAGACAAAATGACCCTCTACACAAGAAACATCAAAAACACTCAACTTCAGTCAGCCCCATCAACTATACTGTACACTGAAGTGTACTTAAGAATACATACCTTAAAGTCATATGTACTAACTAGCTGTATAAAATTAACATTATTGCTCTCCTTTCAATACTAGTAGTTTTTATGTCTTCCACAAGTAAAATTAAGGAGTTCTGAATAATTTACCAAGATAATATGCTATTGGCTAAAGTAAGTAATTACCCTATAAGGTACTAAAGTGGACTTTTAGCTCGTAATTGTGTATGACAGGGATGAGACGATATTAGCTCCCAATCACGGTAGAAGAGCTCGACCTTGATCACGAGTGCATAGCGCATCCACTTGTTGGCGTCATAACGTAGACGACAGGGATGTACAGTACATGCGCATGCAGCGAATAAAGGCAGCAATTATTAGGCCTACAATAACTTGCGTTACTAAATTTCTGGCTATGTAATAGAGCTAATTACTGTTATTTAATATACATGTACATATATAAACAAATCGCAAAGGCAAGGGTTTTTTAGGAACAAAAAGAGAAATAGGAAGAGTTAATTGTATGTAAACCATTTTATTGTTAAAAGCAATTATTTATTATATAAATACTTCAATTCATTGGTTAGGAGAAACTAATAGGGTCTACCTGCTCGACGTGTGTGTTCTCTAAGTACGTTTGAGTATTTGTTGAAAAAATAATAATGGCAATATTGATTGAAATAGAGTATATTGATTATGTGATTGTGAAAATGTACTCCTTACTCTCCAGTCGTCATTATGTAATGAGTTTTCTTACAGTGATTTGTGAGATGCACGTAACATGAAAAAAAGAAATTGATTAAATTAAGATATTGAGAGATATCGTAATTTTTGGGGTCAATCATTTAAGGGGATATGTATGACTTTTAAAACTTTCAGTCCACATCTGTGGACTGCACGTCTAGCCGCGAAACCAGGTGACCCGGGTTCGAATCCTAGTCAGGGCAAGTTACCTGGTTGAGATTTTTTTCCGGGGTTTTGCCTAAACCCAATACGATCAAATGCTGGGTAACTTTCGGTGCTGGACCCCGGACTCATTTCACTGGCATTATCACCTTCATTTCATTCAGACGCTAAATAACCTAGATGTTGATACAGCGTCGTAAAATAACCCAATAAAATAAAATAAAAAATTAAAACTTCCACAATTTCGGCCAAAATTTGTGAAATTTAAACTATATAAACAGATCTATAATAATATCGTCTGTACAAAATTTGGTGCAATTAGTTCTAATAGTTTTGAAATTATATTTTTAAGTTTATTTTATATTGACATTACTAAAAAATCTCCTTGCATCTAAGTTTTCAAAATGTTTAGTTAATATTTGCTAAAAATCCTGAAAATAGTTATTGGAATAGTATAAGTTAAAGTGCAATCAAAGATAAAATATTATTTCTAAATTAAAGAAACACGTAGTCTAATAAAAGTAAATATCCAGAAACAAGCAACAAATAAAACATCAACAATACAGTCCACACCTGTGGAGTAATGGCTAGCGCATCCGGCCGCGAAACCAGGTGGCCCGGGTTCGATTCCCAGTCGGGGCAAGTTACCTGGTTGAGGTTTTTTCCGGGGTTTTCCCTCAACTCAATATGAGCAAATGCTGGGTAACTTTCGGTGCTGGACTCCAGACTCATTTCACCGGCATTATCACCTTCATCTCATTCAGACGCTAAATAACCTAAGATGTTGATAAAGCATCGTAAAATAATCTACTAAAATAAAAATCAACAATACATTTAAAATAATGAAATAAAAGGAATCTAGATACTATCTACTGACCCAAATGTAAATTAATTTACCTTCGATGTCAATTCCGAAATGAATTTATTTCTCTCTTCTCCTGAATAATGCCTATATTTTTTTCATGTTGTGTCTCATAATGCCGTTTTATGTTGCTTTTTTTGCAAATGATATATATATTTTTTTGCACAACAAACACTGGACTTCATCACCATGTTCAAAGCATAAATATTGTATTTTCCACTCTTCCTTGAAAGCTTCAAGTGCTTCCGTTCCGTTATGATGCACTGTGTTCTAAGATCTGTACTACCTTTAGCAATGTTTACAGGTAAAATAGCTCCACGCGCGCGCAGCGGCCATAAAATAGCTCTTGCCCGCAGTTATTAGTATCCATCGCAAAACTGGTGTATGACAATGCTGCTATGATGAGCGCTAGCTTTTATAATTTTTAGTTTAACCTAATTGCACAGGAGACTATAAACAAGATATTATCCCATAACAGCTATAGCATCTTTATAGTTCTCAGTTGAGTTTCCAGCTTATCATGTAGTCACTTATTGACACTTATCTTCTTAGGTGAGGGATCAACTGAAGCAGCTCTCGTATGTTGATACCAAGTTGAATGTTGCTATAAGGTTGAATAATTCTTCAGAATATTATGGAATGAATAAATCTATCTATCGCCAGACATAACTTTTTAGAACAAAATTTTGGCCTTCTCAATAAGTTTTTTCCAATCCTTCATATACTGAATTATTTTATTGTTGTCCAATTTTAACTTTGAAGTTGAATAGACTACTGATTTTCAAATATAATCTCAGATTACTTGATTATCATTTTGCTTCATAGGAAAGCTGCAGAATGCTACTTTAACCATAAGGTACCATACACGGGACTTTGCAGCTTTAGGAGGAGGTGAAATATGGAGAAATACAGACACACCCAAGTCAGAATTGAATGAGGAAATTATAAAGGCTAGAGAAAAAGATATGGTAAGTTCAATAACAACTATGTTAAAGGTATTTGAACAGAATGTATACAGCATCTAACAAATGTCACCTTTTATGTCATAGTTTTGACACACCATGTTTTTTCTGCATTTAGTTTATATCAATGACATTGTGCTCTGTAAGATCTGATTAGTGAAGTAAAATGAGGGATGTGAATCTGCGTCTTCACATATTAGTTTGATTGACATACATTTATGTATAGATGGGTGTTGCTATGTTTTTCATGGTTTGCATTTCAGTTCTGTCGACAAGAGAAAGCTGTTGCTTTTAATTGCAGATGGGATAAAGGGAAATTACATGAGCAAGACAAGTAGGATTTCTGTTGTATGTGCTAAGTTTAGCTAATCCTTCTGGGTTACAGTCATATTTCAGACTCGACACTAAAGTTACGATATAATAAAATTAATGTACAAGGATCATCCCAAAAGTAAGTTTACAATGTATATTTCTCAATATTAGGTACATAGCAGTTTGTACATAACTCAATATGCACTGTGTTCTTCACTGAACACTTTATTTTCTCACATAATCTACATGGTGATTGAGGCATTTGTCTAACAATGAAACAAGTTTTTCGATGCCATTCTCGTAAAATGTGGTGTCCTGTCCCGTTAAACCTTTGTGAAGACCACAAAGCCCAGAGAATGGCGGCCAAGACTTTGTTGAATGCATTGTCACTGGTGATGAATCATGGGTTCGCCATCACACTCAAGAAACGAAAATGGCAAGCTTGGAGTGGAAGCATCCATGTTTCCCACAAACCAAGAAATTCAAGGTCATGAAGTCGGCTAGTAAAGTGATGGCTACCATCTTTTGGCAATAGAAAGATATGTTGCTGGTCGATTTCTTGGAGAAGGTAGCTACAATTAATGCAGCTATATCTGGTGCTTCAGTTTTGAAACGCTGGCTCAATGCTCAGGACACCACATTTTACAAGTATAGCATCGAAAAACTTGCCTCACAGTTAGATGCCTTAGTCACCATGAAGACTAAGTGAAGAACACAATGCATACCGTAGTGTGTTATGTGCAAACTATTACATAAATAATATTGAGAAATATACGTTGTAAACTTACTTTTGGAATGACCCTCGTAATATCAGTAGTAACAAAAATAACAGGGGTGATGTTCATAATGAACTGATATTTTCCATCAGTAGCCTATGTAAGAAGATTAAAACACAAGACTAATGAACTGACACATTGCTAGATGCAGAAAGATTAAGCCCTCACATAATTTTTGTCATCACTTACAACAGAAAGAGTTTAATTTCGTTACAACAAGTAGATATATTTTGGGAGAAGATTTTTCTAAAAACAAAAAATTTACAGAAAGGGGAGAGATGTATATCTGTATATTAAAGAAGATGATATTATTATTATTATTATTATTATTATTATTATTATTATTATTATTATTATTATTATTATTATTATTCACTAGTGAGTATTTTACTTTGCATCATTCATCCAAGCATCTCTGACTGTGAATGACATACCAAAGCCATAGTTCTTTTTGTCACCATAGGCATTGTCCTCTCAGTGCACCGTAGAAAACTACATAGCACTGCATGATGATGATGATTAATGGAGCATTGGCAGAATGCCAGTAGGAGAAATAGTAGTCTACTCTACAAAAGCCTGCCACTAAGCACTGTCTTTGTCCATCACAAATTCCATTTGAACCTGCTTGGATTCGAACCTGGGTTGTCAGCATAGAAAGCCAACAAGCTAGACATTCGTTTAATGATGCATCTGCTATAAAGCTATAAAATTTGACATTTCTCAGTTTTGCATAGAATGAAATATTGAATTATGTCCAGTCCAATTATTAGAAACCAGAGAAGTTAGTATGGCATTATAAGACTTTCAGCAGTAACGAGATTTTTTTTTGGAACAACTAACTCTTCTACTAAATAGCTTTCCTCTTCTTGTGTCTTTTTACTGACTGTTACTTTCTTTATTCAAAAACCTTGTTTTATTGTGCATATAACTGAAGGAGTCTTTTAAAGTAATCAGCTGTTTATGCAATAAATGGGTATAATCAGTTGTAAAGTGCCATTTTAATTTAGCTGTGTTAGCCAGCTTTTTCCACAGACAGGACACTGGCAGAGGGCCTCCAGACTAAGTGAAGCCCATTGATAAGTAAGATTTTAAAAGCATGTATACAGTTATTGCAATAAAAAATTGTCAAACTCTTGTTTGGATCAAAATCATAGTTTTAAGCTATGGTTCACTCTTTGTTATATTTAAGGACAATGGGTACATCTGTGGTCTGTGGATAGAACTCTGGTCTTATATGCAAGAGATTAGGTTCAATCCTGGCTAGACAATTTTTTTATTCTATGATTTTTCATTCCCTGTCATTTATCCTTTATGCCATTTTTTGTTTTATGGTGTCGACCTGCCTGGCGAGTTGGTATAGTGCTGGCCTCCTATGCCCAAGGTTGCGGGTTCGATCCCGGGCCAGGTCGATGGCATTTAAGTGTGCTTAAATACGACAGGCTCATGTCAGTAGATTTACTGGAATGTAAAAGAACTCCTGCGGGACAAAATTCCGGCACATCCGGTGATGCTGATATAACCTCTGCAGTTGCGAGTGTCGTTAAATAAAACATAACATTTAACATTTGTTGTATGGCTCCCTTTCTCCCTTTAATAGAATAATAGTAATTATTATTATTATTATTATTATTTATTTATTTATTTAATCTGGCAGAGCTAAGGCCAGTAGTCCTTCTCTTCCACCTAGCCAGACTCTAATTGAATACAGAAGGCTTTCAATAATTATTACATTAATATGTAGACTGTACAACATGAAAGTGAGTAAAAATAGTGAATAATAAAAGTAAAATAAATAATGAAGTTAGATAAACAGTATTAGTGAAACAATAATAAACATTGATAAGAAATAGTAACATTAATATTAATAATAATAATAATAATGAGGTAAATTGAATACTCGTTATTTATCCTGTAATATGCATAACCATTAAAAATAGAGCAAACGGAAACAACTATTATTGTTAACGAGAAGGAACTCTATAGCCATGGTGGAGGCAACCTTCTAGGAGTTGGGAACTCTGAAATCAAGTCTCCTGGTCCTCCAGGTTGAGGGTTGGGTGTGAGGCTAGCGATCTCACTCCAGAAAACATTTACTGCCATGAAACCTCAAGAAAATGGAAAATCCGGCCTGTCACTAATGGCAAGAAAATGGATAAGATTTTAAAATAGCTACATAGAACATTTTATCTCTCTACAGACAAGGAGCTGTATTAATGCTCTTAGACCAAATCACAAATTATAGAATTGATGTGACTGCTATACAAGAGGTGAGATGGTTGGATACAGGAATTATTGAAAAAAAGAATTATGCATTATATTGTAGCTGTCATAAGAAACAACACATATCAGGAGTGGGTTCGTAGTAAGTAAGAGAATTAAAAAAGACAAAATATATGACCTCAGGCAAAAGATACGCTAATACACCTGAAACACACATAGAGAGTTAAGTCTTTGAAAAAGTGGAGTCCTTTACTTACCTGGGATCCATAGTACAGATAAGTAATGATATCACACAGGAAATACATTAGCTTATAACAGCTGCGAACAAATGCTACTTTGATTGCTACAACACATGAAAAGTCATGTTCTACCGAGGTCTATAAAGGTACAGATCTATAAAACTCTGATAAGGTCAGTTCTCACATATGCATCTGAAACATGGACTATTATCAAAACAAATGACTATGACCTCCTCTGTTTTGAGAGAAAGATACTAAGAAGGATTTATGGACCAATAGGGAGAATGGCGTATGGAGAAAGAGGTACAACCAAGAGCTGTATACATTCTTTAAGAATCCTGATATCAGTAAATACATCTAATGAGGATGAAGGATGAAGAAATTCCAAGGAAAATAATGACACTACAAATGGGTGGTCAGATGAGGAGAGAAAGGCCAAGATTGTGGTGGATAAATGGAATGAATGGGGATACTGTATCATTAAGAATGAGGAACTGGAGAACGATTGCATTGGATTGAGACAGGTGGAGGAGAGTTCTTGAGGAGGCTCAGATTCAGAGATGAATTGTAGCACCATGGATGATGATGATTGTTAACGAGAATTATTTGGAAAATACTTCCTTAACCTATTCTTAAATTTGTTTGATGTATGATGGTCTCTGACATTACTCGGTAGGAAATTCCAGGAACAACCACAGTGAAAGAAGATGAGTATGAGGGTGTTCAGTGAGAGGGAATGGATAATATTGAAGAGTTCTGTGATTGTGTGTAAAGGTTATGGTAGGTGGATAAATTTTGAAAACGGAACGCGAGATAGATCTGAGTGGAGAAATGCAGTATATAAAAGAGGAGGGAAAGACAGAGGATTTTTCTATGATCTTTTAGATAAAGCCAAGACAACATTTCGAGGGATGGCATTATGTGATCACTGATCAGCCCGACGAATATTGCAGACGAAACAAACGCACATATTATGTACAAGATGCAGTCTCTGTGTCAAAATAACACTTAGTATCACAGTAATCGAAGTGAGGGATCGCGAGTGTTTGCACTAAAATGTTTTTTAGGAGAAGGGGTAGAAAGTTCTTCAATCACCTAAATGAGTGGATTAGTGAAAATACTTCTTTGCATGTTTCTGCAACTTGAATATTGCAATTTAAACTTTTGTCCATATGTCTACCTAGGTTCTTTACTGATTCACTGAATGGAATTTCAGTGCCATTTATTTTAATGGGAGAAAGATTTGGTATGATAATAGTGTTTAACAAACGTGAATGACTCACAGTTATTAACTGTGATTTTTCTGGATTTAGTTTAAGTCGGAATTTCTGCACCTGTGTCTAAATTGAGTTGAAAGCATAAAAAAATAACCAATTAAAGAAAAGTTTTCTTTCATATTGTATAGTAGAAAATACTTTCCTTGAAATTCTAAAATATAACCAAATCAAATGAAATTTTCATTTAGATAATATAGTAAAGACAGTTTACTTTCTCATCAAATCTTCGTTATCATTATTACTTCCTTCTTGGATGTTACTTCCACAACTAGACACGAGATTGGACGAAATGACAACTGAATTGATTGTTCATTTACTACTTATCCCAGTTGCCAAGGAAACTGGATGTGATTCCAGTCATTATTTCCAAAGCAAATGCATTCATTTTCGTCCTGAAATGTAACTTTTGAACGTCATTCATTTGCTTAATTACAAGAAAATAGCTTATCAAGAAACTATAATCTCCATCCATTTTCATTTCCCTGTTGCTTTTCAAAATAGAAATTAGCATTTTTTTCTCCCTGTGTGGTTAAAAACCAGTCTTCTTCTCTTTTTCTCTTGGGAATTTTTCTGCGACCATCAGAAACAGAAAACTGACTGGCAGAAGTTGTGTTTGATACTGGGTTAATTGGTATAGTTTCTTCGGGTATAACATCAAAATTCGAAATTAGAATCTCATTTACATTTTCAGAAATACTTTCTTCCATGTCATTATCTGGAACAGATTGTAGGTTCCAGACATTGGTGCTGGCCTCATGATATCTTTCAAAAATGATATCTGTTCAAAGTAAATCCATTTACTTTTAAACAAATTAGAGTCATTTCCAACCTTCTTGAGTTTTTGCGTATAATTATAATATCTCTAAGGTTTTTCCATTTTTTTGACTAATTCGATTTCTGAAATACAGTGGAAAGTAGTGAGAATATTTTAATGGAAAGTTGGTGTATTTTGTTTGTAACATTGCATTTCACTAGAACAGAACGTTAATTAAAAATAATTACTGATTAAATTTCCAATTTCTTTACTGTGTAACGAGGCTATCAAGTGCAAAATTCGCCTTATCCAAAATTTAAAAAAAATTAGTTACATTGGATGTTGTACTACTTGCAGCTCTGTATCTACTGATATAGTCGGTTTGTACAAATCTTGTCTAATTCCTCTTCCATAGAGCTCAGAAAACTACTATCAAATGCAAAACTGTCCATATCCATAATGGTTTTTCCTGTTTTCTGACAAATCACTTTACCTGGATAAGGAGAGTTTTGCATTTGATAGCCTCTGTTAATATTTAGGATTTACCTTGCTTGACTACTTTCGAAGTCGTGTTCTTCATTGTCCAAAGCCTAGTGGAGATTCCATGCTATCTTCTGGTTTCCTGTTGTGGTGAGGTGTATTCATGATTGTGTCAAAAAGGGTGTGTGTCTTGAAATTGGACAATGAAGAACAAGACTTCGAAACTAGTCAATCAAGGTAAATCCTAAATATGAACACAGTAAAGAAGTTGAAAATTTAATCAGTGATATATATTAGTGTTAAACGTGTTTATACAAAAATGAAGAAAAAATAATAATTGATATGTTTCAGATATCTAGCAAATGGAAATTCACACAGAAGTTTATCTTTCTCTTATCGTATTGCTCATTGTACCATATCACTAATAGTGAGAGAAGTCTGCAATGTAATATGGGATAATTTATCCATTATACATATGGCTATGCCGTTGAAAAATAATCATGAAGATACAGCTAAATCTTACTTCGAAAAATTGGGATTTCCAAATACTATTGGCGCAATAGATGTGGAATACATCCGAATTAAAGTGTCCTCCACAATTTGGAAGCATTTATTACAATTACAAACATTATTTCTCTATTGTTCTACCAGAGTCTGTGGATATCCAGAGTAGCGCAGTCAGCTAGTAGGCCGCCATTGTTATTCCATTTCATCACACTTGGCATAGGAACATTTAGAATAAAACACAATTTAGGCCAGTGTCTGTGGCCCTTAAAATTAAAAATATTTGACTGATTTAGGCTGCATTCATTTCCTATACACCTGTATATGGCAAAAAATGCGTGCTGGAACAACAGTGGCTGATATGTTTGCATTTCTGGTGCAAAGGATTGTGGTACTTTGGATATCCACGGACTCTGTGTTCTACAAGGTGTGATTCAGATTACAGATTTGTCTGTATTGAAGTTGGGGCCTTTAGTAAACAAAGTGATGGTGGATTTAAAAAAGCTTATAGAAAATGGTCATTTTAATATTCCAGAACCTTCTTTCTTACCAAACATAAATGTTAAAGCAGCATATGTAATGATAGGAGACGCATATCCCTTAAAACTCATTTAATGAGCTCTTTTCCGAAAAATAATTCAAATATACAAACTGTGTTATACAATGAAAAACTATCAGCAGCAAGGCAAACAATAGAATGTGAATTTTGTTTTACTGTTACCTAAAATTAGTGTATTATTTGTGTTATGTGATGTGTTTTAATAAGGAAAATCCACATAGTTTTTATGTTTATTCAGTTATGAGCAAGTGATAAAAAATAAGCTTCACTTGGCTGCAGTTTTAACATTTGGCACCATGAAATATGAACTTTTTTCTTGTATATACCGGTTTTTATTCAATTATCTGGCAAAATCTCGTATCTGGAACTAGCCTGGTCCCTTTGGTGCCAGATAAGAGGGATTCTACTGTACTTCACTCTGCAAACTTTTCTATTAAAAATGGAAACATGAGGTTGGTGCAGGTAAACTTCTATTGTTAGATGTGGGTTGATTGATATTGGGTCTTTGCTTACAGAAAACATAATGAGGTGTGATAGAAAAAGGAAACCTGACACCACAAACTGGGTGAAGTGAAATCACACTGTCTCGTAAATGTTATGTTACTAGAGGAGAGAAATATACGATATTTAATTTAATTCATTTTTATAATGGAAAATATTTAGGGCATAATTAAGCGAGGGTAAGGTTATTTTGTAATAAATTATGGTATTCATTATTTGTGCATTTACTTTTGCAGCCAATAGAAGATATTGAAAATCCATTTAAAAGGGAGAAAGTTCAATGCATTTTGTGTCAGTACAAAATTGTCCCAGACTACAAGAACGTGAAGCTCCTGTCACAGTTCGTTTCTCCATACACTGGAAGGACATATGGCCGACACATTACTCGGCTCTGTGCTGCTCAACAGGCGAGGGTAGAGAAGGAAATAATCAAGGCGCAAACAGCAGGTTCGTTATGCCTTTTTGAACTGTCTGCTGTTTATGACTTAGTGATGAACATATTTTAAAGCCATTTATAGATTTATTACATGCCTTGTAGTAGCATCAAAGTGGTAGGAGTCTTATATTTTTGTATAAGCTGTGCCTGCTTTTTCCTGGTAATCTTGCCAGGTCCCTTGCCATTTCTTAAAAGAGAATATTGTGGGATATTGTTGACTTTTCTGTTGTTTATTAATCTACTAGTTGTTTTCTATATATGTTCTGGGTAATGTTAAGTCAGATTAAAGCTGAGGTTAGTGTTTATATTTAATTCATTTTGGGAGCAGGCATATGGTTGTTTTACATGTTCTTCTGATAACCAGGTAGGTCTACTACTTAATCTGTTATTGAATTTTAATGCATGTCGATATTAAAATAACATCTTGGATTAGATTAGAATTTTAAATCAGTGCTTATACACAGTGTTCAGAAAGTCCCTGTATTCAAAGTTCAGTATTTATTCCTAATTCACAATATTAGTTATTCTTCTATGTTTTTTGCTAGATTTATGATAGCCAGTTATGTGAAGACTTGTGACTCATTAGTGACTGATCCTGATATTACAAAAACGTACTCCACCAGTTAGTACAAACATTTCTTGAAACCAAAACTGTAACGGAGAGGCCATTAAGTGAAAAGTCCTAACTATTCACTTCAGGTCTCCCTGGGGATATACAACAGTAAATGTTAAGATTTACACAGACATCTACCGAGTGTTTCAGACCACCTGTATCAAGCTTTTTTCTCGTAAACTATATGATACTGGTTGTTGATAAAAAAATTTTGATAACCAAAACCTATGTAAAGAATTCGATTGGTGATAGTACCATTTCCCATAATAAACCGGAAGTAAGGGTCCCTGTGGTCAACTTCGAAATTTCAAATGAGAACATACGTCATTGAAGGTACCATTGGAAACTACTTTTAAAAAGAAACAACTTTTACTGAAACTTTTTTTCTAACTTTTATTGTTTACTCACAAAACAACAAAAATTGTATCTTCTGAGAAATGCTGTACATTGTTAATGTACATACACTCTTCATAGTAACTGTTCAAAATGTCCGCCACCCTGTGCTAAACAATGTTCTAATCTCCTACTAACATCTGTGATTGCACGGAGCACTTCACCACACCTGAGAGACCACAAGCTTCTCTATTTATTGAACGCACCTGGTAGATCATGTCTTTAATTCTCCCCTACAAGAAGAAGTCATTTGGAGCGAAGTCAGGAGATCGGACCAGCCAAGCTACTAGTCCTCTTTGTTCAATCCACCATAGGAAAAATAACTGGTTGATAACTCGTCAAGCCCTACATGAAAAGTCAGCCGTACAGCCATCCTGCTGAAGCCATATAATTAACTGAAGCGCAAGGGGAACATCATGAAGCAACTGGTGAAAAATGTTTCAGAGTAAACGTCCGTACATTCTACCATTCAAGTTCTCAAAAAAATATGGTTCTTTGACTCGGTGTTCGAGGAGACTACACCATATGTCGAGGCTCCACATATGCTGGTAATCCACTTCACGTAGGCAGTGTAGAGATTCATCTGATCATTACTTTTGCCTCATCAGTCCACAGAATTCTGAGCTCGAAATCACGATCCATATTTAGAAACCAGTTGCAGAAATCAACACGAGTCTGGAAGTCATGTCCCTCAAATTCCTGATGGAGATGAATATGATATGGATAAAAGAAATTTGTCTTTGAGAATTCTAAACACTGTACTATGGTGCAATCCTGAGGTACGAGCAATTCTTCTTGTGGAGTCATGAGGATTAACTATTACTGCAGCGAGGACATTGGCAGCTTCTTTCTCATTCCTCACACGTCATCTGATACGCTCACCTTTGTTGTGTTTTGGTAGCAACACGCTGTTCGTAAGTATACACTTTGCAAGATGCTGGAAAACATTGTACGAATGATGGCGCATACGAATGATGAGTGCGCAATGGATATCTCTCTGCATAAACATGTGCTGTTTCTCTGCAATACCGATGGCATTATCCAAGTATCATCAACATGTCGAATGCTTGTTCATTTGTGAATTACATTTTTCAAATAGCAAACCCAAAGGAAGACGATGTCATATGGACGAATAAACAAAATTGATTGTTGCTATGCAAAATAAAAGACAGTGAAAAGTGACTTGGTTTCAATTGTGTGTTTACAATTGAGGGGCGTTTTCACAAAACTCGTTATCTACAAAATCTTATTTTTTTCAAGACAACTCTTTTCTAAAATACACAACTGTATTTCAAGATCAATTTACTGATATACTTACCAACTTTAGCTTAATTCTGATAGCACCATTGGATTCTCCTGACCCAAAAACATAAGGATACGCTAAAACCTCAAAATCGAAAAAAATGTAGATAACGAGTTTTGTGAAAACGCCCCTCAGTTATGCTGTACCTACTACCGGTACAGTACATACATAAACAACATACAGCGACTCTCAGAAGATACAATTTTTGTTCCTTTGTGAGTATACAATAAAAGTTAGAAAAAAAAAGTTTCAGTAAAAGTTGTTTCTTTTTAAAAGTAGTTTGCAATGTTACCTACCAGTCAATTCTTTACATAGGTTTTGGTTATCAAAATTTTTTTATGAACAACTAGTACCATATAGTTCTCGAGGGAAAAGTCTGATACGGGTGATCTGAAACACCTATATTGTGTTCGAGCATCAGTTGTATCAATACTTACATAAAACTACGAAACATTTGAAATTGTATGCTTATTGTGTAAAGGAGGTGGTGGTGGTGGTGGTGGTGGTAGTGGTGGTGGTGGTGGTGGTGGTGGTGGTGGTGGTTGTGGTGGTGGTGGTAGTGGTGGTGGAGGTAGTGGGGGTGGCGGTGGCAGTGGCAGCGGCAGCTGTGGCAGTGGTAATTGAAGCCACCAGATGCACTTTGTTTTTTAGTTTTATTCTCAGCCTCACATCTATCCAGGATAGAAGCATGGTTATAATCAAGTGCATACATCAAAGCTCAGAAAAATCTGTACTATTTGGATCTGATGAGATGATCGGTGGCCTGATTATGGAGGTGTTTCCTTGAGTGGTAAAGCACAATAAGCAGAAGATGTTGCTACTGTTGGACCTGAAAACATTAGTTCTGAATTCTCTGTCAGAGAGGATGAAGACTTTCTCTCTGGGGACTTGAATTATACATATGTTATAGTATATCGTACAAAAATGCATAATTATTTAAGTACAAAAATAAATCTAACTGTTCCACCTATTTAATGTTTTCTTAGAGGTTGTTAGAAGTTAATGCTGTGCTTATCTGCAGTCAATGACAGAAATTCCCCTCCAGTTGCAGCTTAAACAAAATACTGTTTTCCTCCTTCATGTCACTATCACATCATGGATCAACTCCACAGCTGCAGAATGTGTTGTCTGAGATACCACTTCATTCTGAGAAAGTTGGCATTTTGTGTGCTGTATTATGTTAAATTACGGGATCCCTGTTTTTCGAATCTGAGGTAGATTGTGGTGTATACAAGTACTGTTCAACAGTTTGTGGCATTATTAGAACTGTATCATGACTGCTGGTTTGAACAGGATGGCGCAATATGTTACACTATGAATGAAACAGATATGCTGAGAGGATTTTGTGGAGTTCATTTCATCACAAAAGTCTTAGAATTCCATGATTTAGGCCTAACCCAACTAAATATTTTTGTACGAAGTCACGTAAAGGAAAAATAACTTAAATGTTATACAATTTGAAACAGTCAGTTATGCGAACTTTAGACACAATCACTTCATCGTTGCTGAGAAATATGTCATAGAACACATTCAAGTGTGTAAATATTAACTTGGAAGAAAACAGAATCTTCTCAAAACATGTGAACTGCATCAGTATTCCAAGTTTCTAAATATAGGGTAAACTTATCTAATTTCGTGACTCATGTAATTCCGTTATACTGAATATAATGAGGATCACTAAATTATGTGTACATGACAAATTGTTGGTAGTTTGTTCAATGGATAACAGCGCTAATCAGCTACCGTCTCAAGAAATTTGGACTTCTGGGAGCAAGTGCACTGCTAACAGGAATTCATTTCTTAGTATGCCATTGCTAAGAAGTGTGATTTGAGTTGTCCTGATGTCGTAGCCTAAAATATGTTTTATAAAATATATATGTGTATAATTATACATATAAATAAAAATATATTTCTATAGAGATTGCTTTGAAGATTAATGTGTATACAGTTCTCAGTTAACTTACATGATTTAGTCTATAAACCTTAAGTTGTCTGCACAATTTCTTAGGATTTTAAACATTTGGCAGCCATTACTGGTATCACGGAATTAAGTGAAAAGAATATGAAAATTCGTTAAATGAACATCACATGGCCTGTACAACTAGTCATCATCTATATTAATTATATCTGCTTAATTTTAAAACAAATTTGGATATATAAAAATTTTTATAATATTTATTTATAATAATTAGATAATTTATATTAAGTAATCGAATATTAACGCCAATTAAAATGAAGAAAATTATGCATATGATATAGCCTACGTATTTAATAACGGTCATCTCTGTGTAAGGATCAGCACGTCTGTTCTCTGATCCGCAAGTGAGTTTGATTCTCGGAACTCTCAAGACATTTTTAGTCACGGACTGGTCTGAAGCTTTATCTACCCAGATTCTTAAAGATAACTGAATATCTAACTCTCAACAAAGGGATGGATCAATTGTGATCTCTTTCTTGATTCGACGCGTCACTTTGTGAAGAACATCCCTCCAAGAAAACCTTTCCTTTTGTTGATGGACTCACATGGGAGTTACGTAGGTCCAGAAGTGTTAGCTTTGGCGAGAGAAACCAAGATCATCCTCAAGACGTCAGTGTTTATTGTCCCTTGAAGGAAGCTTGGACGAATGAGTTGGAGAACTTTTGTATGACGAACTCTAATGTTGTACCAACACGATTTGACTTCCACAAGTTGTTCAACATGGTATATGAGAAGGGAATGACACCAACAAGTATCCGTTCAAGGTTTTATAAAACTGGAATTTATCCATTTAACCCATCTTCTGTGACAGATGAAGCCCTTACAGCTAGCAAGTTAACAGACAAGCCAACTCCTGGAAGCCAACAAACGCAGGGTGAACTTCCAGAAGAAAGACATTGCTCACAACAAAATGATTCTATTCAGTTGCCTGTTCCAATATCAGAGAAACGACGTCAGTCTGTAAGAGATTTGTTGAAGACACCCACATATGATCCATCAAAGAAAAATAAATTTGTTAACTGCAAAATACAGTAGCGTGCAAATTAATCTGAACACGACATATTTTTACATTTTCTGTCATTGTTGGCCTCACAGCTGCTCATACCGCTTTAATTGACATCTGTAGTACGTGTAATTCCATTGTTGAAGGTCTGTCATTATTATTTTTTTTATAATATGTGCCATTTTGCCTGTCGTTTTGTACTTATAAGCATTTCAGTTGTGTTGAAGACTTGATACTGAAATCCTGTGTACATTCTGTCGTCTTCACAAATGGATACAACTCCACGAAAACGGTCTAAAATTATAACATTAGCAGAGCATTCTTCTATGACACAGAGGCAAATTGCTGCAGAATGTCACATCGGTTTGGCTACTGTTAATTCGATCATAATACGATACAGGGAGACTGGATCCATCACACCCTAGAAAAAAGGAAACTGTGGCCGGAAAAGGAAGACTTCATCTGCAGATGATCGTTTAATTATCAGGAAAAGTAAATTAAATCCTAGACTAACTGCTGTCGACTTAACCCGCGAGTTAATGGCTACTGGGGTGAATATTCACGTCACAACAGTGCGGCGTAGGCTTTTGTAAGCTGGACGAAGGGCTCGTAAGCCTATTAAGAAGCAACTGCTAACCCCTGTTATGTGCAAAAAACGCTTAATGTGGGCAAAATTACATCAACACTGAACAGTGAATGACTGGAAGAATGTACTTTTTTCCGATGAGTCTCATTTCGAGGTCCACGGCCACTGTGTTTCTTACGTACGGAAAGGATCCGAAAAAGTAACAGCAGCTCATCTCCAACAAGCACCCAAATACCCCCCTAAAGTAATGTTTTGGGGTTGTTTTACACATGAAGGGCCTGGAGCATTAATACCTATCAAGGGAATGATGAATTCTGACAAATATATTCACTTATTGGAAACCAGAATCGTACCCCAGCTGCAAAAATCATTTCTGGATGCCAAAGGTGTGTTCCAACAAGACCTGGCACCATGCCATATGTCTCGAAAAACTACAGAATTCTTCAGGCAACTCACCCGACATCAACCCCATTGAGAACTTGTGGTCAATTTGCAAAAGAAGAATGCAAAAAATGGATTGTTCTACAAAGGAGAAGATGATTTCTGCCCTCATTGGTGTATGGTTTCACGATGAAGAAATGAAGAATATTTGTGGGAAATTAGTGGAATCCATGCCAGATCGTCTCAGAGCTGTTATTAGGAACAAGGGAGGCCACATAGATTACTGAGGTATGTCTTAGATCCTTTTTTTTATCCCGTTTGAGTTTTTTGCATAAGTAATTACGTTCGGATTAATTTGCATGCTACTGTAGATGTCAGAGCCAAGTGCCTTACGCCACCAACCAAATCTCCAGCTGATGCTTCACCATAGAAGTCTACAAAATCTCCTCAAGGAAAGCCATCCACATCACTAGCCTGTTCTAACTATGAAAATTGGGTTTGTGGAGTTTGTAATGGATCCTATAATGCTGACGTCAAAAACGAAATGGTGAAAATTGGATTGGTTGCTCATTCTATGGGAAAACATATGAGAAGTGTCAAATTGCAGAAAATCAAAATGAATATCAACAAGATTACCACCAACTTGCGAGAAGTTAACCAAGGGGTTAGACAAGGGTGTCCCTTATCACCTACTCTTTTTAATTTGTACCTAGACGAAGCCGTAAGAGAATGGCAGAACAATTTAAAAACACATTATTTTATAGATAATATAATTTTAGATTACTTACTTTTCGCAGACGACCAGTTGGTGTTGGCTGATTCTGAAGACAACCTACAGAGAGCAGTCCATCTGTTGAGAATTGTTGCTAATAACTACAATCTAAAAATATCACACAGGAAAACTAAAGTATTTGGCTTCTGCGGAAATAATACAATAAGAACTAAAATTGTAATAGAGGATAAGATGATTGAACAAGTAAATTCTTTTACTTACCTTGGATGCGATCTCTCTTACATATCCTCCACAGACGTAGAAAACAAGTTAAATAAATTTTTAAGACTTATTGGTACAATTAAACGTACACTCATAAATAAAGTCGACAGAAAAACTGTACTCAAATTTTACAAGACACTGGCAATTCCGACATTGTTATATGGTTCAGAAACGTGGATTCTGACTAGAGCCCAACAGAGAAGAATTGAGGCCGCTGAGATGAGACTCTTAAGGCCACTAGCAGGATTTAGACTACAGGACCATAAGAGAAACGAAGATATACGTCGAGAACTGAATATCGAGAGTATAATAACTATAATTGAAAAATATAGAAATAATTGGTACGGCCATATAACAAGAATGCCCAACGACAGGATACCTTTCAGAACATGGTGTTATAGACCTACACGAAGAAGACGAGTGGGAAGACCAAAGAGACGTTGGAGAGACCAGTTTGATGGATAAAATTCTGGAGGCGGAACAGGCCATCGGCCTAAACCTTGAAGTTATTGATGATGATGATGATGATTCTGATGTTTTTATGTGTGATAGTTGTATCACTTCTGATGCTGATAGTAATGTTACAAGTTGATTTTATGAATAATGAATAACGTTCATGTTAATGTTCAAAATCACAGTATAAGCTTATTGTCTTTATTTTATGTAAGCTATTGTGTCACGGAATTAAGGTTACAGTGTCACGAAATTAAGTGAAATATCACGGAATTGAATGAAATGTGAGTAATGCTTTTAATTATTGTTTCTCTCTACGTAAATACAACTATCAGTTATTACTTCACGGATTGTCATGTTACGACATTTGAACAAATGTTTACACTAATAAAAATTATTATTTTGTGTCTTCATATGGAAATAATAGTAATAAAATCTTATTATCGCGGAATTAGATGAGTTTACCCTATATCTGTAACATGTATCATGAAGTAATTTCTCAAATTTTTAGTATAATAGGGACTTCGTTCATATCAAGCATTTATTTCTTGAGGCTACTTGGTTTATATATGAAGATTGTTGGGAGAAAAAATGATTATCGAGAAAAACAAGTTTTAATGTGTGAACATTTATGATTTTAACCAGTGTATCAAATATTTAACATTATCTTACACGGACATTTTCACTTTTAAACTTTTAGCGATCAGACATTTCTGTAGTCCCAGTAACACCCTTCATATAGAACAATCATTTCTGACAACTATCACATTAACATGGTAGTCACTAAAGGAAATATGTTGGTTGGCATATTCTCATTTTCTGGTAAAAAAACATTGCTATTCCAGTATCAAACAATCAATCCACATCGATATCAGTTGACTTTATTATCAAACGCCTGGCATTAGAAAACAACTACAATAATCCTCATACATTTGCTGTATGCCTATAGGCAAAGTTTTGAAGTTTGTACTTGTTATGCAGTGCTGGCAGTGCATGAGACTGACTTGTTCGAGTCCAACTTAACAATTCTCTTCCAGTTTCATAACTCTCTTAATAACTGTCTTCTGGTTTGGGTAGCTCATTCATTGAGAGTTTCTCACCAAAGGTTGTCCTTGGTGGTCTAATGGTTACCGTCAGTGGCACCAACTTATATGGGTCCTCGGGGCCCGAGCCCACCTGATAATAATAATAATAATAATAAATATCATTATTAAAAAAAAAGGTAAAGGTATCCCCATAACATGCCATGAAGGCACTTGGCGGGCATGAAGGTAGAGCCCCATGCTTTCCATGAATGCTCGACACTAGAATGAGGTGGTGTGGTCGGCACCACGCTCTGACTGCCTTTTACCCCCAGGAAAGACCCAGTACTCAATTTTATAGGAGGCTGACTGAACCTCGGGGTCATTCTGAAAGTTGGGCAACGAGAAAAAATCCTGTCACCACCTGGGATCGAATCCCGGATTACTATTATTATTACTATTATTATTATTATTATTATTATTATTACTACTATTACTATTATTATTAGGCCTACTGCTATTTATTTTAACTTATAAGTCAAGTGTTTGAGCCCCCCAATGTTTTCCAAAAGTTGGCGCCACTAGTTACCATCACTGGATCCAAGGTTTGCAGTTTCAAAATTGACTGAGGGTGATAGTATCCTTAGCAAGATTCCTCTGGGAGGGAAGTAAAGCAGTGAGTTCTGTGTTGTGTATTTACGGTACTGAAAAGAACCCTGTCTCTGATAAGCCTGAACTGTTTCTTGCCCATGTTGAATTTGGATACTGAATAACCTCTACAGTTGAAAATGTCATTAACTAAAGCACAGCTGTTGCCACCACCACCACCACCACCACCACCCTTTATCACTACTGCCATTACCAAAGTGTGATATTTGATCTGAGTTTTCATTGTTACAAATGGAATAACTAATAAACAAAATACTGGTTCATGAAATAATGATACTCTAAAATATGTATTGTTACTGCTTATCTGAAACTTAAAGGGAAGAGTTTTTTTTTATTCAATTCAATGTTTTGTAAGATGGGACAGATTTTGTTTGTTGCTTGTAACGAAATTGTAATGCTTACTTTTTTTTTAGGTCTCATGCCATATTACTTCAGGGATGTAACATTTGTAAAAGATCCCAAACTCTTCGATCCAGATCGACCCATCAGACCTCATAGATTTTAATAATTTCTTCTGCAGAGAGTTCACAATGCAGAGACAACAATACTGTATGTACAGTTTTAATATAGGCCTATTGTTCTTAATTAAAGTCTGCAAATATTAAAAAAAAAAAAAAAAAAAAAAAAACTATTATTTGCAATGTTATATTTGTAGAGAGATTAATATTGTACTGTTGATGAAAGATTTGATTTGTTTTATATATCATACCCTTTGCTCTTTATACACTACTGAATACTTGTGATTGTTATGCCAGTTGTTCTTTGTTCAAGTTTCGGGATATTTGTACAGTGTCCGGATTCCCTATTTCTCTATGGAGATGAGAAAAGTTGTTCTTTGCTTGAAACTCCTGAGCACATATAAGATTGGCCATTTTCATGTTATGAAATGGCAACATAAAATGAGAACAATCACTGGAGCCTCCACTGTCAAAAAGGAATTTTTTGGTAACAACAGTTGCTACATCCAATTTCATAAGGGTTATAATGTACCTTCTTTTGCAGTCACTTGATAGCAGCATAGTGAAATTGATAAAAATCCATTAGGCTGATTAATCTGTTATATCTGATCAGGGCTGAAACTCTTCCAAGTGTTCTGGTTCATCTGAAATAACAGAATCCAGAAACAGTTCTGAAATACCAGCGTGGTAAATTAATTCCGACCTGTGTTACTAATTTATCTAAGAAATTGTGTGATGTAATAAGCTTTTGTAAAGGAACATAATGAAATCTATAAGTCTTGGAAGTGAAACCATGTTGGTTTTACTGTTATCTGTGTGTTACGGAATTAAAAGTTGTTTGAAATGGAAATGGTTATGCTGGATATTAATATTCAGTCTTGAGATATAAGAAGTACGAATGTATTTTTGATTCAAGAAATAATTAAATTCGAAAAGAAATTAAATAAAAAATATTAAGTTTATACACTACTAAGTACGAAACATAACCTACAAATAATAAGAAAATGTGCAATATTGTTTATGAATAATATTTGATCCCTACTACTATCATGTGCTGAAGCCTCTTCTCTTCTAGTCTACCTTCACATTTAACATAACATTCTAATTCCACACAGTTCACAAGATACAGGTAACCAAAGAGTTCTGTATTATAAATTGTTATTGTTTAGTAGACTATAAAAAGTGATAATATATACATTACAGTCTTTTAACAGAAGGTTCTGTCCATGTCCTGTACCAAAATAAGTAATTTATGTTCCTTCATATTCCTTACCAATATTAAAAGTTATAATGGAATTTTAGTAATGCGTTTTGCGAGGGACAAAGGACTTTAAATGTAAATGGGAAAACATACAAGAAAACATGGAATTTTCAATTTATTGATGTTAATTCCTTATAATAATACATAACTCATCACAACATAGCACTATCACACAGTTTGAAGTACATATCTACAGTTCTTTGTTTTGGTTTTAGTTTTAAAAAGGACAGCATCCATCTTAGTTACCAAATTCATTACATCATCATCATCATCATCATCCTTCTTCTTCTTCTTCTTCTTCTTCTTCCTCCTCCTAACTGATGGTATAGAACAGTGCCGTAGCCTGATTTTCAGACTGGGGTTTGTAACCCAGGTAATATATTTTTAAAGTAACCTGACGTAAATGGATTTTCCCACATTTTTATCCAGCATAGCATATATACTGAATATAATTGTATCGTGTGGTATAAACATTAGATGTGATATCTTTCTTACTAATAAAAATTTACAAGTATATTACATACCTAGTAAAGGATCGACAAGTAATAGGCACACTGGAAAGTGGTTTAATAAGCTTAGTTTAGGACCATGTAGTAAAAATAAAATTAATAAACTCACGTTTATCATCAGCCTACTTCTTGTAAATCAGCTGGATCCTCCTGTTTTTCTGAGCGAAAATATCAATTACATCATCCTCAAATGAAGGTCAAGAATAAAGTTTCTGCAGAAGTTTGCTTTCAATATTCATCAGAGCAAGAGCTGAGAGTCTTTCTTCATGCTGAGTGCTACGAAGGTAATCTTTTAAATCTTGTATTCTTCTCAAGCAGGAAAAAGATCTTTCTACTGAAGCATTAGTTGCTGGTATAGTCGTGATCAAAGTTGTCAGTTTGAAAGTTTCAAGGAACACTGTGAAAAGATCCATTGTCTTCATAAACTGGTGTAGCTCAAAAACACTAGTTTTCTTCATATCAGGATCACCATAAATCACATGCACTTCACTTTTTAGTCCAATTAAATCAAGAAAGATCCCATAATTTACTTTCAGACTTGAAAGTGTCTTTTTCAGGAACCTTTTTTTTAAGTTCTGTGCAATATCAAGAAAACAGACAAATTGTAGCTTTGAAACTATTAAATCCCTGAGATACAGTTTGTCCTATGGTATCAATAATTTAAAAAAATAATTGCCTATGGTTGGATTTATCACTGCTGGTGCCGGAGACTGTCAAGACGAATTCTCTTTGCTTGAGATTCACAGCCCCTCTCATTCATTTTCTCCCAAAGCCCGTCAGATTTGTTCCTATAATTATGCAGATATTGCTTGAAATTTTCTAACTTCTATTACAGTAAGCAATATCTGAAAGTTTTCTCTGGAGTACTTGGAAGAGAACATCAGAGTACTGAAATAATGTTGGCAAAAATTGACAAAAGGAAATTGAAAGTGAAAAATTTTAACTCCTGCACATGTAAATGTATCCTCATTCCATACCAATTCGGTGTTTTCTTTGTTGACTTTTGTCTCAAATAAATGTTCCATGTCAGTTTTGTGTTCTTTCACAGTCTGAACTAAACGACATTGGAAGTTCCATATAGTTTGAGGAACAGATAGAATTAGTTTTTTCACATGCAAATCCCTTTGTTGATTTAGAAAAAAATGTTCCAGAACCTGTCAGAAGATCCTGACTTGTTTGATAAACTAGCTGACTGCAACAACACAAGATTTAACTGGTGGGCATAATAGTAAACGAATATGGCTGATTTAAAATGTTCTTTGAGCTTCGACTGTAACCCATATGTTGTTGTTTTCTAATGCCAGGCGTTTGACAATAAAGTCATTTGACCTCTTGCACTCCAATATTTTTCAATGAAGCACAGATTTTGAGGTGTTCCGAATCCATTTCTTGGTTTGAGTTGCACAATGGGCAGTTAGGGGACTGATATATTCCAATTCTATGCAGGTGTTTGGCCAAACAATCATGGCCTGTTGCCAATCTAAATGCAGCTACAGATGATTTTCGTGGTAAATTGGGAATTAACTGTGGATTTTGATGCAGAGAGTTCCATTTTTTCCCTTGGGATTGTGTTATCAAATTTTGTTTGTTGAAGTCTAAGTATGTAGATTTAATAAATCTTTTCACAGAGTAATAGTAACCCATATGTTCACCTGCCATGACTGCTGCCCGATCATATGTTTGAGGAATTAGCCTATCTGGAATAAGAAATGTCATTAATAATATTGGAACATGATTCAAGAGAGAATCTGGTTACTATCAGAATTTACATCTGTAAAGAAAATAAATCTCTCTTCAATAATACCGTCAGTTATGTAACAAAAGATTGTAGAGAATTGTTCTTTATTGCTTACATCACCAGCGCAAGAACCCACAGGAGCACCGGCTGTAATTTTGTCATTTAACCTTTTCTTGGGTAGACAAAGAATGGTGGAACAGCTTTTCCTGTTGGATTTACTGCACAGCAAAGTGTAACAAGTGTCCCCCTCCCCCTCTCAGCTGAAGTCATTTTTGAAACCTGTTTTTCCCCTTTTGATGCAGTTACCTTGCCAGGTTTCTGTACATTTGTAACCCCAGTCTCATCCAGATTATAAATAGATTTTGGCCCAAATTTATTGATGCAATATACAGATTGAAGATTCTGCAAGAACTCGCCTACACTTGTTGGGTTAAAGGCTGTCCCTCTCCCTAGACTTTTGCCCTGGGGATTCCACAGTGACAGTCTTGGATGACGATACATGAATTCTCTGTCCCAATCATAATTGGCTTGATTGTTTTTCTTTCACTTATCACTGATTGGTTTACTTCTAGTTACTGCATATTCATAAGAAAAACTTCGCAACTCTTTAGGAGTAAGACCATAATTGTAGAGTGGAAAATCATAAGGGGTAAGTATCAAATTAATGATTTTGAAATAATAGAAAAAACTTGTTTAATTTTATTCCTTACTTATAAATTGAAACCAAAAACCAATATATGTGTACCTCTAAACTTACAAAAAGAGTAAATGAAACCATGAACACATTTGGAACATTAAACATATTTTTAAAAAATAAAATGAACTCATTATTTAGGGAAAATGCTAAGTTGAGTTCCATTTTCCTACAATAAGGGCTAAGTTCTGCAATTGTGTTAGACGAATGAAACACCAGCATATCACATTTTATGAACACAGTTCTTTATAAAAGTCATGATACTGTTCCTCTAAATATGGCAGCATTGCTAATAAGTATTTTTTTTTCTCTCTCTCAGTGCTAATCTTATTTACGAAATGTTGTCCATGAAATAAGGCACTCTGAATATCATTCATCATCACTCATTTCTTGAAAACGTGGATGCGTCCCCAGACCTGCATATCAGAATGTGTATTCTTCATTAACACAACGTCTTGGTCTTCTGACGAAACTCTTAGCTATGATGCCTTGGATATTTTCAGTTGATTTGTATTGATAAATATGTCTGCTGTTTGCTGTATGTTCAAGAAGTCAGAGTCCTGCATTCAACTATTTGAAATGGCTGTGAAGACCTTGCAGACAGGACAGTCTTAATGAGATCACGTGGTATATATGCAGACATTACTTTTTTCTTTTTTCTATTTGGGCAAAATTGCGATCACATGCCAGAAAGCTAAGACCACTTCCAAGTCAATGGTTTCAAACAGTCCTACTGTTACAAGAAAAATCGTCAAACATAACATCATTCTATTCTTATTCTGCCCTGCACAGTTGCCACACCAGAGTATGAGGTTCTTTTTGTGTGTTGTACCTCTATTGATCAGCCGCAACAAACATGATACAGTCTCATTTCCTCCACTACCTGCGTCATTTGTATGAGCCACATGCACACAAAAGTTGTAGCACGAGAGTTATCATCGATAAAACATTTCACTGTGGGTGAGCCATGGTACACTCTTAGACAAAAAAAAAAATGACCAGGCTCCAGATTCTATGTCCGATTTGGAAGACTTCAGGTGCATTCGTCAGAGCATGATACACACACGGATGAATTTGTTCTGTCGTAAATGTTCCCAATACTCCACTGCCACGACTATATGATGGTTATATAACATGCTTCTTAAAGAGAGGAGTCATCGTCTCTCTCGCATAGTGTAGTTGGTAGCATTGTGGTCTTGTCTGCAAAAGGTTTCGAGTTCGAATCTCAGTGTACACTTTGTTTTTTCATTCTCATTTTTTACTTCTTGTATACTGATAATAACCATTATTGTGAAATATTTAACAGAGTTAAATATTTACAAAGGGCAAGTTAGATACATAATAGCAATCCTTTCCCTTGTATCTTGTATGTAAAGAGACTAAACAAAATACTTCTCGGATAGAAATAAACAAAAATAAACCTTAAGTAAAAGAAATCCTACTCGGATAGGAATAAACAAACATAATCCTTTTCCTTGGATTAAGCAAAATAAAGAAATACATCTCGGAGACCAATAAAACAAAAATCAAAATAGACAAAAAATTCAATACCATGTATGTAATCCCTCCGCATCTATAACCGCCTGCATCCTATGGGGTATGGATGCGATCAGGTGTCTCAGGTACTGTCGACGTGAAGATACACGATCTCAATAATATTCCAGAGTGCATCTTTTGTGGTCAGCCGACTTGGCATTGTATTTATCATCGTGTTCACAGTTTTCTTCACCTCCGACCACACATTTTCTAGGACATCAGATCTGGTGAACACGGAGGCCATTTTATCAGTCTGATATGCCAATAGTGTTTTTGAATGCTCTTGCACTCATCAGTGGATTACCAGTATTCTTTACTTATGTTTCTGTAATACCCAGTTCTCAACAGCCCATCTTATGGGACCATGGCTGATACCCAAAGCAGGCTCGGGTCCTCTAAATGGATATTGAGAACCTTTTTTTAGTCAATTGATCGGTTGTTTCATTGCCTTGAACACCATGGTGTCCTGGCATTCACTTAACTCAACAGAGTTGTGTTTCGTCAGTATATTTAGGTGCTCCTGGTATTCCCAGACCAATCGTGATTTCACCAAAGGAGATTCAAGTGCCTTTAATGCTGCTTGACTATCGAGAGTATCAGAACGTTCCTTTGTTTATACCCCTTTTTAATACTTTCCCATGTACTTGCTAAAATCGCAAAGATTTCTGCCTCATATACAGTTGTACGGATGCCCAGACTGAAGGAAAATTGCGTATTACAGCCAAATACACCTGCACCAGCGCCATAATTGGTTTTGGAACCATCTGTATACCATATTGGTCCCTTATTCCTATTTATAATAGTTTCATTTTGCCACTCATATCTCTGTGGATAAGATATAGTAATGCCTTCCCGAATGAGTATGTCGGTGTCATTATGTCAGTTTTCATACTAAGTACTGAATCTAATGAAATGTCCCTAATAAAATTAAAATATCCTCTTCGTCCTGGAGAGGACACTCCAAGCTGTCGACAGAGTCTATGGTGAGCCAACCTAACTTCTGCTTCTATCCGGAGGTGAAGCGGAGGAAGGTCCAACAGAACCTCTAGTGCAGCAGTTGGAGTAGATCTCACTGCTCCAGTTATTCCCAAACAGAATGTTCTTTGTATTTTCCCAAGTTCCATCCTGCAGGTTTTAAGGATAATATAGGTCTAACAATGCTTGCGTAAATCCAATAAAGCAGTATTGGTTTAAGACCCCACTTTTGCCAAACATAGTTCTACAAGTCCAAAAAGCTGTACAGGCTTTGTTGATAATGTTCTCAACATGCTTTTTCCAAGTCCCTTGTCCAAAAAACTCCAAGATACTTTACATTTGTTGAGAGCTGTACTTGTTTGAACAATTTCGAGGGAAAAATTGTTCCGGGGCTGGGAATCGAACCTGGGACCTTTGGTTAAACGTACCAACACTCTACCAACTGAGCTACCCGGGAACTCTACTAGACACCGATCCAATTTTTCCCTCTATATCCACAGACCTCAAAGTGGGCTGACAACCGTCAAGCAACCAACATTGAGTGCACACTAACTTTGTGTGGACTTAAATTGTGGTTTTCTGTTAATGAACAGTGATGTGTATTATGCAAATCAAGCTTTCGGGTATAACCCCCTGTAAAGTTGATTTGAACAATTTCGAGGGAAAAATTGTTCCCGGGCTGGGTATCTGTACTTGTACTTGTTTACCTCCAAGTACAGGTTCCTGTAACTCTTCTGTGGCAGACCATTGTCTATTCTATATCCAATATACGGTTTAGTTGTCTCATTAAGTGGTGCCTTAGTGGTGTTACTTATGAGGTTCAAACCTGCCTTCAGACAGTTGACTGAAAGACACTTTGCATCAACATTAGCACTATTACATTACTACATGCAGCACATGTTTTTAAGTACATGTGACATCAATCCTACTGATGTCTGCATGTTAGCTGTACTTTCATGAAAGTGTACAATGAAGAATTTAAAACATGCAAATACTGTATATCATAGGCAATAATAAATTAATTTAAAGAAAATATTATTAACTTACAAGTACATCATTCGGAGTCACTATTGCTGATAGGTATGCAGCAACACCCATATCTGTCTCTGAATCAGAAGAACTCTCCCCCATATTAATAAGTAGACTATCGACCATGTTATCAGTGAGACCTCCATTTGCCACATTCTCTCTTCCTCCTTCACGATGTGACGAATATCCGATTGCCACATTTCGGCCATGACTTGGGTCAATGCTGTCTCTCTTTCAGTTTGAAAGTCTTGTTATTTCTTGCGACATAACCTTTAACACTACTTCACACTAGTTCAATAGGTTGTAAATTACTGTGATAAAGTGGCTGTCTTAATACAGTATAATCTGCTTTCTTTGCCATGTTGTCTATATCATACTTATTCTCATTATTGTCAATAATTTGTGCCAACTGCAATTGTTCAACTTTAACACAGGTAGCACCAAACGACACATTATGTGATTTTAAACAGTCCATGATATCTTGCTTTCATCGCGCAGAATTTGGGCGACATAATAACCTTACACTGTGATAAGAAGCGTTATCCATCACAATTATACTTCCAGGTTCGAGCTTTGGCAAGATATTTTTAAACCATGCCTTGAAAACTTCACCAGTCATTTCTTCATGGTAGTCACCGGTTTTCTTAGACTCAAAAATAAGAGCACCACCATCCACAAAACCACTGTCACTACCGATGTGAAGAACTATTAATCTTTATCTTTACTAGTCAGATTTTGCAACCCCTTGGATTTACTAGACAAAAAGGCTTGCATCTTGTTTTTTACTGTAGTATCAGTCCATATTCCAGAAGTACAGTGGCCCTCATTAATCTAAGTCTCGTCAATGTAATAAAGCTTATGTTCTGTATTCCTGTACTGTCGAATTTGTCTCAAATATTTTCGTCTCCACACAGTAATATCATCCCTATCTAATACTACGTTAACCATTTTTTTTTTTTTTCACAAAACTGAACCCTATTTCTAATAAAAGACTGTGGATCATTTAAAGTCAGTTAAATAAGGATCACTACTTACATCACTGAGGCCTGTATGCACAGTCATTACCTTTGCAGTATCCTCGAGGATTTGCGCGAATTTCGCATGCAGAGTTGAAATCCTTGAGCCTGCGACAAGGCGAGAAGGAGGACTGACGGAGGATGGCCGATAGCATCCTTGTCGTCGCCTTTTCGTATTTATATTCATCATATTTAGTGGACAACAATTTGATCGAGTTTCTCGACTTTATTGAAGAAAATGGAAACATTGAACATGAAAGACAGCTGCCACGAAGATATGTAAGGGATATGGAAAATCTGCTTGAATATTATAATGATGACCAATTTTTTAAGCGGTACAGATTCTCAAAGAATACTGTTATTGAAGCTATTTTGCCATTGGTGCAATTTCAAGAACAGAGGACACAACGAGGCCTTCCTATTCCTCCAATTCTGCAAATTCTATGTGCACTCAGATTTTATGCAACTGGAAATTTCCAAGTAAGTAGTATTATTTCAAATAAGCCATTATGCTTTTAGGTTATGTCTGTGTTTAGTATGTAGGCCTACTGTACATCTTCCTCCAATCCTGCAAATTCTCTGCAACTAGAGATTATCAAGTAAGTTTAATTTCTGATAAGGTATTATGCTTTTAGTTAGGTTACGTTGTGTTAAAAAGTACGTCTTCTTCCAATTCTGAAAATTCTTTGCACTCAGTGCAGTTAGAGATTGTCACGTAAGTATAATTGCAGATACAGCATTATGCTTTTAGGTTAGGTCACATTGTGTTTTGTAAGTATGTCTTTCTCCAATACTGCAAATTCTCTGCACTCAATGCAACTAGAGATTATCAACTACAGGTACCAAAGTTTAATTTCAGATAATACATTCATGAGAAATAGGCATTGCCCTACTCTCATATTTGTTTCACAATAACGAAACAGGCTAATTTAGTGAAGTAAATGTTACTTGCTCCAAAATAACATCCTGTAGGTACATGATTTTAAATTACCTGAAGGTGTTTCAGTGACAGCTGCATCACTGTCAAACAAGTACCCCACATGATGACTCAAGTGGGGTACTGCGAAATCCACCACCGGATTTGGAGAAGTTAAAGGTGGTGGTGGGCCACCACCAGTCTTCATTCTCTCCTTCATCTCTGGTGTTAGCTCCCTCTTCCTTTTTGTTTTGATATTATCCCAACATTTCTTCAACTGGGCTAAAGATCGCTGAAATATAAAATAGGCCTATATTGATAATATGATAACATATATACTATCAGCAATATTAATTTATTTGATAACTTCAGTACCTCATTGCCAACAATTATCTTAAAATACTCAAAAAGAGCAGATTTGCCTGTTTGTGGAATGCACATCATCAGTGCCAATTTATTTTGTGTGCACAAGGTTGGAATTTTGGGGGAAGAAGGTAACCGTGTTCTGAAGTTTATCCTTAATTTTAAGAAAATAAAGGTCATTATCCAGAAAATCTACACCAAAGAAGGCACTATTTTCCTTCCACTAATTTCTAAGATATATATGCCTAATTGTAGCCACCTCCTCACTTGTTATTACTTACCAACATCACCTCTAGTATGCGAGAGGTTCAGAACGAATTAGCTACGAGGAAAATGGTCAGTTTTTGTAATATTCAAGTCCAGGTCCTCTCGAGTGTTATATTTATAATAAATGGGGGTGTGGCCTGTAACTGAGTATAAATATACAGGTAAGTATAAACGATTTTTATGTTGGAAGTGTTTATGGTTGCAAACTAAAACCACGTGTTTATCACTATTTAACTTACACCTCATAGAAGCCAGTAAAGCAAATGAAAATTATGTCTTCGTTGGTGTAGTTTTTTTTTTTTTTTTTTTTTTTTTTTTTTTGGGAGAAATACAAAATTGTACGATCATCAATTTAACTAGACAGACAATGATCAAAATATTGTTTTATGTTCGCAAATGTTTCCACAATAACCTCATTTTTATCATAACTTACCTTCATCACTGCTTCATTGGAGTTATACTCCTGTAAAATCTCCAGCCAAGCTGCCTTCTTTCTTGAGAGGCTGATTACATCAGTCCTCTTGTCTTCTATTACTCTTTTACATTTGATTAGATGTATCAATAAAGTTTTTTCTTCTGCAGAAAACAATTTGTGCGCAGCCGACTCCATATTTGTTTCGTCTGTTGATGGACGATTCCTATTGGCTACACATGTCGTATTCGTATGAGAATTATAAACGTGCGAACAAATATCGACAAGAAAAGAATAACGTCCTGAATATGCCCGAAGAACCACGAGAGGAAAGCCTCAAAGGAAAGGTTTCCGTAAGTATTGTTTCTGCATTCCAAAACACGCCTTTCGCTTTCCTCTTCCTTTTCAAAACATTCCTAGAAGGTAACGACTATGCATATGGGCCTTAGGCTAGTTTTATAAATGCAGTCTAAACTTTACGTTCAGTTTAAACTCAAGTTTTTCGTTCCATTTTGTTTTATAAGCCTTAATCTCCAGTTAAACTGGAGTTAACTTCAATTTAACTTGATCGCCAGTTGTCTGCCTTTTAAACTGCAGTTCAAGGCTCAACAGTGCAAGATGGTGGTTCCTGCTATACATGTAAATATTGTCGATGTTTTTGAAGAACTTATGAGTGATGATGAGGAGGTGATCAACATAATTGAACGACCACTGAGGAAAGAATTTTTCGAAATAGAGTGATCACTTTGAGATATGGAATGAATATGAGTTTTTAAACAGGTTCAGACTTCCGAAACAGACAGTCCTAAGTTGTTTCGAGAAATTGGAAATCAGATAAAACATGCAACAAAAAGGTGAGGAAGTGTAAGAAACGTGTTTTAGGCTTTGAATTAAAATATAATTTTAGTATTTCAGAAATCATTCCGTTGAGCCTCTTCATCAATTGGATGCACTTATGCAATAAGAAACCAAGTCCAAAATACAGCTTTTGAGCTGCAGCTGTTTTAGCAAATTGTTACAAATTAAAATTCTACATCGACATCATTACGATTGCATTATTAACATTCTGAAATCCTCTTTCAGATCAGTGGTGTAGCTTGCATCAGTATTAGACTCACACAGAGTAGAAGGTCAACACTGGAGTTGGTTCTGTATTTCTTATTGCAAAAATGGGTATTGGCACTTTATTCCTATTTGTGTGATTGAAAGGAGAGAGAGAGAGAGGCAACATTCTAGTTCAAATCCATGTTTAACACTTTATTATTGGAAAACTAAACATCAGAGGCACAAATTGTGGAATTACAAATAAAATTAAAAAATATATATATTCATTAGCATTTGTTCATACATTGACTTATCATTCCAAGGTGAAGTCAAGGGGACCATCGATTCCATCAACATCATCCTCAATGTTATCATCTGAAATCAGATTTAAATAAAACTGTTTAGCATCACCTGGTATGAGCTGCATTATTGACGTTATGTCTTGCAATTTTGGCAGTGACACAGGTTTACATTTGGCCATAAAGGTACTAGGAGCGCTGCTAGGTCTGGAGAAGACTTTGGACGGCCTACTGTACGTTTGTTGATATTTACTTCAACAAAGTTTTCATCAAAGTCTGTGTTCATAAATATTGAATAAGGCTTGTCCTTTGTAATTCTTATTTGACGGAGTTAATTTTGGTGTTGTCTGTGTCATGTTTTCTGTTGACTATGGCCTTTTCTATTTCTGAAGTGCCTAAGAAATAATCTTTTGTCATCCTATGGACATGAAGTGGGTTTTTCTTCCTGCATTTTTGCATGGCACTGACATAATATTATGGGGTATGGAGCCTTTCCTGCATTTTTAGCGCAGATTCTTTGTCACTAAAGTCACTGTCATTTGGCAAAAATGAGTGGCAGGAAATCAGAAACTTTGAGGTAATTGTATTTAGACTCCTATGTTCCTGTAAAGCAGTCTTCAGCATCAAAACCAATGTTATATTTCGGTTTTGCCCACTGCATGAATCCAACCACAATACCAACTCTTTCACTTCTTCATTAACACTACCAAGAATGTAGTTCCTAAGGCATGTTCCTACCTCCTGAGCTCCACGACCAGCAACACCTTCAAGCCAGATGTAACAGTGGACTTCTTTGTTCTTCCCTGTGTGGATCCAGCAGTTTTATAACCAAAGTTGTCTTTTATAAAAAAATTATATTGGTTGGAATTAGTTGGTTGGTTGGTAAGGGTAAGTTTTTTCTAGGTCAAAGGCAATGGTTTCCTTCTCTTGGTTCATCGTTGCTGTCATCATATACTGTTTCAATCATTTTTGTGCACGGTTAGCTGTATCTAAATGTATTTTGTGTTCCTCTTTGAGGTTGTATCTGCCAATATCATTATCAGCAGATTCAATTCCTGCATGAAATTTGTCACACACATTGCAAGTGTCTTTCTTTATTTGTTTTCTCCTCAGATTGAAATTTTTCACAAAAATTTCGTTGTATTTGGACAAGGAAACTGGATCCTCGTACTCACTTCTGTACAAGTCATACATCTTCCTCATGGTCAAGTCTGGGGCATTGTATTTTGAATTTGTATTGTTTCTATTGTAGTGACTCACATACTTTGGAAACTTTTCTATATGTTCCATTACAATCTGAATCTGCCGGTCTATTATTTTGTTGTGTCCACCATTATTTGCTCTTCGGTCTACATTTTGTCCTGGACGGAGCCTCTCCAGTGTAGAATTGACTTTTTTCGTTGAAATGCGTAATGTTTGACAGAAAAGGTCCCTGCAAACTTCAACTTCTCCAAGTATGTAAACTCTGTTGTAACTCCGTTTGCTATTGCCATTACCTCTTCACCGTTTGATTTGATGTTGCTGAACCATGATACATAACAATGATGATTGGATGTTGTAATGACCAATGTTCCAGAACCTTTCATACAATTCTTTTCTATTACCTATAGTTATTTTTTCATTACATTTTCTTCTGCAATTACATATATATATATATATATATATATATATATATATATATATGATACCTGAACATCTTCGGTTCTACAACTTTCTTTGATACATAAACATAACACTTGTTGCTATAATATAATATAATATGGTATATGGTATTGTTGTACCACATCTGACACCAATATTTTATTATACCTCATCTGACACAAGTATTTTGTCATGTCACTTGCCACGACAAGGGCGGATGGCTTATCTTTGAGACAATCGCGAGTTATAATCTACTATCAAGACAACACAACAAATTAGACACTGCATTATACTTCCTAACTCTCTGATAAGTTATAAACTGTACTTGCTTAGGGATAGGAGGGATTCCTACTTAGAATGTGATCTCAGGCTTTCAAAATAATCACAAGTGTAGAAATTCACTAATACTAAGTTTATTAATAAGATATCAATTTATTACAGATAGAATATTGAATATTGAAATTGAATGATTTAAGAAGAATCAAAGTTGCTGTTAATTTCAAAGTATCAAAATGAACTAGTTAAATATAAAGTACAAAAATTGAACTGATGATTTTACTTACAGTTAACTGTAGGGCGAACCCTGGTGCTGTTCGCAGATGATGCCATTTTCTGAACTTCTTCCTGGATGTCGGGAAGTTACGACCGCTGTCTTGACCAATAACTAATGACCACGATTTGGAAGTTTCATGTCCATTTATAAGTTCTCGAACTGCGCCCTTTGTGACGTAACAGAGTGACGCAATTTTGCCCGCAAATCTTCTAAAAAGACGGTATTGAATTCACTAAACACCACGCTTCTGATTCTTAACCATTATTTCAGATCATCATTTCCTGTTGTCACTTGGAACAATACAGATTTAAGGAACTCTCAGGATTGAATGTCTGTTTTTGATTTACCCAATAGAAATCCAGAGTTCGGAATGATCGCCAATTAAAATGTCTCGCGAGAGATGCTGCATAATCTTTCGTTATATGTCAGCTGTTGCTCAAGACTGCTAAAATGCAAGCGTACGCATTTCCTGTCTTGTTCAAGGACTGGACTGTGCTTCTGCTGACGTCGACAAACTGTACGGTAATCTGTTGCAACAGGAAGCGATCTCTGTCGCATGTCAAAGCATGTCTGAATGTTTTAATAAGTACGATTTCATTACTTTCAAATAAAGTGAAAATATATTGCTTATGGTCATAACAAAGTTATGATTCTTATCATAATCCTTGGGCACAACAATGCCCTCTTCTTTTTAAAAGACGATGCCGTAATCGGCACGTGCTTTTACTCTTAATCAAATTACTGGCAAGACATGTCGGATCCTGTGGAATATGACTATCACACAAGTCTTAGTAGACTTTTTTCTGTTAGGCTTACGGGGTGTAGTTCCCTCGCCAGTGGCCTACAGAATCATTCAGGCTTGCAGGATTTTAATCCATTCCAGAGGCATCACTCATTCTTATTGAGGATTTGGATCGTCTGTGTCTTGTAAGCTAGTGTTGTATCATTCACATTACAAATTATAAGAAAAATCTTTACGGTGGACGAAGTGCCAAAGATTTTGACTTTCATAAGCAATAGTTCAAAATTGATACAATTTCTGACATTGATATCATAATGCCGGTAGGGCTGCTGCTATTTAATAAATATGATATATCTATGCATTTAATGAGTACTCCATTTACGTAATGAGGCGTAATATAAACTGAGTTCCTGGATATTTTAATTTATAACTTTGCGGGCTGTCTATCATTTAACTCGATAGTATTTACGAATTTTTTTTCATTGCAAATTGATATGCCGATCTAACGTTATGAATCTCCGATCTGTAGTGTGATGTGGCATGTGTATGGCATCATCTGAGACTTAGCACTTACATGTTACATACAAGAATATTCATGTCATTTACAAAAATGATCAGTAAAAAAAATAATCTTCTTCAATACAAATTTTCTTCATTGAGGCGAAGAGATGGCTGTTGCATAACGAAGAGTAGTGTCTAGGACCTGGAGACAAATCTAGGTCCGGCGAAGACTGTGTTGGTTGAAGCTGGGCCAGTGCAGACATCGATTGGTGTATCTGCTCTCCTCGCAGTAGGGATGGGAGTTCTGGTTTCTTGCACCGGGTCAAGCTCCATCTCATTATGACCTTCTCGTAAAGGTTCTGCTGTCTCGGGATGTTTGCGGGTGAGCTGATAAAACCGGACACCATGAAGACGTGGACATTGTCGGTACATCTGTAGGATACAAACAAGACACAATATAACTCCTGTTATGGTTAAAGCTATTAGCCATTGGTTTGCACTTTCTTGTGTGGGGGATTCTTCTACTTTAGATTTCACACTTTTAATTTTCTCTTGTAATTTCTCTATGGTTATACCATCATTATTAAAATCTTTAATATTTGGAAACATATTCTTTAAAGTAATGACATGTTGTTCAGATAGATTTAGATCTGGATGAACTATTTCAGAAGTTATATCAGGGACAATAACATCGTTAGGCTCATATACTGGATACAGATTTCCAAAAACATGGGGAAACAGTTTAAACTGATCAGAATAAAAATGACAGTTTGCAGATACATTAATAATACCTGTCCCTTGGATAATAAATGTAGAAGTTGACGGTCGTGTTGCATTTGGGTTACGACAACTTCTAGGCATACGTACGGTAGCTGGTAAGCTCTACACCCAATAATTCTTCTAGTACGGTCTGTACCATACAGGTCACCTGTGGGGTCCAACTGGTTTCATTGCTTCCTGGGATTTTCCAAAAATTAGAGCTGCTAAACAATGTGATTGCAAGGAGGCTGAAAAAATAACAACATCTGGAGGATATAACATATACATTTCACCTCTACATTGAGATAGGTCATTCTCTTCCATGAGAGCATAAAATTGCCTATCACTTGTGACGGCAAAGTACGAAGCTTGTCCATAGCAGTTATATATTGCCTAATTTCAATAAGAGTGCTTTCAATTTCGGTTATTCTCTGCATTATTTTATTAATTTGTTTTAATTACTGAATCACAAACTACTATCGTGAGCAAATACATAATCTGAAACAAAATAATCTAATCAGTCGGTCTGGAACGTAGATTATATCTATGACAGGATATTTCATCACTATTCTGTGCCACGGGTTCAGTTACCTCATCGTTATCTAAGTTAGCATCATCATCATAATCATCATCTGAATTCATATATTCACGGCGAGAGAAAACGTAGGAAGGAAACGTCACATCAGAATTTGTCATGGTAGGGTCATTAGTTTGTGTGGTTACCTTTCTCGGTGTGGTCTGTAATTGATCCCTTAACTGTGCTAATGGTACGTCATCTTCCTCATCGAAATCATCACTCTGGGGAACTTGTAACTGACTAAGAGGAATATCATCTACCGTAGACCATCCATCGTCACTATCCACCATTGCTGGTACCTCACGGGGAGTTTCGTATGACTTCGGTTCGTCTCTAATTATTTCGATGGTTTCCGCTTCACTGAAACTACTGTCTTCGTCTGCTTGCCAGGGACGAAACTTGCCTTCTTTAATTTCAGACCCTGGAGGACATAATTTCAACTGGTTTAGGTGCGCTACCTGTGTTCTACCATCTTTGAACTTAATTCTATAGTTCACTTCATTTAGTTTCTCTACAACCTGAAGTGGACCAATCCATGGTTTCGACAGTTTTTTCGTTACACCTTTCTTAATTGCTGGAGAGTGTAGAAATACAAAGTCTCCTACCTTGAGACAGCAAAACTTTACTCTAGGATCTTTGTTGTACTGCTTTGCTTCTGTGGTCTTACTTCGAACTATTCGGTTTCTTACTACCTTGTAAGCTTTTTCTAATTTATCTGCTAAAACTTCAACATGGTCGTCGGTTATGTCACTTCTCGAAAATTTCGGTACGATATCCATAGGAAATGGGAGCTGCATTTCACTACCGTGTAGCAAAAAATGTGGGGAATATCCAGTTATGGAGTGCGGTGTACTCCTGTACGCCATCTGGACTATTGCTATCCATTTATCCCCATCTTTCTGATCTGCACGTACAAAATGTGATAACATGTTAGTGAACGTTTGATGACTGTGTTCCACTAAGCCATTCGACATAGGGTGATACGGACTCATTTGTATTTTTTGAATTTGTAGCAATTTACAAACTTCTTTAAATAATTTAGACAAAAAGTTTCTACCCTGATTTGTAAGTAGCTTTTTCGGGGTGCCATGTCGTGCTACTATCTTCGTAACAAATTCTCTAGCTATTGTTTCAGCAGTTTGATCAGGAATTGGGATTGCTTCACTATACTTTGTGAAGGCATCCATAAAAGTCAACAAATATGTGTTACCTGAAGTTGTTTTGGGAAATGGACGAACTATGTCCATACTTACTAGTTCAAAAGGCTTTAAACAAGTAGCAAAGTTCTGTAATGGAGCTATAGGGTGCCTACCCGTCTTTCTCTTGTTACAAGATACACATTTCGCGTTATAATTTTCAATATCAGTTTTCATATTCGGCCAGTAAAATCGTTGCCTAAGCAATTTCGAATGTATGTTTTTGACCTTGGTGTGCTCCAATAGGAGTATCATGGTAAGTATTCAAAATCAAATTTCCCATAGAATAAGGAACAACTAACTGTTGCTCTGAGTTCAATTGATTTGTATCAAAACGAAACAGAATACCGTTTTCGTCTAACTTAAATCTTTCGGTATCTGCTATCCACTCTAAGTACTTTGGTTCTGCTATCTGAAGATTTCTGAATGATTGGCGGTTTAACTGTTCACTTTTTATAGCGAAAACATTGTGCGTTCAGGATAAAGCATCAGCGTTTTGGTGACGTTTACCGCGTTTGTATTGGACTTGGAATTGAAATTCAGAAAGTCTTAAAAGTCCAACGAAGTAGTCTAGAATTTGGTTCATTAAGCTCATTACCCAGCGGAGAGCTGCGTGATCGGTCAGGGCTATGAACTCATGACCATATAGATAACAACGAAAGTGTTTCGTGGCCCATACAGTGCTAGTAATTCCCTTTCTGTCGTGCTATAATTTCGTTCAGCTTTATTCAAAACTCTAGAGGCATATGCTACGGGATGCTCTTCCGAACCAACCTTTTGAGATAGCACTGCTCCAAGGGCAACTCTTGAGGCATCAGTCGCTAAAATGAACGGTTGTTTAAAATCGGAATATTTCAAAATAGGTTCACTGCACAAGGCTTTTTTCAGCATGTCAAAGTATTCTTGTTGTGGTTCTAGCCATACAAATTGTTTATCTTTTCTTGTAAGTTCGGTAAGTGGTTTTGCAATCTCAGCAAAATCTGCTATGTGCCTGTGATAGTAACCAACTAAGCCAAGAAATGAGCGGACTTCTTTGGATCTGGGCGAATGCCATTTCTATCTACTACATGTCCGAGATAGTTGATTTCGTGCACAGCAAATGTACACTTCACAGGGTGTGCTTTTAAGTTTGCTTCTCTTAATCTTTGTAAAACTTCTCGAAGTCTTTCAGCATGCTCTTCTATGGTTGAACTGTACAGGACGATGTCATCAATATACACAAAACAGGATATGCCCTTTAGGCCGGATAGTACTCCGTCCATCAATCTCTGATATGTGCCTGGGGCTCCAACCAAACCAAATGCCATTCTGTTATATTCATAAGAACCTAGTGGGGTGCTAAAGGCTGTCTTTTCTTTATCTTTTTCTTCGATTTCCACTTGCCAAAAGCCGCTGTAAAGATCAATTTTACTAAAATACTTTGTACCAGAGAGACTTTCTAATGTTTCAACTATATTGGGAATGGGGTATGAGTCACCATGAGTAACTGAATTTAAACCACGAAAATCGGTATAAAACCGGATTTTATCGCAACTGTCGGGAGATTTTTTTGGTACTAACACAATCAGTGCACTACATGAGGGTCGAATTATGTTTTTTTTTCTAACATGTCTTCTGTCATCTCCTTCACTACTTCTTTATACTTATATGGCAATCTGTAAGGGTTTTTCTTTATAGGATGCGCGTTCCCTGTATCGATCCTATGTTTTACTTTGTTAGTGCAACCTAACTTATTCTCCTTAGGGTCCTAAAATACGTCCTTGTATTCCATAAGAACGTCCTTAATAACTCTTCTATCGTCATCTTCTAAGTGACATAAATCTATGCTTTCTAACATGTTTGCCTGAGGGGAGGACTCTAATTCATCTTTCACATGTACAGAACTGACTACATCAACAGCATTGTTCTCACTATCATATTCTCGTATCTCTTTGTCCTCGACTGAGACAACCTGAGTAGTACCCAGCAACTTATTTCGAGGTACTTCTACTGCTTCACCTGAGCAATTTATAAGTTTCACCGGAACCTTGGGAAATTGTTCACTTGGGTCGACCTGCACTAACATACGAGAAATATACACTCCGTTAATACCAAAATCACTGGGGTCCATTACCATGGGTACCGGAGTCGAAATACCCTTCTGAAATAGTGGTGAGCTATTTCTCCACAAAGTCTTATTAAAATTACCCAACAACGTAACTTCACTTCTAGGCGGAATAGTAACTCTCTTACTATTAAATACATTTAATTCATCAGACATGTTAAACTTCTGAAGAGACTGGGTTGTCCTCGGACTTTCTGAACACGTTCTACTTGATATGGCGGACTCACGTTTAAAACAGATTGTTTGTGGGTTGTCGAACGTTTCCGGGTGATCAATCTGGGTTCGAACATGCCTACCCTTTCGCAACGTGTCGATTCGTTTATCAGATTTACCCATCTTCCATCGGTTTTCAGTCTACCAGTGAGAACATCTAGAACATCATAAATTCAAGACTGAGGATCCCTGATACCTCCGGTCCAAATGACACTGGACACACTAAAAACTCGTGCCACTTTCGCACGCCATTATTAAATTCAAATTCAATCATTTGAGATCCCTCAATTTCAAGATGATGTCCCGTTACCCTATCGCTACCATTTGTGATGACTTAACCAGTGCTGCTGCTACACCTGGTTGTACTATCGATACTGTGGCACCTGTATTGATTAACCATTTATGTTTAATCCTGTCCACTTTTACTTCTACCATGAGAGCTTCTGTGTGAGGTCTTACCATGGAAAGGAGAGAAGGTAGCTTTATTGCCTCTCTGCCGGGGCGCACATTGAGGTGGTTGTGTTTACTAAGTTATTAGCTTGTTTTTGAAAAACATTCTTCTTACTTCCTCTTTCTTACAATTAAAACATACAAGTGGTTTTCTATAACTCCTAACTGCTTCAGGGGGTTTAGAATTATTTCCCTTTTGAAATTGTGCTGTTCGAGGCTGAGCTGTGTGAGCAGAGTAATTACCCTTCATCTGTTGTCATTTTGCTGCGACAATATCTAGACATGTGTCCCTTACAATTAAAACAAGTTATCTGGTCGTTTACTGAGAAAAGTTTCTAGGGATTGCTTTGTGCCCATTCCCTCCATTCGTTTCTATATTGTAGGCAGTTACAGCTAATTGAACGGCGTCCTTCATATTCTTAGGCATTCCGAGTTGGACTTGTTTTCCTACTTCACCTTTCAAGCCAGCGATATAAACTGCTAGAAGGTGTCTATCTGCTTCTTCAGCTAATATTTTCCGTTCGGTTTCGTTTCCTGCATCTTTGATTGTTTTTAGCTGAGTGCTTTTACTCTATCAGCAAATGCTTCAGGGTTTTCTCCTTTCTTTTGAGATGCGGTTTGTAACTGAGTATAATGAAAATTATCTGGAAGCTTTTCTTTAAAACGCTCTTCAAATGCGATTTGAAGATTTTCATATGTAGCACCATCTTCAGTCAAATCTGGTCTACTATATAAGAATTCGGCTGCAGGGCCTATTACTTTTAGTTTGACGATGTGCCGCTTGTCATCATCATCCAAATTTCCCATTTTAGCTGCAGAATTTACATTATTAAAGAATTCGCGAACTGGAAGACTATTAGGTAATCCATTCCATTCTTTCAAAGAACTAGCGATTGTTAAATCCTTAACACGAACTCATGAGGCGTGAACTGCTGCTAATTCAGCTTTTAGACGGTCTATAATTTGCTCCTGGGTTTCCATTTTGTAACACGATTAAATAAAATTTTACAAATTGTTAAATAAATTATTTCAAAACAAGATTTATTAAAGTGCTGATAATATTGTCGAAAGTTCAGAACAAAAGAGATCGCAATCAATTTGCATATTCAATTAAAGAAATGAATGCCTAACTATCGGAATAATAAATTCAATACACTGTACGTACATTATGGTTATGTATAGTTATACGTTAAGGGACATATGCTCGCTCAAGCTGCTCAGTTCGAACTTCACTTAATTTTATCACATTTTTGGTAAAAAAAAATCATATTCTATTTCACTAGAAGCATTGAAATACACTACACAATAAATAAGCATTAATACAAATTATTCTTTTATCATCATATTAATTCAGATTGCATCTACACTTGGAAAACCTGAGAAAATCACATTAAATCAAAAAGTTAAATTTTTCACTGAGAGAGTCTAGGGAAAATCGCGTCGAATCCAACATTTCTGATACCAATTTTTTTTTTTTGTGTGTGTGACCGTCAATTAGGTCGCAATTGAATATAATGCATCTATAAACAATTTGCGTCGTATCCCGCTTCTGAACACCAATTTTTGTTGTACCACATCTAACACCAATATTTTATTATACCTCATCTGACACCAGTATTTTGTCGTGCCACTTGCCACGACAAGAGTGGATGGCTTATCTTTGAGACAATTGCGACTTATAATCTACTATCAAGACAACACAACAAATTAGACACTGCATTATACTTCCTAATTCTCTGATAAGTTATAAACTGTACTTGCTTAGGGATAGGAGGGATTCCTACTTAGAATGTGATCTCAGGCTTTCAAAATAATCACGAGTATAGGAATTCACTAATACTAAGTTTATTAATAAGATATCAATTTATTACAGATAGAATAATGAATATTGAAATTGAACGATTTAAGAGAATCAAAGTTGCTATTAATTTTAAAGTATCAAAATGAACTAGTTAAATATAAAGTACAAAAATTGAACTGATGATTTTACTTACAGTTAACTGTAGGGCGAACCCTAGTGCTGTTCGCAGATGATGCCATTTTCTGAACTTCTTCCTGGACATCGGGAAGTTACGACCGCTGTCTTGACCAATAACTAATGACCACGATTCGGACATTTCATATCCATTTATAAGTTCTCGAACCGCGCCCTTTGTGACGTAACAGAGTGACGCTATTTTGCCCGCGAATCTTCTAAAAAGACGGTATTGCATTCACTAAACACCACGCTTCTGATTCTTAACCATTATTTCAGATCATCATTTCCTGTTGTCACTTGGAACAATACAGATTTAAGGAACTCTCAGGATTGAATCTCTGTTTTTGATTTACCCAATAGAAATCCAGAGTTCGGAATGATCGCCAATTAAAATGTCTCGCCAGATACGCTGCATAATCTTTCGTTAATGTCAGCTATTGCTCAAGACTGCTAAAATGCAAGCGTACGCATTTCCTGTCTTGTTCAAGGACTGGACTGTGCTTCTGCTGACGTCGACAAACTGTACAGTAATCTGTTGCAACAGGAAGCGATCTCTGTCGCAGTCAAAGCATGTCTGAACGTTTTAATAAGTACGATTTCATTACTTTCAAATAAAGTGAAAATATATTGCTTATGGTCATAACAAAGTTATGATTCTTATCATAATCCTTGGGCACAACAGTATGGTATGGTATGGTGTGGTCTTATTAGCAAAGAACTATATTCAAACTCCTATATTTACACAAAACAAACATGGGAACTGATAGCTTGGAATTGGTCCTAAATTGCAAATCACTGCACCGTGGATTCTGTTTTTGATGGTTGGTTCAGATCTCTCTAGAAGGCAGCACATTATAGATAGGAGTTGGTTCTATTTTGTATAAGAAACTATAGACATTGACACATTTTTCAATAGAAATCCAGATATTCATAAAATTGTGGTTGGTTCCATATTGCATAAGTGCATCCAATTACTTGTTGCACTGCACTTTTTTGCCTCTGGCAGCATGCTGATAATGATGGGAGATTTTGGAGGTATCCATAAGTCCATCGAATCCCGCATTTATACATTGTGTGGCAGAAGTGATAGCTTCTAAGCTTCACAGCATATCACATTGCCACAAGAGGAGAATGAGATATCTACAACCAAGACCTTATTTCATCAAATTGCAAGGTTTCCCAGATTCATAGGTGCAATTGACTGCACTCACATCCAATTACAGTCTCCTGTAAGATTCACTATTACTCATACTCTTTATTTCAAGGTTACCAGATTTTTTCACAATTCCAGATATCAACATACGAAAAAACTACTTTTAACATTTCTGTTAGTTTGCATTCACTTATATTATGGTACGTTCAACCAGAGGTCCCGGGATAGATACCCGGCGCCAGAACAATTTTTCCCTTGAAATCATTCATTCACTTATATTGTTTTTACATATGAGGGTAAGGACATAAATCATAGCAACTATTTTTTTTTAGAATGAGGGAAGGTTCGAAATTGTGAAATATTCAAATTAAAGGGCAGTGTACATGTACTAATGGAGTAGGGTATGGTAGGGATTAGATATGCATTAACGACGCAGCATCATGCTACTTGAAAGGGCAGTATGTATACTAGTGGAATATGTTAGGGTAGTAAAGCAATCAAGCATCCATAAACAATACGGCATCATGCTGCTCGCTACTCACGTTAACGCGATAATTTGAATAGTATTACAACACATATTCACCCTAAAAACCCATCAGATCACTTCATTCTGCATGGCGGTAAACTGACAACTGCATTATACATAACATGTTCTCTGTATGATAACCATATCACACTACCATCTCAGTAGTGATGCGACAATATACTTGTACAAAGAATGCTCAGCATGGCAGTGGACTCACAACTGAATTCATATTGCTGTCTGTTCTATAACCGTACATCACACTGTCATTTAGTGATGCAACCATATATTATGGATGTCATATGACACACGACATACATCAAGGTGATATTTATGGCTGCTAACTAAAAATCACATGAATATGAATTTATCACTATAGGCCAATACAAACGCCAATAAAACAAAGAAAATTGTGCCTTCTTTGGTGTAACTTTTCTGGAGAACTACCTCATATTCATAAACTTAATGGATGAGTAATTATTTAATATTCACAACGCCTAGCAAAACCAAAATAAGACTTACCCTGGGTAAAGTGTCTCCCGCCTCAGCAAATTCTACTTCTTCTATTTCAACACTAGGGAGTAAGGGTGCTGAGATAGACTCCCTCAACACAGTTGGGTTCCAACTTTCTCATTTCTGTTGTTGAGAAGATGATCCAGATACACTAATAACATCACTATCGTAGACAGGTTCTAATCCTGTACCACTCTCTCACATCATACTTTTAATTAAATCATCTACTGGCGTGATTTGCACAGTAGTTGGTGTGCCACCAGTCTTATACACTTCTTGTTTGTCTTCAGCAAATTTCTTTTTGCTGCATTTTTCCATGTTGTCGTACTTCATCCTAAGATTTTTCGCACATCTGAGGATGCTGTCACTACATGAATTGAAATCATTACACAGATTTTCCCATGCTTCCGTCTTGGCTTTCAACATTGTGGAATCTGTTTTTTTTTTTTTTTTTGCATTCTATTATGCCACTATATTTTTTAACCAAATTAACTAATAATTCCACACCTCTTTCTGAAAAATTCGCGCTTCATTTTGTACAATCTCCAAGAGGTTCGGCCATTTTCACACAGTAATATAAACAAACAGCAGCGATCATCTTCATTTCTTTACTGCACCTTCGCTGGGTCTGGTAGAACTTTTGATCGGTGAAATAAATGATACATATCATAATAATTATACCAAATAACCCTGCCATGAAACGTTATGATCAGGATGGTAATCAGTTCGCCGAGGTAATTAAGTGACAACACACATTGCCTACGTTAAAGACAGACATTTATTTAAAATAAACCAAATAATAGCATCACACAGACTATATATATGTCACAGTGTAATGTTAAACCTAACTGGTTACCTTACATAAATGGTAATTCCTCTTTGTTGGCATCCATCTTGTCGACTCACCTCACTCATAACCAATACTTAACACACATAATCGTTACACTGAAAATGGACACCCCTCACACGTCACACAACAATGAAAGCCTCCATTTTGAATCCCATACTCGTACAAAGTTTATTAGTGAAATCTCTAAGTAAAACGTTCCAGAATAAGGCAATAAAACTTCTAGTAGCCCGTGGTTGACTATTAGTTACATCACAGCTTGAGAGACCAGAACAGCAAATAAAATACCGATCGGTATTTAAACAGAGTTGACTGCCCGCTAGCTAAGCAGAAAATCGCATCCAGTTCAATATAGATAGCACATCAAATGACTGAGTATAACTTCCCGACCTCGGGAGTAAACGTTACCATCCTCTATCAGTCTCTCTTCCATGATCCAATCGTAGGTTCCCCCAACAACGTGTACGTAACTAAAACTGTCGACACACTCCCGGTCTGCACGCCCCCCCACAACGAGACTTATTTCTTCCGCGATCCTATTGCAGGTTCCCAAACAACGTGTACACATCCAGCTTGCAAGCCGCCCACCACCAGACAGACGCTACTCTAAAAAAAAAAACACGAAACTGCCGACACACTCCCGGCCCGTACGCTGCCCACCACCAGACAGACGCTACTCTCAAAACATCATGCTACTGCCGACACACTCCCAGCCTGTACGCTGCCCACCACCAGACAGACGCTACTCTAAAATAATCACTCTTCCGCACAGGCAAAATATAAACTGGTGCCACAGTCTTAACCAATCAGCAAGCGCTATTATAAAATATTAACTGCTCCCTTGATCTTAACCAATTAGCAAACGTTATTATAAAATAATAACTGCTCCCCCGGTTTCAACTCATCACAGGTTATAGGAACAGAACCAGAGAATATGGAAAAACAGAAAGATGAGAGAAGTAAGCCATCTGTATAAAAGAAATAAGACTTAGATCAGAAAGGAACAAACTACAGGACATCTATGAAGAGTAAGAAGAACTAGAACAAACAGAGAAAGGCATAAGGATAGAAGAAAAGGAAAGAAATGGAAAGGAAAAACTGATGTGCCGAAATATAAACGGCACATTACTACCAGCGATACCAACTGTATTCAACTACTGTTCAACTTAACTGAGGAGTCTGTAAGATGGCGCTTTCAGTTAAACTCTCGGTTAGGTTTAACTTACATTTAACTCAGTCTTTAGATTAACCGTATTTATAATACCAGGCCTTAGTCTCTGTTGGCGATCTCGTGAGCATATATGAACGTTCTCATAGTCTCAAATTCAGGACTGGTTTGGGATCAACTTCATCTTTATCTTCACTGTCAACTTGTCTCTCTTTCAAGGAAGTTTCGCTACTTCCTCATATATTTCTTCCATAGACAGCACAGCACATGTCACAAGCTCTTGGTCCGGTCCCCAGCTGAGTCCAGTCTTCGTCTTCATTTTCACAACTTCCATTGCCTTCTGACATGTTGACACTTCATTTCTGTCCCTATAGCCACATTTTACAAAACAGTTCTGAATTGTGAACTGCAGTACTTGTTGCCATGCTGAAACATTTAAGTCATTGACCTGTTGGATGTCTATCTTCATTTTGACCTATTTCCCTTCATCCATCAAACATAAAGCCCTCTGTACCAGCTGCTTGAAGTTCTTTATAACTCCCAAATCAAATAGCTGTACAACATTGATGCAGTTTGGGGGTGAAACATTACCTTCACATTCTTCAAAGAGGATATGTCTGGAGAATTTGCAGCACAATTGTCAATAAAAAGGAGATTTTCCTGCCTTTTGCACCAAAAGATTATCAAGAGAGTGAAGAATGTCTCTGAAAATCCCTAACATCATCCACACTTTGGAATTTGTATAGAACTTCACAGGTAGTTTCTTGATGTTTTTGAAACACCACAGTTTCACAAAACTTGCCAACTTGTTTGTCTGAGCCATCGGAGTTTGTGAACAGTGGTAATCAGTCTTTTCTTTTCACTTTTGCGTCTGTGGCAGGTATCTCCTGTCAGTGCCAGTATTCGGTGTGGAAGACAGTTGAAAAAGAGCCTGTTTCATATGCATTATAGATGTCCTGAGGCTCGTATCCTTCCAGCAGCTCCAGAATCTTTGAAACCAGAGGTCCATGGTGTGTTGGTGTCCACAGCAGCACTTTCCTCAGCTAAATTCTTAAATACCAAACCATGATGTTGCTTGAAACGGGAGATCCAGCAGTTAGAAGCAGAAAACTCATCTGATGCTCACTCATGCTGATACCAGGAAAAGAGGACATTTTCGAGTTCGCTGTAAATTGACTCTGCCTATCTTCTTCTTTTTGGTTGATGTACCATACTTATCAGCCTGCTCTCTAATTTCCATTTTCTTTGCCATTATAGAATTTAAGGTCGAAGCCTAAATGCTTAGCTACATCAGTCCTCTTCTTCGTTGGATTTTTCTCCAACTCTTCTATGATATGAAGTCATTCTTCTAAAGTCAGAACTTTTTTTACTGGGAAATGCATATCTAAGAAAAGCAAATTAAAAATTGCCAAGTTAAAAAATAAGAACTGTCGAGAATCGAGCACTTGTGATAAGCTGCATACACAACTTGCTAAAACACGGACTGGAATGTATTACAATAGCTTATTGCTTGGAAATGTGGACTCTTCTACATTATCTTGGAAGGCAAGCTGTGAAGAAGATTGTTATGAAAGCACGGCAATAACTATAAAACTTTACAATTGAAGCTTGCTACACAACATTCTGAATACGCCAACTGCTATAACATTTTTATGCTTCTTGTTCTTTCTTAAAACTGACCAATCCGGAATTTACATTCTTCAGGACTAGAAAATCTGGCCAATAGATGCGGGAAAATGATAAATTGAGGAATGATAGATGCAAGTTTTATAGTCATGGTTTAAATAGAATTTGTTCAGGAACCAACGAATTTGAATGATGGATCCAGGAAAATTACACATCCAGGAATGATAAATCGAGGTTCCATTGTAATTCAAGTAATATTTCACTTACAGCAAGCTGGAGCTAGAGTTGTAGCTTTCAGATCAGATAGAAGTCAGACCAATAAAAGGTGTGGAAATGCCTGGAATTAGTGGCAATGCAGGAAAAATATAAGTTCTATAACAAACCCACTTGATGAAACTAGAAGAATTTGCTCTTTTTCAGATGCTCTTCACGTCATGAGGTGCATGAGAACAAACTGTCATGATAGGCAGTTTATGACAATGAACTGGTAAATTTTAATTTTTATTGGTGACTATACAAATTGGACAATTCTCCTGAATTTTCTAGTCTAAAAGCTGCCACAAGCCCATTTAAATGAATGAATGTTAGGCTTGCTCTACAACTACTTAGCACTTCCGTAGCCAATGGAATTCAGTTCTTCAGGGCTATTAAGTCACTTGGATTAGAAGGTAGCACATCAACAGAAAGATTCACAAGAGGGATTCACTCTTTAGTATAGCACATCAACAGAAAGATTCACAAGAGGGATTCACTCTTTAGTATATGTAAACTCTTCCATTCCTAAAGATGCCTTGTGCAAAGAGTGTCTGGGCAATTCCATGGTTACAGACTAACATTTGTATAACATTAATGAACTTCTATATTCGTGCTTTGCATCTTAAGCATATAATTTATCATGAATTTGATACCAATTGGTAGAAAAGAACTTGCGCTTTCAAATAAAATGTTTACCTGCTGCATTTTAAGTAGTTTACAAATTCTGGATCATCTTAAACACTTAGTTACAGACTAACAGAGAATGGACAAGATTATTCATTGGTTGAAATAAGTAGCAATTTCACTGTATAAAGTATCAGGACATGAGTTCTATACTTCTCATTGTAGAGTACATTCAATAGCAAAGGATACCATATCACATTATCAAAATAGATTAGATAAAAAAGATAAAGATAAAGATTTTTTTTATTAGGTTATTTTACGACGCTTTATCAACATCTCAGGTTATTTAGCATCTGAATGAGATGAAGGTGATAATGCTGGTGAAATGAGTCCTGGGTCCAGCACCGAAAGTTACCCAGCATTTGCTCATATTGGATTGAGGGAAAACCCCGGAAAAAACCTCAACCAGGTAACTTGCCCCGACCGGGAATCGAACCCGGGCCACCTAGTTTCGTGGCCAGACGCGCTGATTGTTACTCCACAGATGTAGACTAAAGATAAAGATAGCATATTGTGTCCCATGAAGGGCAAAGGCCTCCTTAAATAAGGGAAAGCTCTATTTGCCTAATGTGATGAGCTAGTTCACGTTAGACGTGATATTAAGTCTAGGAACTTGAATTTCTTTAACAATGATTCTCTCACTGCCTTTCACAACTTCCTGTCTATGCACATGTCCCTCGAGTAGTTTCCACATTCTTCTGTCTCTTGCCTCTCTGGACCATTGTTGACCTGCCTGTTCTTTGAAGAAGTCTGCCCATCTGCACTGAGGTATGCCTTGAAGTCTCCTTCCTATACGGGGATCCCACATGGTAGCTCAGTATGTCCATCTGTCGCCTGGTAGCCTGGCCACGTGTCCACCCCATTTCCATTTGGATGTAATGGCTGCATGTGTGATGTCCTGTGTATCTGCTAGCTGGTACAGTGTCGCATTTGAGATTTTCTCCTTCAGTGGTACGCCCATAATTTTGCGCATTATCTTTCTTTGACACGTTTGTAGTTTGGTCCTGTGTTTCCCAGTTAGCAACCATGTTTGGCACCCATAAAGTAATACAGGATAAACACAGGTCTCCAGTGCCTGTATTTTAGTTTTTCTGCTTAAGGTTTTGTCATTACTGGGATTGATGGTCCGTTTGGCGGTACCTGCGTTTTTAGCATGTTCATTTTCAGGCCTGCTGCTTTGCTGTGTAAGCACAATTGTTAACATTAACTGTAATTCTTGTGGTGATTTCGCAAACAGGACCACGTCGTCAGCAAATTGCAGATTTGTTAGCCGGCTTCTGTTTAAATTAATTCCATAGTTTTCGCTCTAGTTTACAATATATGAAATACAGAAATATGTCCTCCAATACGAACGTGAACAGTTTGGGAGAAATCGGATTGCTCTAACGTACTCCTCTCTCCAGTCAGAATGGTTGGCCTTCTCACTTTCGCGAAACGGTTGCTGTACATTTCTTGTAGTATGCAAATATACTTGGCTTCTATCCCCTGTGTGTCCAGTGCCTGCAATATGTTTATATGTTCAACGAAGTCGAATGCCTTGCTCTAATCTACAAAGGCGAGGTACAGCGTCAGATGAAATTCCCCCGCTTTCTCCATCAGTTGGTTTATAGCTTGTAGATGGTCGATCGTACAGAGTCCAGTGCAGAAGCCCGCTTGTTCAGGTGGTTGGTTTTCGTCGAGAGGTTTGGTTATTCTTCTTGTCAGAATTTTTGTGAATAATTTATAGAGGTTTTGACATTAAGCTTATAGGCCTATAGTTGTTTATGTCATCTCTTGTACCTTTTTTGTGGAGAAGGAAGATGGTGCTTGTTTTCCATTGCTCTGGAATGGTCTTTGTTTCCATGATTCTATTGAATATTCTGCATAATATAGGAGTTAGTTGGTTCTCCGCTAGTTTCACCTATACATAATATATTTACTTTTATGTTTGTTACAGACTAACAGATCATGGTTACAGACTAACATTTTTTGCCCACATTGTATCCAGCTCAAATAAGTAACATTTTTATTCAAGTAACGACCTAGTTTGAAGGTTAAGGAGGAAAACAGTTGTATAAAAGAACTTAAGTGAATATTTACAAGTTGTTCATTAACTGTATTAAATAATGCTATCAAGACTGACTAAACAATATGTAGAGTATAGTACCGTATATTAATATATTAAATAAACAATAAACCACTAAAATTACATTAATGTTCTTGAACAAAACACAGATTATACTTTATTCCTGTTTACAAAGTGGGTTTTAATGTTCAAGTCACAGGTACTGATCTTGAGGTATCGAGACCTTCTAGATGACATTGGATATGAAGGTTCTGATAGACAATAGAATATATTGTCAGAATTAGCATAAGCAATGTCATTAACTTCCTCAAACTGATTTAGCTCAGGATTCTTCTGATGAAAAAATTGGAACTCAATTTTGTCTTGTTCAACAGATATGGTTCAGCCAATAAACCAATACTGAAATCATGGCCAATCCACTGCATATTAGTTTTCAGATTTGATATGACACACTGGATCTTTGGAGTTTTCAGTTGGTGTCACTGTTGGATTTACATCATGGAATGCTTCAGTTTTTAAAGGCAATGATATTTTTGCAATGAAGGGTTGTTGTGCCCAGATGCAGTGAAGCTTATGTATGTCAGGGAGTTTCTCAATTTCATTCCAGAAAATATCGAGGCCTTTTTTCTTGTTTTCAATGTCATTTCTGGAAATAAACAAGATGGTTGTCTTCCCTGATACAGCTTTTGCACATTCAGAAAAAGATTTGGCGTCAATGGGATCAAAACAACTTGCTCGCACACCATCAAATACATTCTGCTTCACTGTACCACCAATCCCATCAACTGCCCCTTTACCATGAGAAGTGGCAAAGAAGTGCTAGTTAATGGGAACTGGAGCAGTAGTCACCAAAGATAAAATGAACTGCTGTTTAAAATGTTGAGCAGCTCTGTCAAAAAAAAATGTTAAAGATTCTGACATTTGGAGCAAAACTTTTAAGTTTATCAACAAGTACATTAACAAATTGTGCAACAGCATACTTGTCATGTGTCATATAGTCAGATACAATCACATAACTTTTCACCTTATCTTTGTACCAAAAGCATGCCATGAACAAAGTTATTTGATCATGCGTCCAATGTGCACTTTGCACCTCATTTTGATGGATGATGCTGTAGTTCTCACTGAAGTCTATCTGGAGGAGAACTTCAGTATCAGAAGCATTGTCAAGAAACATTCTAAAATAAGTAGACTGCTTTTTCTTCACATAACAATGGAAGAGGTACTTTGGTGACATAACTGTTAATGCTTTAAATGCATCATTGACAATAGAATCTTCAATATAGCATTTTATAATTTATCTTTCATTATCTCTTATCCATTGGTGGTACAGTAGTGGTTCAGAAAGTGTGTCTTTATCTGTGGTAGCTAAAAGTATTTCGACTTTGTGTGTACATATGCTGTATTTTCTATTGACACACTCAGAATTTCCAATATCACAGACCATGAAATCTGTAATAGGTAAAAGATCTGCTAGAATTTTTTTAAACCACTTACAAGCAATGCCATGTTCTTGTGATACATGCAGAGACATGCATTTGTAGGTGTCTTGCCTATAGGTAAGCAAAACTTTGGCCGTAATTAAAAAAACTTGGACTTGCCAACTTTTACAGCATTCTCACCTACATCATCTGCTTGGAAGAGCTCAAAACACTCTTTTATGCTATAAAGGAGGTAGCGGAATTGAATTTTGCTTTTAGTGTTATCATGATTGGTGATATTTATAAAGTCTTTTCGTCCAGATGTCATACATGAAATATCATCACGTTGATAAAATTCTATTACACGTTTTTTTGCTTCGTTTATCAATGCTGGAGTTCCTCCGTTGACTTTATTTTTGTCTTCTGCAATTCCAAAAGACTTTGCTAACTTCCTAACCACAGCCTTTTTCTTTCGAGGACTCTTTGGCAATGCCAGTTCAGCACTCACATCCTTGTACAGTGACAGGTTAGAACCATATGCTGTTTTGCTTGGAGATGAAATTTCTTCTGAACTTCCACTATTAAGCACTTCACTTTGTTTGACCTGGCTTTTTCTTAATGCATGCAGTTTTCTTATACTAATGGTGCTTTCTCACAATCAGTAGCAATTGTTTTTTTTAGTTCTCTTCGATTTTTCTGGTGCTTTATGCAACCTATCCTCACGAATTTCTTTCTTTTTAGCATCATTTAATTTTGCCCTAAATGCTTGTACTTTCTCTTTCGATGTCTTAGCCATGTTACATAACCTAAAAAGGAACATAAAAATTGACTTGTTTCATTTTGCCTTTACTATTGTCTTTTATCCATGGCAAAGTTCATTTTGGATGTTTAGTCTCTGTTAGTCTGTAACCATAATAGATTGGACGATTTTTGGATTTGAAAATTTTTACTGCTTTTGCTGTGTAGGTAAGATCCCACACACAGTCAAAATGTAAATCAGTTCAAGTTGATAATTAATTATTTACTTCACCAGATAAAAAATAAATAAATTTTGGTTACAGACTAACACAATCCATAGGTATGCTTAAATAATTGTAATTTATGATCAATAATAGCATATTTTACCTCAAAAGTGGTGTTAGAAGCTCAAAAGCAAACAGCAGTAGGTATCTACAACAGTGCAATAATTACCAAACAGGTTTACCAAATTACAAGCAGTGTTGCAAATGGGACATTTTGAAATGAGCAAAATACCTTTCAAGACTCATTTTTTAAACTTGTGCTAAAAGCAAGTGACATAACTTTATAATACAAAAATTCATTCTGAAAATAAAAGTGTATTAAATTCTCTTTCATTTCATCTATAAAAATTAAAGATTCAATAAAATCAGAAAATCAACATTTTTCTCCATTTTATCATGGAATTACCCATCTACATCACATGCAACTTTAACAAAATGGAAAGGTATTCTTGTTGACAAAAAGAATACTTTCGTCTTGAAAAGAACTCTCCAATCCTTAAGAGTAATTATTGAAAGCACAGTAGAAGTATCTGAATATTTGTGGGAATGATTCTTTTTCTATATGAGGCAAATTAGAAAGGAGCTGAGATCTTCCAAGACATCTAAATCACCCTGGAAACTCTCGAAATTATCCGGCAAGTCAAATGAAAATAGCCCAATACATTATTTTATTTATGTGTAATTGCATTTCTTTCCATAGTTGATTTTATTTTCGTGAGTCTCAAGCAGAGCAAAAACTGTCTCGTGGTGGACCCGATGGACTATTAAAGTAATTACACTTTGTCTTCTATTTGCTGTGCTTCAGTGTAAACATGTTATTATCTTCCTTGACACAAAATAGTCACTTCATGTTATAAGAACATTATGCTGAACACGTACAAGGAGAAATGCAAACATATTTATTAAAATACACAGCAGATCAGAAATGAACATGTGAGTCCAGATCTGGGCAGTTTATTTTGATATTTAATGACGAAATTTACTCAGGTGTAACATATATGAAGGGTACACGGGAAAAACGATCAAGGTCCATTTTTTAAAGTTCTGAGAAAAACTCATTTTAAAGTTTAAGCATTTTATACTTTCTTTTGTGAATATTTAATGGAAAATGACATAGTGGACTATAAGCAACAAATATTTCTTATTAATTAAACAGTGGTATTTTGTTGTTAAAGTTTGACATCAACAATGGAAAATGCAATCAAGCGAACAATGTGTAAACATCCAAAGTAAAAACGATCAAGGTCCAAATGAATAGCAATAACATTTAACATGTGATAGATACAGCCTGCATTTTAACTTATCATTTCTGTCTCAAGCAGTTAAAATTGTGTTTTGATCATCTGAAGAGCAATGGTAAAATATAATCTCATCACTTACATGTTTTTCTGTGACACTCACTAATACACTGTTTTAATTTACTCATTCTTCGTTTCCTTTCACTGGCAATTTGGTGTAATACTCTTGTGCTGCGGGACTGCAGAACTGTTTCATTATTTGCAAGTCATTGAATTTTGCCATTTTGATACATAGTGGCGTCGCACGTAGCTGTTGAGGCATTTCAACTGTGTTGCGTTGCTTTTTTCTTCAGATTTCTTTTCAGTGATCTGAAATATAATAAAAACAATGGTATAAAATATTACTGTTAATGTCTAATTTGGATGCTTAATTGTATTTGAAATGAATATATAATAAATTAAATTAATGAAAAAATATTTTAACAGACAAAATAAGAAACTCACCATATAGCTTTTGTAAGGTCCGCTGTATGACTGTCTCAGGAACGCCAGTTTAGAATCTTCTTTTACATGGTACTCTGCAATGGATCTCTGGGCGAAAGGACATTTCTTTCTGTAGTAGCCATTGAGAAATTCTCCCCATCCATAAAACATTTCCTTTTTGCAGTCAACTATGATGAATGGTTCAGGTTTCATCCTAGCATTAGCTATCTCATGCCTCCAGTCGTCAGGCAACTCACATCTTGCCTTCTGGTTTATAAGGCCCATATTCTTATCGCACTCTAGATAAGAATGACCTCTTGCTGGAAATGTTACCCACAGACAATCAAATCTCTTCTTTTTATGCACTAAGAAATGGCAAAATCGGAACACAGTATAATTCTTATTCTGTCCCGAACAGGAGTCACAGAATATATTGAGTTTACGTACAGAGTCAGGAAGAATTTCAGAACAAAAATGCTACAACATTGAGCATACTTCATCAGATCCTTTGTTCGAAACTGTTTCGTCATATGTGTAAAATACAGATTTTCCAGTAGAAAGTGTATGGACATTGAACGAATAAAATGATAGTTGCCTGCGGTAATATGCTTCACTTGTTGAAATGTTAGGAATTGAAAGATTCTTCTGGTAATCCATACAAATTGCTTCCTTAATCATTGACTTTCTGGATTTCAAACGTTCAGAACGTTTTATATCATAAAACTTATCTCCTTTCTTCTTATGTAGTTCATTTTGAGTAGTGAGATGTTGCTTCTGTTTACTCAGATTTTGTATCTGAGTTGCATCTTTCTCGTTATTTATTTTTAAATCAAGTTTGGAAATATCGGCTCTATATAGAACATGTGTCAGTCCTGGGATACCCGAAACTTATATTGTACTCATTCACAAAAATTAGTCGATATTGTTCGTATGACACAGGATTTTCAGGGTTTTTTTTTCAGAATATAACTTGTGTAACTTTCGAACATTAAGGTCTTCGGGTAAATATATCCTTTTGCTGTCATGAATGCTGTAATGAGCTTTACGGCCTCTCAGTGATTGTATGTGTTGATGGATTTTGGATACTGTTTCTCCTTTAAGTTTTTTGGGTCTGTTGTTATGTTTTCCTCTTGTTTCCACATGTGCTCTCCCTTGGTAGACAATGATTTTTTGAGGGTAATAATATGTCTATTGGTGATTCCATGCAACGCTAAGAATGCTGGTTGATATACCTGAACATCCTGCATTTGTCCGTCTCTATTAATACGTACTTTGTAGACGTAAGAAAAATCGTGACATGCAGCTTCATTTACACTTTTCTTCGGTCTTCTTCGCCTCACAGGATTTACACTGATAAGTCCAGTCAGGTGAGCATTCTGTATTTCATAGGAAGCCATTTGATTAAATTCCTTCATTAACCTATTCCTTTCTATAACTGAAATATTTTCAAAACATTTCAATCGTGAGCACTTACAATCTTCTCCTGTAACGTGACTCATGGCACGTATTTTTTTCGATGAGTCGGAAATACGTCCAAACATTTTTCTTTTCTTTGTACTCACATTCTGCACGGGAGTTGAATGTTCATCTTCATTATCCATTACTTCTAATGCATCCATTTCGCTTGTGATATAACTTTATGCACAATCTTAGGAACAATTAATACAAGACTGAAAGAATAGTGATGTAACAATGTGCAATATAAGACCTTATTTACATTAGCGCAAAAAATAATCTCTGTATTCATACTCAACAATGGAAATGTGATTATCGTTCAGAATGTCAATAACACGAAGCTGCAGTCTTATACACTGAAAAAAAAAAAAAAAAAGCAAGAAAATGGACCTTGATCGTTCTTCCACAGAACTGACTGGCGCTTGATTGTTTTTCTCAAGTATATGAAAACTTTAACGCTCATTTTCGAGGACTATGATCGCTTTAACAGAAAACTAACTTGACCACGTGAAAGTACTCCCTTTCTACTATAAGAAGGCATTATTAACTCATTTTCGATTTTTGATGGACCTTGATCGTTTTTCCCGTGTACCCTTCATATGCCATATGTTAATGTGTTTATATTGTGCACAATGTGTGAACAGTGTTATGCATGCTTGTCAATATCTGCTTACAAAATAATGTACTATCACAGCTGTATTTCTTTATTTAATAATTTCAATAAAACATGGCAATTGTTAATGTTATTAAAATTACTTTACTGTAAGTAAGTAGTTTTTATTTTCTTTTGCTCTGTTCACTGATTGAAAATACTTTAAGATTGACGTTTGAGGTGTAAAAGGTACAGTATTGCCATTTGCTTGAGACAGCCAACCAGATTCATGTGGGTCACTGCTTGAGATACTTATTATAAAAACATATTGGAGCCCATCGATTAGTCAAAGTTAAGGATGTTTCCTTACAAGAGCAGTGAAAGCTGAACAATGTTATTGGGTTGTATATAAAGAAAGTAGCTTGTGCAATACATGTGTGATGGAGTATCAAACTAAAGCTCCTGCAAAGAGGCAACTTTGGACAGCTCCGTAACATATATTTTTTAAGTTGCTTCCATCCACTCTTTGGATCTTTCAGCAAATGGGAACTGGATTTGTCACTCACCTTTCTGCCATGCCACAGAAAGCGGACTTTCTTTTCGTGCTTATCTGCCTTTCCATCCACCCGTCCTCCCACTAGCTGTTTGTCATCAGGGTGAGGGCAGGGGGAATACTGTTAGTTACAACCAGTGTTGCCAGACATACAATAATACAATAGTTTTGCCATTGACACAATGTACCACTATAATTGTATGCAAAACATACAATAGTTTTTAGTTGCAATGAAAATTTCCAAGCTACAGACAATAGACTCATACAGCAATATTTCACTTTTACAATCAGCAGTATAAAATAACTTCAAGGGATTCTGCATTATAATTGGAAACGGAAAAAGAAACATGTGGGTATTATGGTCGAGCTTATATTAATGATATACATGCAAGAAGGTATAAGCAAATACTGTAGAGAACTAATACCGGAAAGCAACGCGATTAACATGGTGTCGGGCGGCGACACGAGAACACTAGCGCTGTCTAGCGGCTTGGTTTGAACAATGCTTCCAATATGTATTGCTTCAAATACCGTACCAAGCTCTCTACAGTATTTGATTGCGTACATATCTAGGAGGGGTTGAGAGGAATTGTGGCAGGCCTATACAGTATTACATGAGAGCTAAAGAAATCATTACAGAACGGTCAGATTTACATTCTCGTTAATTTAATTGTCATAACTATTGAACTAACATTATGATGCTAATAATAATATTATAAGATGTTTTAAAAGAGATATCACATTGGTGAAAAACAACATTAAAGCTACAGTACATACTTCTTAATTGTCCCATTAGCTCTCTATTCTCCAGGTTACTGATGCATTACTCTTTTAGCCTTTCTGTTCTTTTTTCCAGTCACTGTTCTACAACTTATTCTACCACATTCATATTTTACAAAACAATTGATCATTACGTTAAGGAATTTATTAACGAAAACATGTTTACAATCTTTACATACTGAATTAGTTTGATCTATTTGTTCAAAAATAAGGGTCATTATCTTGGTTTTTACACCTTGTCTGCTTGATGAAAGAATTTTTCTGAAGTACGTGTGAAATGTTGATCGAATAATTTTAGATAAAGAAACTGAATAACTTATGGGAATTAGAAAATTAGCACTGTCATACTTTTTATTTGCAATGTGCTGATAAATGCCTGTCAAGTTTTCAGATTTGAAACTAGCTAGTTCCAGTTTGCAAGTCTCATGTGGTATTCTGCTACAAGCCCACCCTGTCACATATGTTAGTGCATTATCTGGAATCATACACTGATCATGATTGTCCTCTTCAAGTTCAGAGGTTTCTACAAAACTGTTTTCTGTTGCTGGATAATCACTGCAGATTCTAAATGAACTTTCTTCAATCTCCTTCTTCGTAACTAAAAAATCACTGACTTCAATTTCACAGTTGCCTATCTCTGAAGGTGTTAAGAGCTGGCAGCTCATAATTCCTCTGACGGTAGACTTGAATTTACAGCTGTCAGGGGTAATGTTATTACCACCCTTAGAATGCACAACAGAGAAAATATTTTCAATACAGTCTTGTGTTATACGTCTTGTAAGCAGGAACCGAAAGTTAAAATTTTGTTCCAACCCTTAAAGCAAGGAGGGTTTGTCCTTTTTTCGCTCAGAATTTTCAGTTTTGAAAACAGACTTTCCAGTTTTTGTGGAGTCGTCCAATGACAAGAAGTAGTTTGTAAAGCCCTGCGTGAGGATTTAGCATCGTTCATGGTCGATGAATTAAAATAGTCAAATCCACGATCCACTAGCTCTATAAACTCAGCTGTTTGAAGAGCTTCTTCAGGTAGTGACTGAAACGATACATGAGTTTTTATGGCCTTGCTGACTGAATGACTTAGCACCTGTGCAGACAGACAAACCCTCATGGGCGAGAAAGGTGTAAGTTCTATATGAAGGGTACACGGGAATAACGATCAAGGTCCATTTTAGAAAGTTTCGAGAAAAACGAATTTTAAAGTTTAAGCACTTAATACTTTGTTATGTGTGTATTTAATAGAAATTGACGTAGTGGAATGTCAAGAACGATGATTTCTTATTACTGGCTAGACCACATGATAGTACTGTACTTCTTTTCCACTATAAGATAGCATTATTAACTCAATTTCGATTTTTGATGGACCTTGATCGTTTTTCCCGTGAACCCTTCATATGTTTTTGTCTCAAATTTGGGCATAATCGAGAATTCATATCTTTATCCTTATTATACAGTTCAACAACATGTTGCCACTTGTATACTTCATCTTTGTACGAAAGGTCGTGCCGCTTCTCCATCTATTTCAATAAATGGTTTATCAACCTCGCATCCCAATAAATTCCTCATTCTAATATTACTGGCTGCCTGGTCACTAACGACTACTTTAGGAAAATAGCCACATTTCCTAACCTCGCGGATGGCTTCGGAAAGAAGATTCTTTAGAACATCACCGGGCGTGGAATTATTAGATAGGAAATATCCTATTATCTGCTTGTAGTTGGTTTGCAAGCCCCTAATCATAAATATTAAAGCCTGATTTGCGGGTTTCAATTCTTCACTTTTTGTTTCATTTTGACTCTCGTACGGTCCAAATTCTACAAAGCCATCGAATAAATATGATTTTGCATCATACGAGAAACTTTGTTTCAAAGATATCTCGTCAAGTACAATGGAAACAACTCTCTGAGCTGGTGTCAGACTTCTCGATTTTATCTTAAGCAGTTGCATTATTGTCCCATTGAAACCTGCACCAACACCCAATTGTTGCAGCCAATTACGTAAGGAGCGAATAGTCGGAAGACAGAAAGTCTTCCTCAAGTATCGATATGCATTCGGTGAAGCATAATGCATTGCCAGTGCGAAATTTTTGTCATACACGGTATATCGCCTTCCCATAGGTTTTCTTTTTCTTAGCTTCAACTGAAATTTAAGAAATGAATCTTCTACGAGCAATTGAACACATTCTAAAGATCAATGAGATTTTTTCAATTTTTGTACGTCAGCTCTTAGGGTTTGAATGAGTTTCCTTTGTTTTGACATAATTTTCTGCCCATTCCTTAGTTTGTTAGTAAGAAATGTATTTTTTTCTCGGTCGAAATTTTTTGTCTTTTAGGAGTTCTAGCATTCTCCAAGTTATCTATAACAAGATTAATTTTGTGCTTTATAAGGCTTACAATATTATATTTCGAAACATTTTATATTGCAATCATATTTGCTAGCATCACAGCTTCTTAGACAGGCAACTATTCTTACTTCTAGCTCGCTGCAGGCAACACAAGAAATGTTTCGATCTCCTCTCGCACGGCCGACCCTCTCGTCAACTTATTCAAACCTTTCCGCTTGGAGCGCTGTTAGTCGATGTCGCACATATGAGAGCCAGCTTTCTGGTATTAGTATCTACAGTATTTGGTATAAGCCTGTATTAAGGCTCATATTTACACTTGCACTGCATAGCAATAATAATTAACTATTCAACCTAAATTCTTCTCCCTTTGTACCACTATCCAATTAAAAAATTTAAAAAAAATATTATGTGAATCGACTAAATAACACAGAAAATATGATATATTGAAATAATCACTTTAAGGTGGTAATCAGCCTATGTACAGTGACATCAAAAACTTTTTCCTTACATTTTTATTGTACCTTGTTTTTACACTATACCATGCAGGCTTTGCTTAATGGTAAGTTTTAGTTGCCATGGTAATATTTTACACTGCATAGGTACAATCAGGACTTAGTTAAAAATGCAAGGAAAAAGTTTTTGATGTCACTTTATGTCCATTAAGCAGAATGTTAAATATATATATATATATATATATATATATATATATATATATATATATATATATATATATATAATTTTTTTTTAATTTTTACCAATAAATGTTTAAAAATGACGTAACAATGGAAGATTGTCGCCATTCTCTTCTGGAGAACGGAATTCCTCTCATAACAGCTTGAATTAACTGCCGAGTTACTTGTGCCTACCAAGAGTGTCAAGGCTTTGTTTTGTTTTTTAATTATATTTCGATGCTAACTGATTTAAAATTAAATTAAATGTAGGCCTAGTGTATGCTTGAATGCCTTAGATGTTTTCGAATAAATGATTATGTAGACCTAAGAAATATTAAGTTACACTGAATCTGTAAAAAAATCTGTACCTAAAACTCTTGCATGTATGCATATTATTATCTGTGTGTGTATGTGCGCATGTATTTATATTATTAATATATATATATATATATATATATATATATATTTTAATGTAGGGGAGACTGGGGAGGGATGATATATTTTATTTTATTTTTATGTTTTAAAACATAATATTAATGTAAAAGCTGAAATTTTTATTTTACTACATTTGTATGGTTATCTTTCACCACTGTGCTCAATTATATAGGAGATGTGATATATTCATGTATAGGAGACAGACATGAATAAAATAATCTATGATGCTAGAACAATAATAATGGGATCATTATGGAATAAATATTTAAGCCTGGAAATGAAATAGAAGTGTGCAAATTAGGCCTGTATCAGAATTAAATAATAAAGAATAGCTGCTATATAAACAAAACTTGTCCTAATTTACATTGTTTACTATAAAAATTGAATGCTCTGTATTGCAAATTATTATTTTACTTATTCAACAGCTAGCCCCTGAAAGCTCTCACTGAAATAAAAACATGAGACTGTCATTTCTTTCAACGAAAGTTGGCTTTTTATAACACTATATCAACCTGATCACAATCAATTTCAAATATATCATCTTTTTGAGGCCATTTAAATTTTCTCTCAGAAACATGTCTGGCAAATTTTATAGTCCATGTTCCTTAGGTTTGTGATCCAATAATGTTTCCAACTAATCTACGAATAGACCTCTTTCCCTTGAACAACACCCAGTTCCCTACTTCAACAGTCTGTTTAAACATATCATTGTCATACTCTTCAAGTTCATAGCTGCTTGAATCACTTTAAAAGATTCATTATCTCTACCAGTATCTAAATTTGAATAATGCTGTGCTTTTGAAGTTCCTTTTCTGTTTAGGAACTGGCCAAATTTCAGTCTCTTAGCAGCTAAAGTCTTTGCCATTTTTCTTTCTTCTATCTTCTTTCTCTTTAGTCACTTACTATACTCTGCTTCAAGCTACATTTTAACAGGAGTTTCAATCACTGTTAAACATTTTCAACCTCTTTGTCCTACATTTTTCCTTGTCCTCGTCTGTGCCTTGATAAATGGTAAAATTTCTTCTGGTGTCACTGCTTGTGGGATAGTTTGAAGCCAAAGTGCTGGGAACTTGAAGTAGACTGGAGCTCTGGGTTGATGTCGCTGCTGGTGGTGTAAATGTGCAGTTTGAAGTCGAAGTGCTGGGAAATTGAAGTAGATTAGAGCTCTGGGTTGATGTCACTGCTTGTGGTGTAAATGTGCAGTTTGAAGTCGAAGTGCTGGGAAATTGAAGTAGATTAGAGCTCTGGGTTGATGTCGCTGCTGGTGGTGTAAATGTGCAGTTTGAAGTCGAAGTGCTGGGAAATTGAAGTAGATTAGAGCTCTGGGTTGATGTCACTGCTTGTGGTGTAAATGTGCAGTTTGAAGTCGAAGTGCTGGGAAATTGAAGTAGATTAGAGCTCTGGGTTGATGTCACTGCTTGTGGTGTAAATGTGCTGTTTGAAGTCGAAGTGCTGGGAAATTGAAGTAGATTAGAGCTCTGGGTTGATGTCACTGCTTGTGGTGTAAATGTGCAATTTGAAGTCGGAAGTGCTGGGAAATTGAAGTAGATTAGAGCTCTGGGTTGATGTCACTGCTTGTGGTGTAAATGTGCAGTTTGAAGTCGAAGTGCTGGGAAATTGAAGTAGATTAGAGCTCTGGGTTGATGTCACTGCTTGTGGTGTAAATGTGCAATTTGAAGTCGAAGTGCTGGGAAATTGAAGTAGATTAGAGCTCTGGGTTGATGTCACTGCTTGTGGTGTAAATGTGCAATTTGAAGTCGAAGTGCTGGGAAATTGAAGTAGATTAGAGCTCTGGGTTGATGTCACTGCTTGTGGTGTAAATGTGCAGTTTGAAGTCGAAGTGCTGGGAAATTGAAGTAGATTAGAGCTCTGGATTGGTGTCACTGCTTGTGGGATAAATGTGCAGTTTGAAGTCGAAGTGTTGGGTAATTGAAGTGGACTAGAGCAGTGTTCCGCAGCCTGTGTGCCTCCATAAGGTGAAAGATATGATGCGAACTTTTACATATTTTGTAAGAAATTAATTTAAATTAAATTAAAATAAAATTGTTTTCATAAATATATTTCTGCATATAATAGGCCATTTGGTATCTCGTGAAACCTACCTGTGCGTGAGGGAAAGAAAAAAGTGGACTGAGAAGCTTTCCTCCCTCACTATACTTCGACTTGCAAGCTCGCTAGCTCGTTTACTCCCACCATAAGATTCTTACTGTGAGTTATGGCACATGAATGCATTTGATTTCGTGAAGTAATGAATGATCTTCCGTAGATGGAATTTTAAAAACGTTGGAAAATAATTGTCGATTTTAAGTGAGATGGTTCTTGTTTATTCTTTATTACGTGCTGCCAATTTTTATGTCATCAAAGAAATTAAATGTAATTTATTTACTCAACATTGTTGTCATATTGTCTGCTTATTGATATATTTGAATTCTCGCCTCTACCGCTGTACCAGCTATGGTGTGGTTTCTTTGTAACACCATGTCCACCACTGTGGAGTAATGGTTGGCCTTCTTTGCCATGAAACGAGTGAGTCTGGGTTGAAATCCTGGTTGGAGGGGTTTTTTTTCCTGAGGTTCAAACTCATATGCCAAATTTCTTACCTGTACTGTCGTCAGACCATAATGCATTTTACTTTCAGTAAGTAATTTTTTAATTTTACTTCTTCGTCTGCAGAGGAAACCATTCCACAAGTGAGGTTAGACTTGAATACTATAGATTCCTTGCCTGAAGCGCCATTTAATTTTTTTACATGTCTTGCCAATGCTGACTTTGGTAAATTCATGGCTTTTGCAACCTCCCTTATAATTTTTCTCTCCTTGCATACCATGTTTACAGCATGAAGAATCACACTGTTAGCTGTCATTGATTTTGCTGGATCTTTATTTCTCCATTTATGAGGCATTTTCCCTTAAGATAAAAACAAAAATATAAATATATTGACACCATATCAGGGAAAATATTACTAGGAAGGAGTAGGACACTATCCCATTCCTCCCTATAGATCAATTTTGTATTATACATGCTATAACTAGACACAAGGTGGATCTGGCAAAAAAGTAAAATAATAAAACTGTACTATTAAAGTGCTCCTTTCAACTCCTATATTTCGTACAAAACATTATCGTACATATAGTAAATTCAATTACATTAAGCATTGCTCTAAATATTTACCTGGAGCAGTGTATAATATCATTTCTCTTGTAAAATTTCTTCTACTTAAATTAATCCAGTAGCCCTTTTAGAAGTACAACTGCTGCCACTTTTACTTTTTTTTAGTGGGTTATTTTACAACACTGTATCAACATCACAGGTTACTTAGCATCTGAATGAAATGAAGGTAATAATGCCGGTGAAATGAGTCTGGAGTCCAGCACCGATAGTTTCCCAGTATTTGCTCATATTGGGTTGAGGGGAAACCCCGAAGAAACCTTAACTAGGAACCTGTCCCATCTGGGATTCGAACCGGGACTACTTGGTTTTGCGGTCAGATGCGCTAACCGTTACTCCACAGGTGTGGACCCACTCTTACTTCTGGCCATTAAAAGAAATAAGATTATTAAAATCACTGCCTGCTGGAATGCATCCACACATCCAACTGCTTATACTGTCCACTCATTCCATGGTCAAGCATGTGACATGAATAGGAAAAAAATTGCTGCTAGATGGCAGCTCCTAACAGCCTATGAAGTCGCTTGTGGATATAGGTCTTATGCTTTATTCTTGTATTATGTGATTAAAATATTACTTTGTTTCATGACTCTAATAGTTTCATTAATCCATATATTCTTTGCTCTTGAAACAAAAGGAAATAAAACTAAATATACATAAACAAAATTTAAAATATAAAAGCCTCTATGTGACAGAATCAAAAACAGTTTTCAAGTTAAAATTACAAATTAACCACTAGGAGGACATTTTATGAAGCTTCTAAGGTTAATTATTTTTGTTCTTAAACTGCAGGAGACCATGATCTGTTCACATGCTACCAGTTTTTGGTGATTACAAGAAATATAGGAACTTTTCAGATAGGGACTATTGCAACTAGGCAATTCAATAAAAAAATTAACTAGTGTCCCAGGAACTTACAGCTTCAGTATCGTACTTTCCGAGAAAGAGTTTTCTCCTAACAAGAAAACCAGAAACATTTTCTGTGTGATACTTCCCTACGTTACTAAGTAGAGTTTCTACAAGTTTCTGATGATTATTATTTGTAACACATTTCAATATGTCACACTGGCACAAACTAGGTAGAACAATGTTTAATTTGAAACAGTCATACAGATGAGCTGGTTGGTGCTACACCTACTGTTGGAATTTGGAAATACGCTGTTTCAGTGAAAGCATTGTTAGAATGGTGTTACAAGCAGGCAGTATAAGCAGCCATTGGATGCGTTCAAGCAGGTGGTGATTAAAATAAACACACACACAGATATATATATATATATATATATATATATATATATATATATGGGAAGTTTGATATATCAGACATCCCCAGTTGCAAAGTATTAGTATGTGTGTGTCTCTGTATATATATATATATATATATATATATATATATATATATATATATATATATATATATATGTGTGTGTGTGTGTGTGTGTGTGTAACATACATACATACATACATACATACATACATACATAGAGGGTCGCCCAGAAAGTAATGCTCCACATTTTTTTTTCAGCTGGCAACATAGTTGCGAATGCGAAATGTTAGGCATAAATTATTTGAAATTTCCATTTCTTAAGACAGCATAGCTGCAGATATGTTTCAAAATGGCGTCTGTAAGTGATGTATGTTACAAGCAATGTGCCATCATTGAATTTCTCACTGCGGAGAAAGAAACTGTGGGGAATATTCACAAACGTTTGTGTGAAGTCTATGTAGTGTCTGCAGTCGACAGGAGTACAATTGGTCGCTGGGCACAGAGGGTGAGGTCATCAGGAGGTGGTTCAACGGAGCTCCAAGATTTGCCACGGACGGGTAGACCATCCATGGCTGCCATGCCTGACATGTTGCAGTATGCTGATGTCCTCATTCGCTAGGATCGAAGCATTACAATTAGTGCTGTTACTATTATTGAGTTTATAGTCTCACTGAGAGGTAAAATTATTTCAGTGAAAGCATGATATATTGTCTACCAAAGAATGTTGTTTGCATTAGAAGATATTAAACTGGTGAAATAACACATTTAAAGACAAAACACGTACCTTACTTTAACGTGAGTCAACAGATAATGTGGCAAAATATGTTTTTTTTTTATTTTATTCTTTGTTCATAGAATTCTGACAGGAAGTAACAAACAGGAAATAGGTAGTGTGAAGAGAAAGTTTATACGAATAGTATAAACCAAAAAATACCTGTTTCCCTTACAGTAGTTTTTATGAAAATACTGTTTTTCGGAAGCAGAGTGTATGTTGGCTCTGCAGGTCTGACAACACTGGTTGCAACGAAGTGCTTTGGTCCTGTTCATAACATATGCTATACTAGAGATGTCAGATGTCCAATGTTTCTCTGTGACAACTATATGTGCTTTGTTCAGATATTTGAGGAAGTTTTTACCATATGTTGCAGCTTCACAGATGGATGAACTGCAGCCTGTGCATCCTTCCCCCAATGTCAGTCTGAAGTATTTTTGATCTGCCAATAAAAACTATTGCTTTAGGATAAATTTCAGCCAGTCAGAGAATGTCTTTTGGCAGTTACCATGCAGAGCATTTATTATGATGTCAAATTTGACTTGTATTGGCAAATATATTGCTGCTTAATGCAAACCATACAATTATATGTTACAAATAATATTCCTGACTATTGTTTTTAAAATGTTTTTAAATATAATCGAATAAGTATTGATACAGAGAACCTGAGTTAGATGTAGTTCTAGTTTGTACGTAGGCTAATTATGTACAGGTCCTGGCAAAATTATATATAAATTAGTTCTGAATTGTATGTAATTGATTCGTATGTAATTCACTTTTGTAAGTAGTAATTTTTTTAAATAGAGTTTTAAGTGTACGTATTTTTGTTCACTTTGATACGTAATAAAGTTTTTAACTTCACATGACTTGTCCTATGGCTTTGAATACATTATTTTGAATAATTTTCCACAATTCTCAAGATCAGCTGTGGGATACAAGGAACATATAAGCCATATGATATGGTAGTGAAGACCACTGCCTCTTTACATCAGTGAAATCAAGGTTACTTACACAGCCCAAGCAAATACAGAGCCAGGATGATCCGTCCTTATATCCTAGCTTACCTTAAAAAGTAAAGAAACAAGATACTTCCAGAAATACTTAGATTATTAAGCAAGGAAACAATTCATACCAGATTCCCAGAAATGTTCTGGCTGCATATTTTTACAGATGGCTCCAAAATTAATCGATCACAAGGTGCAGAAGCTGGTATATACACTGTAAACTTTTATCTCATTCATTACCTACCAATTGGCCAAAGTACTACAAATTTTGATGCCGAAATAGAAGCTATAGAATTTACACTGAAAAATTTTATGTTCAAAACGAATTTTCAAAGAGCAGTTTTACTGGTGGACTCAGAATCTGCTATTGTATCAATAGCATCAGGCAAAATACCAAATAACAAAATATTGGAAATACATAAGCTTATCAGACACTTTATAAGAACGCGGAATAAAATAGCATTATAGTGAATATTTCATGTGAAGCTCCTAGGGAACGAAATAGCAGACCAACTAGAGAAGAAAAGAACACTACTATAAAAACGTATCAAACTATCATTCCACACCCTCAAATCACTTATGGAAAGGAAATCTAAAAAGAGTATAGAACGAAAACAGAAAACCATACCAAAAAATAAACCATGAGAACAGATAAGAGACATTTGAAACAAATACAGTGCATCTAGAGATAGAGTGGACAGTATCTGCCATGCCAATAAGTGTGGCAACTGTCACCTAGTCCACGGCTGCCGCTGTGGTCCACTCTATCTCTAGACTATGTACAAACAGCAAGCAAATATGTAGTAGCAATATTTAGACTCAACACACACCATGATTGTTTGTTGGGCCATCTGTTAACATCAAGGACTCACCAGCATGCACCATCTATAAAGGTCCAATGTCCACCATGAACATAGACCATCTGTGTAATAACCATTAATAACCATAGACCATCTACTTCAGTGCAGTGCAATAAAACGATACAAGATGATAAAAGCCAATTTGTCAGCAGTCTATTGGCATTCACAAAAGATTCAAATCTAATGAACGCCATTTTTATGCTAGAAAACAGGCAGATTACCATGAGTCTATTTGGGGAAATGCTAAAGGTGGCTACAGCCAAGGGCTGTCTGCAAGGTGGCGTTCTTTCACCCCTTGGAACCTGGTTGTGGATGCCTTGTTGCGGGTACTCAGTGGGCTGCGTATTTTACTATTGGATTTGCAAATGACATTGCTGTAATTGTAAGGAAATTTCCTACTACAGTCTTCAAAGTGGTTCAAGTTGCACTGAAAAAGATTGAAGCCTGGTGCAACAGAACCAAATTTATTGTTAATCCCAACAAAACGGTAGTGGTACCCTTCACTAGAATGTGATCTATAGGAAACTTGAAGGAACCTACTTTTTTTGGTAAGAGAATACCCTACTCTTCACAAGTTAAGTATCTAGGACTTATCCTGGACAAGAGATTAACTTGGAAAAATCACCTAGATTACTGCACTGCCAAGTTCTATAGCATTTTTGGACCTATACAAGGCTCCTTGGTAAGACATGGGGTCTAAAACCTAGGATTATGTATTGGAAATATACATTATCACTATGGTAAGACCTAAGAATGCCGCCTTATGTAGTGGTTCTGCATGGCAATAACGGGAGCATTCAGAACAACTCCTACTGTGGCATTGGAAATCTGATAGGACTCACCCCATGACAAATCTGGGTTGAGGCTGAGGCCCTTATGGCATTCCACAGAATCTGTCACCAGACAATGGTGTTCGATATTGAGTACACTTGGATCACTTCAAACTCCCTTGGGACAGAGATGTTTATCAGATTCTCAATATGAGAACCGACATCTTGGAACCAAGGATTTCACTTGACAATAAATTCACTGTCACCCACAGCGCAGTGAATGGGAGAGTTAAGTTAAACCTAAGAACAATAAGGGTCCAGTCTGGTATACTGCTGGTTCCAAAATCAAGTTAGGAGCTGGTGCTGGATTATTTGGAAATGGCACCAAGCTTTCTTTTAGCTTGGGTCAATATGCCACAGTCTTTCAGGCTGAGATTTTTGCTATCTTAGCCAGTGTTAGGGAAAGTATTAGGAAAGGCTACAATCTTAGACACATTCTTATAGGTAGTCAAGCGGCACTTATGGCATTTGAAGCCCTCTTGGTTAAGTCAAAACTGGTCTCGGAATGGCGCAAGTCCTTCATGATACTGGCTGAATATAACACAGTTCAACTGAAATTTGTGTCGGGACATGCAGGGATTAGTGGTAATGAGAGAGCAGATGAGCTGTCAAAAAGGGGATCGAGATTCCATTCATAGGACCTGAGCCTGTGTTGGGACTATTTCTAAGACCAGTAAAGCAGGTTCTCAGGGACTGGGCTCTAAAAAAATACAAAAACTACTGGAACTCAAGTGAGGGCTGCAGACACTTTAAGGCCTTCATAAGAGATTTTGATAAAAGCCGGTCAAGTGACCTGTTAAAATTGAGCAAAACGCAGCTTTGCTGGGCAGTCGGACACTGTCCTCTCAAGAAGAACCTGCACAGGATGAGACATAACATCAACCCAGCCTGTGCTCGTTGTTCACAGGGAAATGAGTCTGTAGCTCATCTGTTATGTGACTGCAATGCACCACCCATCAAAGAGCTCTCATCTTTGGAAAACACTTTCCAAAGCTTGATGAGTTATCAACTGTCCCAGTCCGTAATTTGATTCAGTTCATCAAGAACATCAAACTATTGGACTGATGGGATATTATGGCGGGAAAGCGCAATACAGCTTTCAGGTCGCAGTACTAGGGCTGTCATAGCCCTCCCCATTTAAATTGAATTAAATTGATAATGAACGCCATTGCAATTAAAAAAGGTCGTTTTTTCGCGTATTTCGTTTTTGGTGTTTCGTATTTGTCTATGTCGCCAATTTCAGAGATTTTTACCACAGTTGTTATCCCAGTCCCTCCAGAAATATATGTTCATCTGTTGATTTTTTTGTTCCTAAACTCCATTTCCTTATATTAGCCAAGTAAGATAATTCTTTACATTTTTTGCTATTGACTGCTTCTTGGTCTGGGGTCAGCATGCTGGCTTCCAGATCTGGAAGTCCCGGATTCGATTCCTGGGCTCGGCTCTCAGTGAATATTTCTTGAAGAAGAGAATTTCCTGAATGTTTAGAGTCTGGAAATTTGTATGAATGTGGGTGTCAGTGTGAGTATGCTGGGTTAATATTAATTAGCCAATGATCAAAAATACAAAATACAATATAGGCCTATCAGGACTGTCGCTGTTCAGTAACCTGAACACAAGTTTCAATGTCACATTGTTGACAAGTAACTCCATTTGTTAGCACAACCATAAAGCACTAATAGATGCTATAGCGTTAACAACGAATAAAAAAAAAAAAATTGTGCTATATTTACTGTCTGTTTTCACGGATTTTGCCCTTTTCTTTGTTGTTTGTTCCCTTCATTTGTGCGCCTTACAGCCCTACCTGAAATTTCCAGCCTCCTTTACTTGAGAGGGCGAGCATGCAGCCCTTGCCATCTGGTCAGCATTTGGGCCTGGGCAAGAGGGCTAGCCCTCTTAATGTGAGTCTTGCAATGGCCACCTACACATTCTCTGCCAAATATGCTGCAGTGCAACCCTCAGACACTTGTTTCAGCTTAAACCTGTAAAGGAGCACTTATACAAGAAGCTGTCTCCCTTTCTTCTGTTCTGCTCGATGTGATGTCACCAGTCACATGAGTTACGCCAGCAACTGGGGAGTGTATGTAAATACAGGCCCCAGAGCCAGAGCTGACAGTGTATTCCACGTCTGGAAGCACACGCAACTCTTCCCAATATCAGCCTCTATTCCTTAACCCTTGTAGCACTCCTGAGTTCGATTCCCCATATTAATCCCAGCTTGCTCGACCCAGTTTCTTCTTCGAAGCCCTCTGAAGTCAAAATGTCGCAATGACAGGCTCATTAATTTACCTGTTTCCTTGTTCATTACATCGAAAAGTTTCAAAGCTAGGCTCGTTTGATCATTGATGTCCATGGAGCTAGGCTAGCTTGATCCCTCGATTGTGAGAACTTCAACCCAGATTCCATCTCTCTCTTTCTCCTATCCCCACACACATCGTACCCTCTGGGCAAACCCTACACCCTACTTAGGCACTCCTGTTACTCCTGTCTCCCTTTCACACAAATTCTATCTCACTATCGTAACTCTCCCCAGATCGAAGTCTCAGGACAAGTTTTTAAATTACAAATTTCTATCACAACTCTCATTTTCCCTACGACCAGAACCAAGGGAAAATAGCTATCATTTTGTTCTTGTTGATAAATATCGTCAAAACAGTTTTCGTTTTCTTCATTTTATTACATCATGCTCCCTTAAGCTTCAGCCCTCTTGTCCTCTCCTTCACCTCAATGACAAGCCAGAGGGACGCAACGGAAACTGGCACGTAACATGGTGTTGGTGTTTTTCATGAGAGATACTTGCTACAGAACTGTCCGGCACTGAACTATTCGGTTCTTGCTATTTAATCGAAGTCTAAAAATGTTCGACATTGTACGCTACACCTGTAACACTACTAAAACAACTTACCTTTCAAATATCCAGTTGGGCTTCCTATAACATACAGTGTGTTCCAATATAAGTATACAAGAGAGTTGTGGTAACGTATTTGATATACCAGAGCCATTCATTATGCATGGCCACTTGCATAACTATAAACATGTGGCAAAATAAGCTGCCTCTCTACTTTGAGGTTGTCTTAAGTTTGACGAAAAGATTATTTCATAAAATGAAGTATAACATATCAATTAATACAAATGGCTTTTAGAGAACCCGGAAGTTCATTGCCACCCTCACATAAGTCTGCCATCAGTCCCTGTCCTGAGCAAGATTAATCGAGTCCCTAGCATCATATCTCACTTCTCTCAAATCCACTTCAATATTGTCCTCCATCTATGTCTCGGCCTTCCCAAAGGTCTTTTTCCCTCAGGTCTTCAAACTAACATTGTACAGTAGTCTCATTAATCCAAAAATCTGGTTAATCTGAACAAAGTTATTTTAAGAAAAAACTAAATTTATTGTAATAGTACAAAGTAGTGAAAAAAAAAAAAGTATAAATTCACTCAATTTCTTTTACTTAAAAAAATTATGAAAATAGCACATTCAATTTTTAACTTGTTAACTTCTTCCCATTGGAGGTAGCCCAGAAGGACTCAGTATACTCTCTACATGAATTTTACAATATTAACAATTAGTGTTTTCTGTACATAATTACACATCTGTCATATTCATAAAATCAGTAATTTTCTGTCGTAATGAAATGAACCTGTTGGTTGATGTAATATTCTGCCACTGCCTCAAGAACATTGCATCAACTGGTGTCACGACGTGTTGCTGCTCCATGTAGCATAGGATGAGGTCGAATGCCGCTGTGGCATCTGCGTGTGATACAACCTGCTCCTTATCACTATCTGTTTCATTATTACTGCCATCCACATCCCGAATAGTGTCTTGCTGAGTTAACAGCCGCAACTATATCTTCATCTGTCAAGTTTTCATTGCTTTCACCATCTGCTGCCATCCATTCACTGATGTTACTTTCATCTAATTCCTAGCACTCGGGAATTTGTTGAACGAATTAAAGTACATTTTCTGCCTTGTTTCCCTGTTCTGAATTTCTAACGTTGTAGCTGATTGTTGGCCATATATTTTTTTTCAAGATTTTCTCAGGCACTGTTCGTTTACACAGTCCCAAGATTCGGCAGCCCAATATACCACATCCTTAATATTTACTGCTTTAATTTTTTTGTAGCAGATTAATAAATTGTCATCATGTTCAATAAGGGTCCTGAGAAATATGTTTTTGTAGACAAAGTTTTATATTTTGCAAGACCCCTTGATTCATAGGTTGCACTAGTGGTGTAATGTTGGGGGGAAGGAAAACTACCTCGATTTCACCACACGTTAGAGCATTCACATTTGGATGAGATGGAGGTTGTCAATCAAGAGCAATGCTCGAATTGTAAATCATTAGCTTTTTTGAAACGAGTCACAGCAGAGACAAGCTGTTTGTCAAACCATTCCTTAAAGAGACTCTCATTCATCCAAGCTTTGGTTCCTATAAGTGTTCATTTTAAACACTCTTGGCTTAGCTGATTTACCAATCACCATTAGTGGTAACTTTTGGTTCCCAGCCGCATTACTACATGCCATTAGAGTAACAAATTCCTTACTCAGTTTGAAACCCGGAGCACAGGCTTCTTCTTTGGAGGCGAGACTTTTTTTAAGCAATGCCTTAAAGTTTAAGCTTGTTTCATCTGCAATGTATATTTCTTGGGGAGAATAATTCCCACTTGATACCATATCAGCAAACTCGGTAACATGTTCATCAGCTGCAGCATGGTCAGCTGATAGCTCCTCTCCAGTAATTGTTCACTGACGAATTCTATGATGTTTCTTCCATCGGTCTAACCATCCTATGCTTGCAGTAAACGGAGAATCTTTGCCATTTATTAATTTATTGATATGAATTGCCTTCTCTTAAGAGAAATATTTAATGGTGTACCATTCTGGTGTTTCTCAGTAAACCACATGAAAAAGGGATTTGTCAACTCTATCAAATTGTGTGTGAGCTTTTTGACTTTTGTCGAGTTTCAAGAGATTTTTCTGATGACGCTGCACAAAATTGTTCTTTTTCCAGTCAGTAATGGTGGCTTTCCAGACACCAAACTCCACAGACAGTTTAGTTGCACTCTCACCATTAACGTTTCAAAACCTCCAATTTATCTTTAAGAGTACATGTAGTATGCTTCTGTTTGCTAGCCAGTTTAATCACTAAAGCACTACACTTTACAGTTGCAGTAATACTGTAACAAACTATACTTTCACTCACAATGTGAACGCGTACTGATACGATACTGCAATAGCAGTCGACTGAATCACTGGCTAGACCACTAGACATACGGTGCAAGCAAGCAGGCAGCGGTTCTAAAAAATAGCAAAAAAACCACCACCCACCACCATCTCTCAGCGCTCGTGAATAGCATGCATTGCATTACAGGAAATATTTTGGTTAATCCGAATAGGTCTTGATCACAATTATTTCGGATTAATGAGACTCCACTGTATATGCATTTCTGGATTCACCCATACATGCTACATGCCCTGCCCATCTCAAACAATTGAATTTAATATTTCTAATTATGTTAGGTGAAGAATACAATGCTTGCAGTTCTGTTTTGTGTAACTTTCTCCATTTTCCTGTTACTTCAACCCTTTTAGTCCCAAATATATTTCTAAGCACCTTATTCTCGAATACCCGCAACCTCTGTTCCTCTCTCAAAGTGAAAGTCCAAGTTTCACAACCATACAGAACAACCAGTAATATAACTGTTTTATATATTCTAACTTCCAAATTTTTTAATGCAGACTGGATGACAAACGCTTCTCAACCGTGTAACAGCAGGTATTTCCCATATTTATTCTGCATTTAATTTCCTTTTGAGTGTCATTTATATTTTGCTACTGTTACTCCAGATATTTGAATTTTTCCACATTTTCAAAGGATAAATTTTCAATTTTTATATTTCCATTTCATACTAAACACAGTCAAAATAATTGATCCTACGATCAGATTTGAAATCTCAGCCACTCCACCATTTGAAGTGAATGAAGAGCAAAAGAAAATCTACGAGCCCATGAGTCAGTACCTATCAGCAAAATACAATACCAGTCTCTTCTTCGGAGCGAGAGTCATCATTCCGAAAACCTTTGTAAAGTGAAGGGAAAAATACAAGCCGAAGAGAGATCTTCAAGATGCCATCTTCACCGCCATAATAAAATTTTCTGTGGTGATATTTCGCCATCACCTTCATGGTGTACACTCAATTCAAATTGTACCAGGTTCTAATTTTTTCTATATGTCTTAATCTCTTTTGTTTGAAATTTTTCATTTAAATTTTATTGTAAGCTATTCTGTGTCGCAAGACAAACCCAAAATATTGGGTCAGACTAATAAATTAAAATTAGGCCTACTTTGTTTTTTTCGGGATTACTTCCAAACCTATCTCATTACTCATTTCAAGTAAAATTCCCGTATTTTCCATAATAGTTTGTGGATTTTCTCCTAAGATAAGCAGCTGATGTAATCTGTTCAATTCCAAATCCTCTCAGTTTTCCTGGACTTTCCTAATGGCATATTCTAGAATGAAGTTAAAAAGTAAAGGTGATAGTGCATCTCCTTGCTGTAGCCTGCAGTGATATGGAAAAGTGTCAAACAGAAATTGGCCCACACAGACTCTGCTGCATGTTTCACTGAGACACATTTTAATTAATCGAACTAGCTTCTTAGGAATACCAAATTCAATAAGAATATTATATAAAACTTCTCTCTTAACAGAGTCATATGCCTTTTTGAAATCTATGAATAACTGATGTACTGTACTCTTATACTCCTATTTTTTCTCCAATATCTGTCCCAAAAAAAAAAAAAAAAAAACCCGATCAATAGTCTATTATGCGTAAAACCACACTGATGATCCACCTATGGAGTTAATCTTCTCAAAAGAATATTGGACAAAATTTTGTATGATGTCAATGAAGTGATATTACTCAAAAGTTACTACAGTTAGTCTTTTCCCTCTTCTTAAAGATAGGTACAATTATGGACTCCTTCCATTGTCCTGGTACTTCTTTTTTCCAAATAACAAGTACAAGCTTATAAATTAGATAATGCGTTTCCACCCTTTTGTATTAATTCTGCTGGAATTTGATCGATACCTGGAGACTTGTACTTTTTCAGCTTTTTTATCACAATTTCGACTTCAGAAAGTGTGGGTTCGAGTATAAATGGCTCAGCAGTTGTATTTGAATATCGTCACAATCATTTCTATTTGATCTATGTACATTAAGTAGTTGCCCAAAATAGTTTTTCCGTCTGTTCAGGATAGAATGACAGTCTGCAAGGAAGTCACCATTCTCATCCTTGATCACATTTACCTTTGCCCGATATCCTCTCTTAAATTCCTGTATGCTCTTATATAAACTCTAACATTTTTATAAATAAATAAATTTATTGAAAATATTAATTACAGAACCGATAGCGCTAAAACATATAAATTTCTGAAGAATATTTCAAATACACAGGAAAATACTAGCCAACCTATTATTCATAATACCAAAACACTAACAGATAGTAGAGATATAGCAAACGCATTTAATAAACACTACTCAAACTCTCACAGATTACATCCTAATATCAAAAAAACTGACAAATTTATCAAAAGAGAATTACATAAAAATAATAAAAACAATATTACTAATACAAAACCTGAAATATTTCATCAAAATTTTACTTCCAAAGAATTATATATAGCTATACAAAATTTAAAAACCAAGAAATCTCCTGGCCCTGACAACATTCATTCCGAATTTTTTAAACATCTGGGGGAAAAAGCCAAGTCTGTACTTTTATCCATTTTCAATTTATCATGGAACACCTCAATTCCTGCAGCTTGGAAAAAAGCAATCATTGTACCAATTCACAAAAAAGGGAAACCTGCTCATGATGTTAATAGTTATCGACCAATAGCACTGTTAAGCATGATAGCAAAAACCATGGAGTCCATGATCTCCAACAGATTAACTTGGTATTTAGAATCCCAAAATCTTTTATCACCAAGACAAGCCGGCTTTCGACAACTACATTCTACCAATGAACAAGTCATATGCCTCGGCCAAGAAATAAAAGATAGTTTTAACAAGAAAGAAGATACCTTGGCAATATTTATTGACTTTCAGTTAGCATATGACTCTGTTTGGAGAAATAAATTATTACTAAAACTCCAGAAATTAGGTATCTCCAGCAATATGTTCAGATGGATATCAGAATTCCTTAGTCAAAGATTCATTGCCACTAAATTCAATAACTCAGTTTCTAGTTACAGACAAACATATCGAGGTCTACCTCAGGGCACTGTCCTCAGCACAACTTTATTCAATATTTATATAAATGACTTACCCTCCCTATTAGAGGAGTCAAACATGAAAACAGCACTATTTGCAGATGATATAGTTTTGTGGACTTCCAGATCTTACAGACATAGAGACAAAATTCAAAATTCTGCTCTTAAAGCTCTAAATCAACTACATGAATGGAATACATCAAATTTGATGACACTCAATTTAAGCAAAAGTAACTACCAAATATTTTCACTTGGTAAAAAAGAAAGAGAATTCAATATCCAATAGAATGGCCAACACCTTCCTAGGACTTATAAATCCAAATATCTTGGAGTTATTTTCGATAGTAAGTTAACATGGAGCAACCATTTGAAATACATTTCTGAAAAAGTTCGTAAAAGATTCTCCCTTCTAAAAAGACTAGCAGGAAAGAAATGGGGATGCTCTAGGAATACTTTGAACCGTTGCTTACGAGATTACACAAGCTGGCACATAGAGCTTGAAAAACGAGTCTGAAGTGGTTCCCTCGTAATGCCAATTCCGCCGCTCGGAGCGCTGTTCTGCCCTATATATTCATAGCAGAACACTTAAAAGACATTGACATTTGGGACATTTAAAGGACTCACCATTGCTTATTAAATGCTTCGTACAATATTTTATGGACAATAGACGTAATTTGCAAACTTCTACTCCTCAATTATATTACAATAAAAGGCTGTCATTCTTGATATTAAAACATATTACATATAAACTGAGGGACTGTCTGCTCTGTACTTCAGTTCATACACCAAACATTTCCGGAAATAAATTAACTTGACATCTTGCATATACGCACTATAGCCTACCCTTTTCACCTAATATTATTAATATTGCTATTAAATAAGATATTGCAACTAATTAAGGTACTTCATTATCTTTAATTTCCTTGAATTCATAATTAAGCATTTGCAAGAAGGCTAACTTTTCCCTCTCTTTTAAAAAAATACGAACGTCACAATAATTGAGAAGTATAATTATTACGCGATTTTTTCTTGCAGTGGTGAAAACATTTCTATAGGCCTACTGATTAATCTATTGAGCACAGTAATAGTAAACGCTGCAGTATTCTTTTCTGAAGCCAAGATTTTCGCAAGAACTGAAGTGCGACACATGTAAAGATGAGGAAATGTCCCTTTTTCTTTTGGGAAAACTTGTGAAGCACTACTGGACAATATTGCCAAAGATATTTCCAGTAAATACGAAGTGATTAGGAAACTTAATCAGAAGCCCCTAAATAGAAAAGTGCTGAAAATGCAATAAACTGGGCCATTTCTTAATTACATATAGAACACTGGAACTGATTATCTACAAGGACCCTCATGTTATAAATATTATGATTATTTCAGATTGTGATACAGTTATAAGCGTACATTCCTAAAATTTAAAAGTAACAATGAGGATGCCCTATGTTATAGGAAAGTTTTAAACGTGTACATTTAACTTTTTTATGAATGATTTCCTGATCAAGATTTTCATTAACTATGTGCCAAACTTTTGAAGTGAAGTGTGCAGTAAGAAACTGTTGGACATCTGATCAGTATTTTAATCATGTGCTGGTTACAGTACATTAGATGTCTTCTTGAATATACCTGATGAGGTATGTATATGAAGTTTGTATCGTCAGTATTCAAGTAGCCTACTTATGTATGTAATTTTTATTATCTGTACAGAAAAAAATTTAGCTTATGTGATAGTATGAAGTAATCTCTCACGAAATAACAAGGAAGAGAAAGTTGCTTAAATTTAAATATTGAAAACAGGATGATAAGAAAATAATTTTTACTTCCTTTCAATTATTAAAGAAACCTGGCCACTCACCATTCGCAGTTGCTTTCTATGGTTACAGCTCTATTCTTCATATTCTGTAGCTTTCAAATAATTTCTAAAATAAATATTACGCCTACTTAGCTCTTGTAAAACGAAATTTTCACTTTCACTTTCAACGGAACACTCACTTATATTCAGTTCTTGTATCTTGCAGTAAATTATCCATTTGTGATCATCTTTCCAATATAACCTCCCATTGAAACGACCACTTAAAATCATGAGCTAGAATTTATTATTTTAAAAACATTTCCACGTACATACTGTTATAATTGTTATGAACCACAATACAAAAGACAACACTGTGAAATTGGATTAATTTACCAAGATCAACATCAATACCGGTAGTATAAAATCACATATAGGCCTAGGCTATATTATTTCATTACTTTATGGTCTTAATTAGAAGAATTAATTTTGAAGAATTTACAAATATGCTGAAATAATTTATGACACCTCTTATAGAAATGTAAAAATATGTATGTACATTTTGAAACAATGGGTATAACACCACTTGAAAATGTTGAGCACTTTAACAGTAACTTGTAAATTGTTCCATCACGTTGTCTATAGTGTTCATTTAATGTAGCACTTTTAGAATGAACATGGTTCACATACATAAGAAGAAATGACGATAGAATGAGTCGAAGACATACAGTTTTCTTTAATTTTTTAGCAAATGATGAAGTTGTATATATACTGTTACTTCATATCCTAACATAAGTAGAGTTGCCGCCATAGATGTAACACCTGAAATGAATATAAAATAAATTAATGTATTGGTAATGATACAAGAATAAAAAGAAATTAGGCTAGACATAACCTCACAAAATTACAAACACATGCTAAAACAAAAAAAAAAAAAAAAAAAAACTTTACGTATCCGTATATAATAAAACTAGATATTCTAGATATAATTTGATTCACACGATAACCACCTCAGCCTATTTCGCAGCAGCCATTAGTTACCAGTTTGAGGTGCATTACCTAAGCTCATACTAACCTTGTTAAGTTCTCTTACCTAATTCACTGATGATTACGTAACAATACACAGGTCTAAAATACAAATACACATTAATTACCTAATAAGTACAGCATGAAGGTAATTCATTACTTTTGTCGGTATTTTCTAAAAGAGAAAGGGAAAACAGTAACAACATTATCTTCAATGTTTACATCACGTCGTTCACATTTTTATTAGGCCTATATCAGTAATGCTTGGTAAGTGAAATAATGCATGAAATTATTTTACATTTCGGGTCACATCATTCGAGAGTCGGAAAATGCAATTCGCCACTTTTAACATAGCATTGCTTGTTATATGAGAGAACTTTGACATTTACCTTAACCTATAAATATACGACCTGTTGGTACAGAGTTTTTCACATAGCAAAATACAGACAATTTTCAAATATAACTTAGCTGAACAAACTTCAAATAACACTGTAATATGCTTGGCATATTTGTAATATTCGTACTCAATGAGTAATGCACAATTAATCGAACTATTTTCACGATGCACAATGCTTTGTAATGGTACTATTCATCATTTCATAGGGCAGAGAGGCGAACCTAGCGGCAGAAATTGTCATGACTCACAGAGACCTACTCTCGATCGTGCTATGCGCCAGCTTGTGTAATCACGTAAGCAACGCTTTGAACACTACATACAAAATGTTTATACAGCCAGTGCTGACATACTGCGGAGAAATTTTAATTACTTCACCTTTCATAAACGAAATAGAATATGTTCAAAACCAGGCTCTCAGACTCATTACTGGTGGAATCAAAACAACTCCAATAGATTCTATGAGATTCCTCACTAATATTAACAGCATCAAAATGACAATAGAAGAAAAAGCACTGATTCAATATGAAAAACTTATTAGATTACCAGGAAACAATTGGCATTCATACAGTCGTCTCTGTAGATTGAAAACTCAAAAAAGTTTCATATCCATTGTTCAAGAATTAAAACAGAAAATCAATATCCCGAATTTAAAAGAAAACCTAGAAATTAAACCAAACCCTTTAACTCTATTAAATATAGAATATAATATAAATTTAACAGAAGAAATACTAAAATCAGAAGTAAACACTGAAATAATGAAACAATTGTCTTTAGAGACAATTAATATTAGGTACCCTCCACAAAACTAGCTTCATTTATACACTGACGGATCCTTGATCTCCAGAGAACAAGGTGCCGGTGCAGGTGTTACGTGCTGTCTCTTTTCACTTTATAGATCTCTTGGGTATGGAACAACAAGTTTTGATGGAGAAATCATTGCGATAAGTGAAAGTCTCAGGAATCTTCTATGCCACATCAATAAATTTAAGAATGCAGTTGTATTGTCAGACTCCAAAGCAGCTATTCTATCACTAGTCTCTAAACACACACCTTCATCTCAAACAGCAGAAATAACTAAAATGCTCTCTCAATTAATATCACTCAATAAAAGAATTGTATTCCAATGGATACCATCCCATTGTGGAATCCTGGGAAACGAGAATGCGGATGCTTTAGCAAAGAAGGGCAGCACTGCTACTTACAGACCTGTTACTAAATCTACGTATTACTCTGTGAAAAGATTTATTAAATCTACATACTTAGGCTTCAAGAAACAAAATTTGATAACACAATCTCAAGGGAAAAAATGGAACTCTCTGCATCAAAATCCACAGTTAATTCCCGATTTACCACGAAAATCGTCTGTAGCTGCATTTAGATTGGCAACAGGCCATGATTGTTTGGCCAAACACCTGCATAGAATTGGAATATATCAGTCCCCTAAATGCCCATTGTGCAACTCAAACCAAGAAATGGATTCGGAACACCTCAAAATCTGTGCTTCAGTGGCTGGCCATGATAATATCTTTGAAAAATATTGGAGTGCAAGAGGTCAAATGACTTTATTGTCAAACGCCTGGCATTAGAAAACAACAACAACATTTTTATTCTTACTATCTGTTTGTACCTCATTCAGTTTTTACTTCAAGTAATCTCTCCTTTTATTATTGAATGTACAACTGGCTTTCCGTCTTCCATTGAAACAATTACCTGTAGTAGAAAGTGATCTACTTTCCAGAAATAGACTTTTGGGTATTCCACAGTATCCTGGAACTTAACATTTTCAACGTTTTACAACTACATGCAGGTTCCATCATCAGGACAGAGAGGTATGACCAAAGAGGTCGTCTACTCTGTGGGACTCATTACAGCTGGCTATTCCAAGTAACTGAGAAAGTTAATTTCCAGGACATGGTGAAATACCCAAAAATCTATTTCTGATGACATTCATCATGAAAATCTAGAAGCACATATAATCTATCTTTATTTTAAATAATGTGCATTTATAAACATTATGGTTTATATTTACAATACATAGCAACACATGAATAGAAAATTGTCACAAAAACAAATCATAAGCTAGGAGTAAACTAAAGGGAATGTATTTTTACTCTATTTTCACAACTACGTTACTTAAACCATTCCCAAAAATACATTCTTAATTATTTAATGCATTGAAAAACTTACATTTTACCAATACTAACAGAACACTTTTAACTGAAATAATGAGTAAATTACTGTTCAAGAAGAAATGTATGACATGCATACATATTTCCTCATAATTCCAATCCAAAAACACTGTTATATGAAATTAAATGTAATCCTTGAAAGTATGAAGAGTATGTTGGATTATAACTGTTTATGAAAACCGCAGATTATAGCACACTTTATCATCGTAAAACTGTTTCATTATGAGTAATTTGAAATGACAACTTTAAATCATTTTAAATTGTACAGTATTTAATATCAATATTTATCACACTGTTTCAGACAGATATAAGTTATTTGTTGTTCAGTCTACATAACATTAGAATATACTATGATCTGAGCAAATACAAATACAGGGAGTTCCTATGCAGACTGGTCCCAGGTAGTCATGTTTCATCAGTTTATATAATGGTTCTGTGGAGTGTCTGCCCCAAGAAAGCTAAGTGGTAGAGGGTGGAGTGAGACTGATCTGTATAGAAATGCTCTGTACATGGAGATTATATGGAACTGCAGTATATTCTTTTTTTGACAACATTCCGCTAGTGTACTTTCATTCAGTACAATGTATAAACATTGAGCAACCTTTTAAATGGTTAGTTTTCAATGCCAAGTATAGGACAAATAAGTCATTGGCTCTTCTGGACTGCTCTCGGCTTAATACACTAGTGTGTATCAGCATGCACAGAAGGTTCTAATTTTATTTTTATTTCCCACTAGTAAATACAGACAAGAGTCAAAAGTCAACACTTAGCAGAACGTCTATGAAAATTTCTCACATTATGATGAACACATTGCTTTCACACTACCTATAGAAAGTAAATTGTGTGTTCACTGATTCAACACAGGAAAAAACAAAAGTTTCATTCCTTCTGCCCAATAAAACAGTTTTGAATAAGTATATCTTTAAAAATTGTTTCCTTAATAACTGAAATACAGTGACACTGACACTAACTTCTGTACTTTAAGTTAAATAAAGTCATCAGTGTCTGGATTGTATCCCACAGCATGAGGAGGAATGCTTAGCTTTTCCAGCAACTGTGTCATATCAAACTGGTGCCCTTGTGTCACTGAAGCTTGAAGAAGTCGCTGCAGTGCCTCCTGACAACCCTCTTTCCATTTGGCTATAACTGTAGATAATTCATTGACATCATGCTGAAACAGAGCAGGTCATTTAATGTGTTATATGCTATATACAAAAAGTGTGTTATCAATTCTGTAGAAGAACCCTGCCTCTGAACGAAAGAGCGCCATGCAAAATTTTTGGGCCATTTCTCAGTCACGATGGTTCCTTTTGACAGGTAACACACATAATTTATACTACCATTAATATTGTCCATCTGAGTGGTTATGTCATCTAAACGGGAAATCACATGATAGTTACATAACAAGCCTCTTTCTTATTTTAAACAGTTGTATAATATTACATAGAGGTCCAATTCTGAAAAGCACATGTTTGCAGAAAATAGCGAAAACAGTCCAGCTACAAGTCTTTACAAAGGGTACAGCAGAAATGGATGGGGGAAATCGAGATGCGACATAACCACTCGGACAGACAGTAGCTGTGTGTTCATTACCAAATTTACAAAATTACTGAAGTACAGGAGTATCTTGAGACCCATAGCACTCTAAGATGTAAATTCTTAATCATAAAGTTGGAAGTGAATGTACACTCTTAGACAAAAAAAATGACCGGACTCTTGAAGCGTAAATTTTTCTAAGTTCCGTTCGGCTGTGCGCCTGATACACAAGACTAAAATCAGAGTAGTAAGGACGAAACCAGCGAGATCCAAGAACATACTCTTATACCAGCAAACAACGGTTTGAACTGTGTATGTGTCATAGCTCCGTGGTAAAACTCTGGCTTCCCACGCAGAAAACCGGGGTTCGTATCCGGCTTCGTGTAAGTATATATATTTGTTTCGTTTTATTTTTTCTTTAGCTAGAAACAAATGATACATTTATTAACGTGCACAGGAACAATTAAACAAAAACATTCAGTAATATCGAAGACTTCTTCCTAATTACCCTTGAATTAAAATAGATGTTCAGTTCTTGGATCTTCTCCCCTCTCCATAAGGAATATTGATCAGTTACTATAATTTGTATAAGTAGTAGTAGTAGCAGTAGTAGTAATAATAATAATAATAATAATAATAATAATAATAATAATAATGACCACAGATTATTCCGCCTTGCATTTTCAGAGAAAAATGTTAATTTCGATTGGAATAAGGTTATATTTTCAGATGAAGTTACTTTTTCCTCTGACAATTACGGGAGGCAAATGTCTACCGTTCACGGGGATCCCGATACGATCCTATGCATGTGGCAACTCGCTTTCGCAGTGGCCGTATATCTGTTCCATATTGGGGCTGGATGTCCAGTGATGGTCTGGGTGTTCTATGGCGGCTCGACGGAAATCTTAATGCCCAACAATACAAGGTCTTATTGGAAAATATTATGCTTCCCTCTGTACGGATGATACATCCTGATGATGATGATATCATATTTCAACAGGTTAATCATCGTGTTCATACATGTGCCGAGGTCATGAGATGGTTTTCAGAGAGGCCATATATCAGACTGATAGAAAGGCCTCCCTGTTCACCACATCTGAATGTCCTAGAAAATGTGTGGTCGGAGGTGAAGAAAACTGTGAACGCGATGATAAATACAATACCACATCGGCCGACCACAAAAGATGCACTCTGGAACATTATCGAGGACACTTGGGATCGTGTATCTTCACGTCGATAGTACCTGAGACGCCTGATCGCATCCATACCCCGTAGAATGCAGGCGGTTATAGATCCAGAGGGATTACATACCCAGTCTTGAATTTTTTGTCTATTTTGATTTTTGTTTATTGGTCTCCGAGATGTATTTCTTTACTTTGTTTAATACAAAGAAAAGGATAATGTCTGTTTATTCCTATCCGAGAAGATTTCGTTTAGTCTCTTTAAATACAAGATACAAGGGAAAAGATTGCTATTATGTACCTAACTTGCCCTTTGTAAATATTAACTTTCTGTTAAATATTTCACAATACTGGTTATTATCATTATACAAGAAGTAAAAAATGAGAATGAAGAAGAAAACAAAGTATAGACTGAGATTCGAACTCGAAACCTTTCGAATATAAGGCCACAATGCTACTAACTACGCTATGCGAGAGAGACGATGACTCTTTAAGAAGCATGTATAATCATCATAGTGGTGGCAGTGGAGTATCGGAAACATTTACGACAGAAGAAATTCATCCGCGTGTGTATCATGCTCTGACAAATGCACCCGAAGTCTTCCGAATCGGATATAGAATCTGGAGCCCGATCTTTTTTTTTTTTTTTTTGTCTAAGAGTGTACACTCCAGACATACAGATGAAACCCTCTCTAATTTCTTTTTGTGTGGAACAAAAATTACAAGTTATATTATATGAGAAGGTCCTGGCAAGAAAGTGCCACGCCACATTTTCGGCCAAATTGAACTAATCATGCCGTCTCATGGAAAATAATATATTTAAGCTTATGGTGTCAAGAGTTTCTGCAGAAAAACCATCAGATGACGTTATTATCCATTTTATGTTGGGATTCTATTTTGTGTAGTACTAACGAAAATAGATCAGCAAAAACTAATTTGCCTTAGAAAGAAATGAAGATTTTTTTTTTACCCATTACTTAACAATGCTTCATCAACTGCACAGTTATTTAGCATTGGTGTAATTGGTGATAGCAAGATGATAGCCCTATTTGGCGAGACAGGTCAAAATTCGGCTTGGGATTACCTGACATTCGTCTTCTTTGGGAAAATCATTGGAAAATTCCCAACCAGATCAAATGAGATCAATGTCGAGAACAGCCTTTGAATGTGAGTTAGTAAATAATGATTTCAGAAAAATAGTAAGGTAGGTAAATTATTTATTTTAAGCAGGCCTATTATAAATTGAAGATCATTGCAGATATTATAGTACGGTACTACAGTTTTTAAAGGTTATAACTACTATAATCAGCAATCTATAGTATACTGCTGCCACCACCACCACCACCAGTTTTTTTTTTTCTAGGATAGGAAACAAAATTAACAAATATGAAATTTAATTTTAGTTACATAGATGATGTTTGTACTACTACTACTACTACTACTACTACTACTACTACTACTACTACTACTAGAACACAGTACATATTAGAAAGTTTAGACTTCATATAAAACGAGCATTAGCAATCTCACTATTAAAAAAAAAGATCTACTGTACATATTCAGGTTAATTGATGGGAATACATTAACACAAAATTTTCACACTAGTGTTGTAGCTCTTTATTACGCCTACCTTCCTCTTGTATAAGTGAACTAGCCTAAGTCTTTCAACTTCAGCTTCCTTATGTTTAATACGTTGTTTCAAAATACGTAAATTCTCTTCAGTAAATTCTGATGAATCTGCAATTGTCTTGGCAGGTTTACTCCCAGCTTTAATCATATTTTTAATATATGAGTTAGGTGATTTCATTTTCTGGCATTTACTACATTTCTCATAATTTTCAAAGTTATCTGAGTTACATTTAGCAATGTATCCTTCAGGCTTATTTGCAGGTAATTTATTTATCGTTATACACTTCTTTTTTCTAATATGAACAATATGATTACTAACACTTTCAAAATCTGAACAAAATTCTTTTACAGATCCATTACAAAATGATGTATCCATTTCATGTTTGTATTCTTGGATGTCTGTATTTTCCAAATTTTTCTGCATAATATTAGAAACAAAATCTTTCGTATCACTACACTCTGTACTATGTTTGTAGTTCCCATTTGGAGAGTTGAATATGAGGCTTCTAGAAGTTCTTAAAATTTCTAAACTTTTACTCGTCTTTAAAGTCCCAAAGTTTTCAGGTGTTGTTAAAAATTGTGAATTACAGTTTTTGTCAATTGGTATTGTGTCTTCATTCTCCATCACATCAAGTTTATTTGTCCGATTTCGATTTTCCTTCGGGGAGACAAACAACGAATCTTGTGCTTCTGTTTTTGCTGAAATACTTTTCGGAGTCGTTGATAATTTACTATCATTCTCTACGTTTGATGGTGTATTAATATTTTTAAGTGACTTTCTTCTCAGTCCTACTCGCCTGCAAGGAGTAAACAATCCTTTCGAATGTGAACCACAATTCGAAGTCTTAGAACTCCTTGAGGTAAATGGCGATGGAGTCTTAAGTACAGCTTCAAACTCCGTTGTGGAATCCATATTTTGATTTGTAACAAATGAAAGGTAACATATATTAATTACGAAATGAAACAAATATTACATGATAGCCTATACACACTCCATACCTATATATCACAATGTCAATTATATTCGTATTTTTTTACATATTCCCTCCAAACAGTTTGCCAACTTGAAGTAAACATTCTTAGTATAAATGGAAATCCAATTATGTTTTATTAGTGCAGATGGCTTTACTATGTAGCAAAAAAAATACTGTAACTCTATATAAAGTCGCTGTACAAAAAAAAAAAAACACAACGAAAGTGACCACACTTCACATACATTTGGAAATAAAGATAAACTTGTTTGGTTAATGGTTATAAACTTTGCCATTAACCAGTGCTGCCAATACAGCAATTTTCTCACAAAATCTGATGTATCTATGTGTTAGTTTATCCAGTAAAATTGATCGGGATCAAATCCTCACAGAGGCAAAATTCTCAATATTTACTTTGATAGGCCTAATTTGTCAATCTAGCAATATTTACAATGTTTTATTGCGGGTTTTCAAAGTAGAGTTGGCGACACTGTCTCCAACGAATCCCTGTGATGTTTATATTTAACGTCGTTGGCAATAATGAAAAATGGCGGAAGGCGGGACGAGTTGTATTTAGTATATACTTTATTTAAATTTTTACTCGTTTACATAGGAATATTCATTCGGTAAGCAGTTAAGTAAAGTGGATGTACCGATATGCAATAAGGTGGAGTCAGCAGCTAGTTGAGTATCGGCAAATTAGTTTATTACAATTTCCAGTTTACTAGTTAAATTTCTGTATTTAGTGTCTTGGCCGAACATATTTTTTTACTTTATTACATTCTGTTCGGGGCTTACGCATGGATGTGTTGAAAAACTTTATTATTATCAACACATACAGTAAGTACATGGACAGTGGAAACTCACAAATCACACGGATCATTTCCGAAGGGGTCTGGTGGATATGGAATGCAATATGAATTCATTATCACAAATAACAAGAACATAACCAAGAGTAGTCAAGATATAGGGTATATCCTGATCATTATCGTGAAGAGCTCCTTTAGTAGGCTATAAATAAAGCTGGATGGAATTAAAGATTTACAGTTATGTTGGATATCAAAGTCAGATAATAGAAAACTGTTAGCATCAACATAATTATTGAAATGAATTTCAAACTTATTCTTTCCTATTGGTACCAGTATTTGATTCAAAGAGAATTTTCCGAAGTTGGGAATCCCCGAAGTTTAAGTGGCTGCATGTTGTTTATGTGACCATCATTTAACTGTATGCTAATATGACGAAAAATGGGCCCGAATCTTTGTAAGAATATAAATCTTTTATTAGCCTATCTACAGATAAAATCTTACTTTTAGGTAGGCCTAATTGTTACGAAGGTTCACAGATTCAACAAAAAAACAACTGAAGAGGGAGAGTCAAAATGTGCACCAACCACTATGGTGCTGCTTACTTTTAGGTCTCAAGTGTTACTTCAGAATATTAAACTATACTTACTAGGCCTATATTATTCATAAGTAGACATAGGATTTAAATGCACGGATAAACTCCAGAACATGGCTTGCACCCTTTCCCTCTTACTTCAAAATTCCAACCTTGTGCACACAAAATAAATTATTGGCACTGAAAAGTGCCTTTTCGTAAATATAATGATGCGCATTCGACAAACGCAGACAAATCTGCTCTTTTTAGTATTTTAAGACATAATTTGGTAGGTGTAATTCGTGTTCTAAAATTTTCCCTCCAACGCCCACTGAACGAATATCTCACTTTTATCACTGCCAATGTTGCGCTATAATCGTATATGCAAGGTAGGCTATAACAAAAACCTAAACTAACCAAACCTAACCTGTCAAAGAAGCAACAAGTTATACTAAATATATGTAAAATTGGCCTATGTCTCTATAGTGGGCGGGACTTAAGTAACATTGACCGACTCGACACTTGAAACGAACAACAAATCTCCGTGGGAACACTTCAACCACAACACTGATATGACTCCAACATCAGCAGAATATACTGATGTTGTTGTTGTTGTTGTTGTTATCTAATGCCGGGCTTTGGCAATGAAGCCATTAGCGTTCTTGCTCTCCAATATTTCTCTGGGGTGGATCCATCAGGTAGAACTTCACAGGTTATGAGATGATCTTCAGTCATTTCTTCTTCTTTGTTGCATAGAGGGCAATTTGGATTTGTGTAAATTCCTATTTTATTCAAGTGTTTGGCCAAATAATCGTGTTCTGTAAGCAGTCTGAATTTTGCTACTGCAGATTTACGTGGGATTTCTGGAATAATTTCTGTTTTTTTTTATTAAAATGCGTAGAAATGTTCCACAAGTGGTGCTTGTGAGAAAGGTCGGTGGACTCTAAAACTCCTCCCGGCCAGGTCCGATGGACCCATTAACCAACGACAGGTGTGGCCCTCCAGTCATACTGGGGGTTTACGTGAGTGGGTGATGTAACCACCTTTACAAACAAAAAATTGGTGCCCACTTAAAAAACGGTTACACTTATGCTAATTAACCTAATGGCAAATCCTTCAGAATATACTGATGTAGATTAGTCGGAAGTTATTTGAAATGTGAAGTAAGACTTTCAAAAATAAATTTTTGTGTATTATTTTTAGTTTCAGCTTTAAAATATATCGTCAGTGTATTATTTTGAATTTCTGCATTAATATTACATTTCAGAAGGTAATATCTGTTATTTCTGATTTAAATACTATATATCCCTATTATTTTAAGCTAAATTTGTGAGTATGTGAGAACCTAATCCTATACTGGGCACATAAATTTACAGAACGTATCTATCACGTATATTGACATCTTCCTGTACATTCTTCCTTAGACATCATTCTAATCGTAATTTGATTTGCAGTACACAACGATTATTTTCTCCAAATACTCAGGGGTAAGTTTAGTTTATGACATTTATCACGTATCACTAGTTTGTACCTATGCTGAGAAGGGCCTTTCCATGTCTACAGATGGTATGAGCAAAATTGAAAATGCTTACTAGCTCTGGGGAAATTTATTCTGTAAGCACACTGTTTTCGCCTTGAAGATATTTATCCACAAAACATAAAACTTTGTCAGAATTTCTCTCTAAAACGCTGCACAATTTACCACTAAATTTTTCTGCATACTTTAAAGGAGCACTCTGCAGTTTACTCGGAACCTTCATGAGGATTATGCAAATCTGGCTTTCAGGTAGAAACCTCCTGTGAAGCAGGCTGCTTCTACCTGAAAGCCAGATTTGCATAATATATTTGTTACTGTAGATACGTTAACAGAAAGCCAAATTTAAATCCCACAGAATTGTGTGCACTCAAAGTTGGGTTTCTGACGTCTTGTCAGCCCATTTGAGTTGTGTGGATATAAAGGGAAGACTTGTGACGGTGTCGTGTATAGCTCTTGGGGTAGCTCAGTCGGTAGAGCATTCATGCACTAAGCGAAGGGTCCTGGGATCGATACCCAGCCCTGAAACAATTTTTCCCTTGAAATTACTCCTTGAGGATTGAAGATTCAGGTAAAGACAAACCAGAACAAGTGCATAATACCGGAGAAGCGAATTTACTCTGAAATAAAAACGAAATTACACTTTTGCCTTCTGAAGGATGCACTGGAAGGAATAGTGAACGGGAGAAGAGTTTGGGGCAGAAGAAAATATCAGATGATAGACGACCTTAAGATATATGGATCATATGAGGAGACAAAGAGGAAGGCAGAAAACAGGAAAGTCTGGAGAATGCTGGGTTTGGAGTGATAACAAAATCAAAAACCAGGAAGGAAGTAGTTACAGCTAAGGTTGACTCACATAAGTCATATCAGCACTTACTCATCCACAACCAAAGAAAACATGTCTCCAGCATACCAAGGACTGCTGTTGCAGTCCCAGCCTCCAGACAACCTACTCAAACCCAACAAAGTTACAGATCACAAACCCTTCCTTCGGTCAAAATGGTGGACACCACCATCATAAGAAAATTGTTAGCTTCGCTCAACATGTTAGTGAAGTGTCTCCCACTTCAAAATCAGCCTGCTTTGCTGCAAATTATACAGACTCGAAATTCCTCTTCAGATGAACATTCTAATATTTCAATGTAATGCTAGAAGTATATATCATAAACAAAGTGAACTAAAACATTTGGTAGATTCTTTTCAATTTGATATCATCTGTAAAGTGAAACATCGCCCTGAAAAGGATGGAGGAACTATGATGTTGATTGACCCATCTTTTACAGTAAAGAACTTTAGATCTGTACATTGTTTTGATTATCCCTTTCTTGCAATCGAAATTGAGATATAGAATATTCATATTAAGCCTATATTGATTTATAATATGCCTACAAATTTCATTACTTACCGGTACACTTTTTGGAGCAACGACTTTGCCCTAAATCCACACCAAAACTACTTAATTTGTGGGGACTTCAATTTAGGAGTCACCCCTGCTTTCTTAGAGCATAATACACATCACTTTCGTTTTATGCAAGCAGATGCGGATATTAACATACTGAATGATGAAAGATGTACAAGACTTGGATATTCCGGACAAAGGAACACATCATCTGATTTAGTTTTGGCATCTAACCTTTTTCTGCCATTTATTCAATGGGGTACAATGAATGACACATGTGGCAGTGATCACTACCCAATATCAGTTATGATCACCCCTCAACAACAGTTTATTTCCCATCAAGCAAGATTGCATAGATCAAGAAAAATAAACTGGGACAATTTTAGCTCTTTTATGGCAAAGACAACATCTCTGTCTCAAATCGAAGATTTACAAGACATATTACAGTGCTATTGAGATGTGTATCATCCTCTGCATTATACCTTATTTAAGAAGAAAAAGTTGCAACCTAAATGGTGGAACTCTGAAATTAAACATGCAATTGCTAGACGACAATTATTGATCAAAATTTTAGTAAGGAATTTACCCAAATGAACTATTTGAATCTGAAACACCAGTACACCAATGTTCAGTACCCAGTGAAAAGATATAAAAGAAAGGATTGGAGGGATTATATGTTGCAAATCTCGTTCCATACCCTATCATGTAAGATCTGACAATTGATTAGATGGTTTTCGTTTTCTCAGTTACCTAATACTTCACCACTAATTTATGATATTCAACTTCAGGTTAACTTTCTAAAGTCATTAGCTCCAGATGATGTTCCTGGTCAACCATTATTATTTGAGTTGTCACAAGAGCCACATGAATTGCTAACATCAGTTAAATTGGTTGAAATTACAAATGTCTTTCAAAAATGCAATAAAAATTCATCTCCTAGACTTGATATTTCCTACACCATGATACTTCACTTACCAAACTCTCACCTCCAAGCATTAGGACTATGTTATTCCCACATTCTTAAGAGGACACTAATACCTAGCCAATGAAACAAGTTTTGTATAGTACCCAATCTGAAACCAGGTAAACAGGGCTTGCACACACACACACACACACACACACACACACACACACACACACACACACACACACAAGACTATAGGCTTAACAGTGTTTTAAGGAAAATCCTGGAAAAAATTCTTGCGAACAGATTAATCTTCTTTCTGGGGAGGTATGGTTTATGGGCTAAGCATTAAAATGACTTCCGTAGAGGTGTAAATTGCACCACTAATATCTTAACTCTCATAACAGAAGGGCATATAGCTAAGTTACGAAAACGGAGGACATCTGCTTTATTTCTCAACTTGACTCAAGCATATGATCATGTGAACATGGCTACACTAATTACTAAACTACGTCAGTTGGATTTCCCCACATATTTTATTAACATTATATATCGTCGGTTTCTTGGTAAAAGTGACCAAGTCCAAAATGCAAAATTGTTTGGAAAAGTCATTTAAATGTTTAATGATCCATCCAAAGATAAATGTACCTCTGTAGATGTTAGTAATAAGTTATTTTGAAGGTAAATGTGCTATATTATTAGTTTTTAATATAAAATTATGTCTTAAATTTTCATAATGCTTGGAAGCCTTGGAATGTGACTTGGTCACTTTTACCAAGAAACTGATGATATAACCTCACATATGAAAGATAAATTCAACTACATCCTACATTTTGCAATGGTAATGGCCAATTCACAAGAAAGGGCTTACCCCAAGGCTCGTCAATCAGTCCTATATTGTTCAATATCTACATAGCATCATTAAGCAAATTACCTTACCTGAATACTCGGATTCTCTTATTTTCTGATGACATAGTAGTTTATACTAAGTATTCTTCGAAAACAAATGATTATAAAATTGATTCTGAATAACCATATACAGGATATATGTCTTCATCAAGAACTACAGTCTTTGAGATTACCGATAAATTTAGAGAAATATCATCACCTGATAATTGGCAACAGCAATCCGTGAAGAGCTGAAATGAATACAATCTCTATCCAAGAGTCTATTATTCTGACAAAAATGCAAGTCAAATTCTTAGGCATCATTCTGGATGTCAAACTTAACGGTAAAGCACATTATTTGTGTTTGATTAAAAAACTAAATACTAAAGAGGCATTTTTCGGTATATTGCAGGAAAATAGTGGGGTCACCATTCCAAAGCCTTATACTTATTATACATGCAGCTTATACAAACGATTCTGGATTGGGGTCAATTCCACGATAAGTTGGACATTGAAGTTAAAAATTAAATTTCGTGTTCAGTATATGTTCTTTATATCATTTTCTTCAGGAAAGTTCATATTTACAGAAATTAACAGAAAAGTTCGATTTATTTAATTCATCTTTGTTTTACATACATCCGAAGTGAATGTTTTTAGTGTGTACTTTTGATCTGTCAAATTTACTTTGGCAGTTTGTTGCCAAACCATAACTTAAAATTAATAAACAAGGCTGTTCTCTGTTGTAATTCTATTAACAGAAAGAGAAGACTTTAAAATCAGTGTCAATTTACTTTTATGAATGTCAGTGAGTTTAAAAATTTGCTGTTTTTAAAATAAGTGTTTTTATGTAACACCTGTCACAGAATATGCTTACAGTTACTCTCTTGCTCTCAGTTTTTGTCCTAAAGGCACCAATTTTTAAAAGCAAAGTCAAAATATGCCAAAAGTACAGTATTTTTTAAATTTTTTTTAAACTAAAAATAACAAGTGTTTTAATGTGACGGGTGTTACAAAATTAGAGCACGGAGAACACAGGAATTCTGTATTTTGATTTATTGCAGATAGTTCCCACAACATATTATTAAATAGGTTTCAAATGTTGGTAAATCTGAAGTTTAAGTTATCAACAGTCGTCAATACCTGTTTCCTCCAAAATCTTACTTGTCTGAAAGATTTCCCACCAAATTTACATTAAGCTGAATGTTTGGTCGAAAGTTCTGATTTACATAAAAGTTATAGGCTACAAAGGTAAATGTACTTATGTTCTATTTTAGTTAATCATAGTACTTTTCTATTCTGTAACATTATTTCTTGCTTACTTAACAAGGAATGAATTACTGAAGATATTAACCACTAGCATATCCTAAAAATAAATGCAGATTAAGCTGCTGCATTTTTAGGATACACGAAGCTGCATGTTAACCATGCAATTATTTATTTTAACGTTTTGAGATAGCTGGATACCGTATATATTTAATTGCAGATTGAGGAAATCAGCAGCTGAGAGGCAACCTGAATGCCCTAGGCGAAGAAAATTAAATAAAGATAAAATTCTGTGGTGTTCGAGTAAAGGGGGATAAGTAATTTTTTGTGCAGAAGGAATTTTGTTCCCCAGATGAACACACAAGTTAAATTATACAAGTTAGTGTGCAAAAATGAAAAGAATACTAGCAGTTGTTGTGTTTTGTGTAGAAAAGTATTTTCAGTAGGAGTTCCAAGTTTAATTTTCATTTATCACCAAGCTCATTTTATGACATCTCCCTTTACCCAAACAACACAGATATGAAGACTATTTGCAGAGAGAGAGAAAAAGCTATCAAGAAAAGAATTTACTGCTCACAGTAAGAAAACAAAACTGAAAGTTTGAAACTAAAGGGCAAGAAAAGCTGCATTAATAAACACTAGTGTTTTCAGTGAAACAAAATTCCAGTCACTAGGAAAAGCTGTCCAAATAGTAAAAATTGAGACAGCTCTGAGTATGATGCTGCTTAAGTTGTTGTATTTTGTTTTGTAATTACAGTTTTAGTAAAATTTATTAAATTCCATTGTGAGAAATATAAATTTATATTTAGCATTTGTTGAAGTGAGCATATATACTAAAAAGTAAATTTATGTTAGGAACAACAGTTTAATATCAAAAGCGAATCTGTACTTCTAGCCACACTATTTTGATTTTATGGCTGTATTTTTTATTGTTTCTATTAAATATTTGTATTAATTTACTTTAGAGCGCCAGAAGTACAATTTTGAAGCTATCAACATCATATTTGTAATTTACTAAGTGAAAGTTAACTTAAAAAAATTGCACACTTTGAAAACATATGTCTACCATTGATATTAGGCTACCAGTACTCTTAAGTCTATGTAGTGAACTACAGAAAATGTATGTTCTATAATTTGAACCAAAAAAAAAAACCAAATGTGAAATTTCTTCAGACAAGTAACACCCGTCACATTATTAAGTAACACCCATCACATAAGGTTAATTAAATTGTAAGTGTAGGGTTTAATATTTTAATTACATCCATTATATCACTCGATTCCTTGAACTTTCCTCTCACTGAAAATAGGTAACACAATTAATCCAAACTGTGAACTTCACAGAGTTATCAGTTAAACTGTATCATTAATTTATGCATGTCTTTTTCATGTTACACCCGTCACATTGTTTATTTCACTTATATCACCTGACAAATAATGTTTAGAAAAAAAAATAATTAGTTGTCTCTGACAAGCAAGAATTGGAGATTCATTGGAGTATAAAAGAACTAGTAAAAATATTTTATTAATTACTGTATTCCAATTAAATTTCGAAGAATCTCTTTCTGAAAGTAACACCCGTCACAATGGAATTGACCGATATTTATCCTGCCCACTCTGTTAAAATTTATGCAGAAAAAATTATCCTCCAGATCTACAACATCTGTAAACATATTCTTGGAATAGGAGGTAAACCACGCAAATTGAAAATATTCCAAGAACCTAAACTCCTTAAATTAGATAGTAAACAAGAAATCACAGGACACTGTTTGATGAACCGTATTTTCCAGAATACTGACATTACCTATTCCCTAAATTACAACTCTTAACTCGATTGGCAGACAGTATTGCTGGACTAATCAACTATAATCCGCCTCTGTTTCTGTCTATTTTCTCCAAATACTTGTTAGTGGCCAATATATCTCGCTACCCAGATACTCCATATACTGTACAAATTATGAGGTACTTATGTATGGGGTTGACACTAACACTTCTTTTTTCTCTAAGGACCATAAACTTCATTTACTATATCAAGAATATGTGCAAGAAATCTACAGGATTCATGAACAACCTAACGTCATCTTTACTAATGGCTCAAAAACTATCTCTAGGACAGGAGCAGCTTTTATAAATATCACTACTGATATATCAGGAAGATTCCACCTACACCACACATGTTCAATTTTTTCAGCGGAAGTGGTGGTGATGTTACGAGCTCTACAATCCATTCGTCTTGGTGTATATTCTGACACTTTCATCTTTATGGACACTCGCAATGCCCTACAGAAGATAGCGTCCACTACAATGCAAACGAGAATGCCCGAACTGATACTGTAATGCAAACAATTAATATATGATCTCTATTCTAAATCTCATAATGTTCATCTGGTATGGATTCCTAGCCATATGTGTATTCCAGGAAATGAAGCTGTAGATAAATTGGCAAAAGAGGCAGCTGAGTTACCAGAAAATAGAGATGACACAATTTTTATGGAAAATTTCGTCCTTGCTAACATTAAGTATATTATACGACAGAACTCAAATCTGGCACCAGTATGGTTTACAAGATGTCTTACATCTCAAAGGGAAATTTCTATATTCTATAAAACGAAATTCAATATGATCCTTATGCCTTTGTATTTATTCAGATTGATACTACAAGACTCGCCTAGATGTCTATGCGGTGAAGTGAGAACAATTAACCATGTCATACTTGGTTGTTTTATACACAAAGTATCTTTGGGTATTTTTTTGAAGAGGGTTTTTATAATAAAAGGATATGGTCCATGGCATGTCCCCTCCATTCTGTTTGGCCAAGAATTTGTGACATGTAAAGAGTTACAATGCCATATAATGAGATATAAGATGAAACTTTGAATCTTCTGATACTCTGCTGATGTCTCTGACTCCTACCTATATCTCTTAATGTACTGTTAATGAAGACGCTAATACCCTGACATCAAAGTTGGGTAGGGCATCTCTAAAAAAAAAACCACAACAAAACAAATTTTTACCAGTACCGTACTTTATTCCTGATCATTCAGGTTATTATCGAATGTTATTTGATTACAGAATGTTAGATTGTCACACTATTCAAAAGAACAAGCACGATTCATAGTCATTTTGAAGCTCAGCATTGGATTTGTAAGAGGTATGTAGATAAGTAATTTATGCACTCTAACTTAAATAATTTTGGAATGATTTCAGAATACCGCGTTAAGTACATACGTCCTTAATGTTTTATTGAATTATCTAATTTTAGTCCAGGGAACATATATTTTTTATGTAGGCTACTTATTTATTTATCTATCCTTGTGCCATCAATAAAAAAACATGTGTTTTAATTATTTTTAATTTGCACTGTCTTTGTACATAAGTACTTACGTGGTATTTTGAAGTGTAGCTGTCATTTCTTTTGATCTTGTGTTTTGTTTTTGAAACTTAAATAATAATTGTGTTGTTCATTAGCACCATATACTATGTAATGAGATCTTTCACCACTTTCCTCTTCCAGTTCAGCTTTAGGAAGTAGGTAAATTTCGTAATTATTCATTTTAACAGCATCTTCGGTTTACCGCATTTGGCACATATTAATGGTAGCGTCTGATCATGGGGTTCATGTTGCATTGTGTTTACCCTTCGTCTTCATTTAGTTCCATGAATATTGCGAGTTAAAGGTTAGGTTAGACGAAGGGCATGAAGTGATATGAGGTCAAAGAATGTGACAAGGTTAGAGTTAGATGAGGGGATAGCTAAGAGATCTCCCATAACTATTATGTTTTTTGCTCTAATTTTCTTAATGGTATCTCTTAATACCTTATAGATCTCTAGTTCTTTTTCTTAAGTTTGATGTATTTGTTGGGACATAACACTGATTATGCTGATGTTCCTAATTTTGGCTTTAAATCAAGCTGTGATAATCTTTTCTGAAACAGGATACCATTCTAATAAGTATTTGTGTGCAACTTTAGATAATAAAATTCCCACACCATCCCTGTGGATATCATCTACCCAGGTGAAACATCTGAATAAAGGAGTGTAAAGTCTTCTTTTGTATTCAGTACTCCAAAATCTTTCCATCTTATTTCGCTAAACCCCAGAGTTCCCAAATTATATCTTCTCATCTCTTTTTGTTAGTTTAGTCTTCCAGCTTCGTTCATGGTCCTGACATTCCAAAATTCCAATCTCAAATCCTTTTTCATGCCGAGTACAGTAAAATCCCTTGTAACTGGCACCCAAATAACCAGCAATACCAAAACAACGGCAATTTTGGCTGGGCCAAAAAAGAAGTTTAAATCAGCCACATTGCCACAGTCTGGACTGTCAGTTTTGCCACATTAGGAAGTTCGCACAAACTTTCGTTTTCAGTGAATATTAGAACCTAACATTAGTGTATTAGTTGTGTTGTGTGATATGTTTTAATAAGGAAAATCCACACAGTTTTTATGTCCATTTAGTTATGTTCAGGTTGTCAGTGTTGCCACATTAGGAAGTTACATGAACTTTAATTTTCAGTTAATATTCTAACCTAGAATTAGTGTATTATTTGTGTTGTGTGATGTGTTTTAATAAAGAAAATCCACACAGTTTTTATGTTTATTCAGTTATGAGCAAGTGAGAGAGAAATAAGCTTCACATGAATGCAGTTTCAACATTTGACACCATGAAATACGAACTTTTTTTTTTGTATATATTTATTGTATTTATTCAATTATCCGGCAAAATCTCATCTGGAACTAGCCTGGTCCCTTTGGTTCCGGTTAAGACGGATTCTATTGTGGTATGAATTTGTCTGTAGGCTTTCTCTCATATCAGTTTCTTTAATTGAAGTAGCCTAAATTAAAGAACTGCAGGTGATTGGCCTTCAGTCCCTGAGTACAGGGGTAAATCTAGCTACTTGTCGCCTCTAGGCAGGGAAAAATATTTCTGCCCTTCATTTCGACATGATGAATGTACCACCAATTAATCAGTATCAAAAATACCATAACTGAATAATAATAATAATAATAATAATAATAATAATAATAATAATAATAATAATAATAATTGCATATTGAACTCACCAAAGTCAAGACAGGCAATGAGTGGTCATCGGCATGCTTTCTTTGTTGCAAATTCGTCAATCACATCTTCATAGTCTATGTAGTTGCTGTGTAATGTCAGAATTCATGGAAAGGAAGGCAAGACTGTTGACTCGAACTTGCTACATGAATGATTGTAAATAATTCTTGAATCTTTTGAGAAGTGAGAAAGAGCTCTCGGCTGAATAATTAATTGCAGCTTTTGACAAGAATATCTGTAATGCAATTTCTAAATTAGGAAACAGTTTTTGAATGTGGTTTTCAAGCAACACTTTATACAGTGTACTTAAGGAGGATACTTTTTATTTCGTTACTCATAATATATGCTTTAAAATGAATAGACCTACTTTCATCACTCAAAAATTCTTCCAAGTCGTCTTTGTAATGCTCTTGCAGTTTTCTAGCACATTTCAGTAGTTACGTCTTGTCTCGTCCAGGCAATTTACTTAGGAACTCAAATTTGCTATTACTTCTTACTTAATACGTGTGTCCAGGTATAAGCTGATTACACAATATCCACTGTAAATCAAATATGCAGTTTTCCAGCTGTGTATTGGTGAGAATTTCATTTAACAAGTGTAACAATTAATATTAGAGGAGAAAAATTTGCTCTGGCACGGGGGATCGAACCCGAGTCCTTGGTTCTACGTACCAAGTGCTGGCCTGACTCCAAGTTGGGCATGTGTATGTTGACATTTTTTTATATATTAAGTCAACTGCCATTATACAAGGAGCGCACTCAGTTGAGTGACTTGGTGGCCAGGGATTCCACAGTAATCTGTACAGAAATATGCACTGTTGCTAGAAGAATCTACGTAAAGATTATTATTTTTTGGTCCTACAGAATATATCTGTTATGGTAACAATATTAGAGCAGAAAAATTCTCTCCGGCACCAGGGATCAAACCCGGGTCCTTGGTTCTACTTGTCAAGCTGTGTTGGAAAGAGTAAGTGAAGAAAGAATGATGTTGAAACTGATCAAAAAGAGGAAAAGGAATTGGCTGGGTCACTGGTTGAGAAGAAACTGCCTTCTGAAGGATGCACTGGAAGATATGGTGAATGGGAGAAGAGTTCGGGGCAGAAGAAGATATCAGATGATAGACGACCTTAAGATATATGGATCATATGAGGAGATAAAGAGGAAGGCAGAAAACAGGAAAGCCTGGAGAATGCTGGGTTTGCATTGAAAGACCTGCCCTTGGGCAGAACACACTGAATGAATGAATATTCATAGTTTTCTGCCCAAGGGCAGGTCTTTCAATGCAAACTCAGCAATCTCAAATCTTCACTACTTTCTGCTTTCCTCTTAGCCTCCGCATAGGCTATGATCTGTGTATCTTAATGTTGTCTAGATCATCTGATATCTTCTTCTGCCTCGAATTTTTCTTCCGGTCACTATTTGTTCCAGTCCATACTTTAGTAGGCTGTATCTTCTTAGTCAGTGACCCAGCCAATTTCTTTTTCTCTTCCTGATCAATTTCAGTATTATTCTTTCACCCACTCTTTTCAGCACAGATTCATTTATTATTCTGTCTGTCCATTTCACACACTCCATTGTTCTTCATATCCGTATTTCAAATGCTTCTAGTCTCTTCGTCATAATGTCCGTGTTTCTGCCTCACACAAAGCATTTTACGTCTCTTCCTTAGTTCTTTTTCCAGAGGTCCGCAGAAGATGTTCATTTTCGTATTAAAAGCTTCTTTTGCAATGCTATTCGCCTCTTGACTTCCTGGCAACAGCACATATTACTGCTTATACTACACCCAATTTGTGTAATTATATACACAGTCTAACTTGTATATGAATGTTTGTTATTACTCTTAAAACAATGTGTTTTTCACTCCAAAGGCATAGGTAAGGCAGAGTTATTACTAGCACTAGCACTAGCACTTTCATTCCACTACCACCACTGCCATCATCACTACCACTTCTATCATTTCCACATACTCGAATTATTCCGTCCATAGTAGACTTGCACTGTTACAGAGGCAGGTGGCAAGTTTGGAGTTACTCGCTCCCTCAACCATTTCTCTAAGCTGGTGGAGTTCATTTCTTGGTGGTAGTCACCAGTAGTTGAGCCACCTTTATAATTGAGGAGACCACCATCAGGAATTTACATTGATACTATAGCAGGCATCAGGACAACCTGACAGTGTGTTTCTGAAGGCAGTTTTATGGAGACTGCGCTATTTAATTTTGATTGCAAAATATTCCGACTAGTCGAAGCAGAGAAAAAGGTGTAAATTTATTGCAATAAAAGAAAAAATGAAGCCACTTCAGGACAGCATTCTGCTGCACATGTTCGTACTAAGGGAGTGTGCTGCTCATGGAATATACACAGCAAGAGGATTGATTAATTCTAGCTTGGAGACCAGAGTATGTACCTGCCATATTGCTCGCATTGTCATATGATTGACTCCTTTAAAATTGAACATTTAAATCATATCATCTTAATAAACTTATTAATGCGCTAGCCAATTCTTCTGATTTGTGCCCTGAATTTGAGACAAAACAGATAAATCTTTCAGCAAGAAATCCATATTTTTATAAATACCTTATAACAAAAGATAGCTGATGTATATGTGTAATATTAGGGTTGGAGTCTAACATGGTGGAAAATATTTAGTTTTCTTCACTTCATCTACAATATAGGTACTTCACTCTTTCTGCCAGAATAGATATAAACTCTTCACATGTTTGAATAGAAAGCTATGATGTGCTCCCTTTCCCTTTGTTTCCATAAAGTCCTACATATTTGGCTAGAAAGGGATCGAATTCTGCTATTAGCTTTAGAGCCATTTCGAAATTTCCAGTAGGCCTATGTGTTGACCCAAACCCATAGTTATGACCCCTGAAAGACTTGTTTTAACATGTTCCTCCAATATTTAACTTCTGTCTCAAGCTGAGATGTTAGTTCTATTCTCTTCTCGATTTGTCCTCTTGCCCTTAAAGTTAACACACATTTTGTATGTTCAGCTGAATTTTCATGAACAATTAATCAAGACTGGCCATTTTTCCAGTCATAAAATCCCTCATTAAGTTTTGCAAATTGCGATGTTCCATTGTACAATAAAAATGGGACACAAAATACACTACCCTTAATTTGAGATTATATTAAAAATCGTCATTGTTGTTTCTCGTCATTCTTCAAGGATCTGAGAAACAACCCTTTATTTGTCTCGGAAAGTCAGTATATTACCTGCATGAATTTCTAAAATCACAATTACTTTTCATATTTTGTGCAGCATGACCTTGTTTAGTGATACGACTGCAAAGGAATTAATTTATTATCCATTTTGCAGGATTGTCAGAAATTGGATCACTATCTTCATTCGCCCTATATGCGTCATTTGGATCAACTGAAATCATTGATTCTGCGTCATTATTACTGTTTCTAATATCAGAAATGCCTGATGATAAACCACACGCTCCACTATTTTCGGTACTGTTCACCACATTTTTACATTCTGTGTATCTGGACTCGAACTGGAACAAGCTGGCTGTGTTTGTTTTTTTAAATAGCACATCTATTTTTGCACTCTTTCTCACAATTTCATCTTTTTTTATTGCCTTGTCTTTCACGAGTTTCCAGCATTGAGAACCACTTAGCTTTTTCCAACTGTCACTCATTATAATGAATATTTAAATATAAATCACCTAGGTACAAAACAACTGCAATCTTAACCATTTCAAATTAAACTGAACTGCCACGCATCCGGATGCTACAATGGCTGGCAGTATTTTCTTTGAATTGAAGTCTGAATGGGCATTGTTGAGTGTTGATATTGGCTACTTTTGTGACTGAGTTAACGGTGTCTCTCATCACAAAGGTTATGATTGCGAGCAATGAGATTTGCCTTCGTAACGTATCATGATATAATACCAGTAAGTTCTTTAAGGTTATCAAGTGAGAGATTCACAATGAGAGGCACAACATTGAAAAAAGTGCTATGATCACATTGTGACACTATTATTGAAAAACTCCTTTTTTCCATAGGCAGATCGTTGATTAAATTTGAACTGATTATTGCCAATGTTATGTACTCTTTTAAAGAGTTATGAATAAAATTTAAAAAGGATATAAAAAATTAACAGTAATAGCTTAAAAACCGCCCCTTCAAATCTGCCGCCCAAGGTAGCTGCCTAGTTTGCCTAGGTCTAAATACGCCCTTGCCTGAGTACCTTGGTGAGAATACCACCTTGAGGCCTGGGTACCTGCCACTTGCTCAGTTTACCTGAAGCATTGTTGAGGTATTTCCTCCTCAACAGTTTACCTGAAGCATTGTTGAGGTATTTCCTCCTCAACATGAAAATTCTATGGTTATCCTGCCAACACTCGGTCACCATATTCTCGTTCGTAGAAATAGGGGCCACCATTAGAAGTTGAGGCATTTGGGAAAGAGAGGTTATATATTCACTTCATTTCTCTTTGGGCTCCAAACCTTCAGTAGTCGCATGATATTTTTATACGTCAGTAGTCGGGTGGGTTACAATAGTAATCCATACTAATTAACTACTAAAACATAAGTAGCAAACGCAAAATAAATTTTCAATACACCACTATGTGTATTTTTATTATATCTGAAAATCATAAAGCATTAACATTAATACAGTATATGAATATATATATATACTTTTATCTAATTTAAACATCTTATGTAGGCCTACTGTTACAACTATTCCTGTTCATAGTGGGCACTTTTTCTGCTGAAATTGCTCTTCAGGTTGTGTTCCCATGTCAATTTCAAGATTATAGATAGGCTATCAATTTTATTGCAAAAAAATTTTAATCCGTATTTTGCTGGTTTGGTAGGAATATACATTCTAAATTAACATCGTCCTAGAAATGCGAGCAACTGCTCATTAGTTGGATATTAACTGGGTGTGTATGCTCGCTGCAAATTTTGTACAAATATTTCAAATCACATATTATACCAATTTGTAGATCTCTTTCTGTTCAGGCCCGTTACGAACTTTGTCAAAGCGCAAACAACGCAGAAGAAATCTAAGTCTGCTTTATGACATGGTATATAGTGACTCCTATGGTGACAAACTGTATACCTGTAAAAAGAGGAATACCTCACGAGTGCGTAGCAGAGTGTCGTGTCGAGGTGCTAGTGTGCTCCTGCGTGTTAGCAAGCCAATACCCGCTCTCTGCATCTAGCTAAGATGGCGGGAGAAGTAAGTGAAGTGATTGAAAGCGCTCTTGAAGAGTTGATAGGTGTCACGGGAAAAAGTAAAAACTTGAGAAGCGACCTGAAGGAAGTAATACTGAAATCGGTAAGTGATTTGAGGAAATCATTTTGCGAACTTAAAAATGACATAGAAAAGAAAGATAAGTTACTTAATGAGGCTAAGACTGAGATTAAGAAAGCTGAAGACAAAATTCGTGCTGAAACGTCTGCAGTTAATAATAAAGAATTGAGGGGTTCATCCGCTACACTCAGGGAAGGTACAAAGAATTGTTACGCATCAGCAGTGCGAGGGAAACGATCAGCAGTTAGGCCTGAGGTTAGCTACGAGAAGAATTACAAACTAATTCTCAAATCAAAACATAATGAATCTCCAGAAGCCATGAAAGTTGTGCTGAAACGCAATATCAATCCAACGCAACTGAAAGTTGGCGTTAACGCATTGAAGGCACTGAGAGACGGAAGACTAATTTTAGAATCCCGAAGCAAGGAAGATATCGAAGTGTTAAGTAAAGAAATTGAAGTGAAGTGCAGCCAACAGGTTGAAGTCAACACACCTCAACTACGGAATCCCAATGTGATAATATTTAACGTTCCTGAAGATATTACTGTGGAGAATGCTGCAGGAATTATAACATCACAAAACCCTGAGTTGAACCTAAGCCAAGAATCACTGACACCTAGATTCATCTTCAAAACTAAAAGAAGTATCCGTAACATTGTAATCGAAGTAAAACCTGAAGCCTGGAGAATCCTGGTCCACAAGAAAATCAAAATGGGCTGGCAAATATGTAACGTTGACGATTATATAAAAGTAAACAGATGTTATCACTGCAGCAAATATAATCACAGAGCACAAAATTGCAAAGGAAAGCAAACATGTCCACTCTGCACGGGAAGCCACAAATTGAGTGAATGCAAGGCAGAGGAAGAGGAATATAAATGCACTAATTGTATGACATTTAACAAATACAATATGGAAAAAGTAGATGAAAAACATTCATCTCTTGACAAAAACTGCCCATGCATGCAAGCGATGATCAAGAGGTACAAACAAAATACTGAATATTAAAATGGAGAGCCCAGCAAATCAAAGGGTACTGCTCGCTACAACTACCAGTGGCACGGCGAACTATAATGATCGAGGGTATAGATCGAACAACAGACTCAAGCATCACAACAGTCGCAGAGGGAATACACAACTTATTAAATGTCTACAAATTAATTTAAAACACAAAAGAGTTGCTACTAGCAATCTTATGCACATAATGGAGATAAATAACGTGGACATTGCATTTATCCAGGAACCGTACACACTACAGAACAAAGTCGCAGGAATCACCAGGAAATACAGAATCTTCTCACAAGGAGAAAACAGAATAAGAGCGGCCGTACTTCTTGCAAATGAACGAATAGATGGGGTGCTACTAAATCAGCTATCTGACGAAGATGTGGCAGTTGTAGAAATATTATATAATGATTACAAATTCTACGCAGTTAGCATGTATATGGACATTACAACAGATATCAACAACGACTTCGCAAAATTGGACAAAATATTAGAAGATACGAAAGATGTTGGAATAATATTTTCCATAGACAGTAACTCCAGGTCAGCGGTATGGCACGACAATAATACTAACATAAGAGGCAGACAAGTTGAAGACTATTTGAGCTCAAAACAATTATATGTAATGAATGAAGTTAGTGAATTCACCACATTTGAGAGCAACACAGGAAAGAGCAATATTGATCTTACAATAACAAATGACAAACTAGTATCCAAAGTGAATGAATGGAAGTGTGGAGAAGAAGAAAGTTGCTCAGACCATCGATTTATTACTTTCAATATAAGCAATCATAAATATTATAATGAGGAAACCTTTCTGGGTACAAAATACATAATAAAAGATGGCCAACTCGAGGATTTCAGTAATAAGATACAAAGAGAATTTTCAAAACGAATACAAAATAAAGCAGATATTAACACAACCGAAGACCTTGACGAGGAACTAAGCAAAATCATCAACGAAGAAACCAATACAGAAAAACTAGTACGGGAGTATGAAGAAGTCATCACAACAGTATGCAGAATGTGTTTCAGAACATCAAATTCAGCACGAAAATTAACCCATAGGAAAACAATTCCATGGTGGACAGACGAGTTAACGATTCTGCGGAAGAAAACAAATGCAGCGAGAAGGCGATATCAGAAAACCAAATACAACCAAGAGTTAAGAGAAGAACGAAGGTATCAATATCTGGAAGCCAAAAGGGAGTATGAGAGAACAATGACTAAGGAAAAAATAAACTCCTGGAAACGGTATTGTAGTCTAACACCATCAAGCAACCCATGGAACGAGGTTTATCGCATAGCATCCGGGAAAACAAGAAAACCCATACTGTTGACAACTCTGAAAAAACCAGATGGCTCTCTTACATCCAGTCTAAAAGAAACATTACAACACATGATAGACTACTTCGTACCAGAAGATGAAGAAGCAGCTGATAACAACTACCATAAACAAGTAAGAGAGACAAACAGAATACCATTAAAAACACAAGATGATGTCGACTTCTCACAACAAGAAATCAGGCGAATTATTGAAAAAATGGACCCGAATAAATCACCAGGAGATGACAGCATAACTAGCAAGGTTTTACTTCAAGTAGCCAAAATTTTACCGAGATACGTGACAGCCATTTACAATAATTGCCTCAGACAAGCTTACTTTCCTGAACAATGGAAGAAAGCAAGATTACTTCCTATTATAAAGCCAGGTAAAGACGCCAGCATCGAGGTCATAAAATTTAGACCGATAAGCCTCTTAAATACAAGTGGGAAAGTGCTCGAAAAACTACTAATAGACAGAATAATGCATCATATCCAAACCAAAAACTTGATGAATGGCAATCAGTTTGGCTTCACCCCACAACGAAGTACTGTGGACGCTGCAATGGCACTAAAAGATTGTGTAGAAGAAAGTCTAAGGCAAAACCAGTACTTGGTGCTTGTTAGTCTTGACATCCAGGGTGCCTTCGATTCAGCTTGGTGGCCGAGTATCATGCAAGCTTTGAGGAAATTCCATTGTCCACGTAACTTGTACAAACTCACAGATAATTATTTCAGCCAAAGAGCAGCAATATTAGCGGCAAACAACATCAAACTCGAGAAGAAAGTAAGTAAAGGCTGCCCTCAAGGATCGTGCTGCGGACCGGGATTCTGGAATATACAGTACGACTCATTACTCAGCCTAGAGTACACCGCAAACACAAAGGTTATAGCATTCGCAGATGACCTCATCGTGATAACAAGGGGGAAAACGATTCTGGAAGCTGAAAATTATGCCAATCTTGAAATGAAAAAGATAGCAGCATGGGCTGTAAAGAACAAAACCAAATTTAATGAGCAGAAATCGAAGACGATGCTAATAACACGAAGGAAACGAAGGGAACAAAAAGATATACACATCTTTCTCAACAACAAGGAACTACAACAAACCGACAAGATTAAATATCTTGGAATTATCATTGACAAGAGATTTAGATTCAACGAACATATTAAATATGTAACAGAAAGATGCACAAACCTGATTAATGCCCTTTTCAAAACCGCCAAGATAAATTGGGGTCTTAAACACAAAGCATTAAGAACCATATATAAAGGTGCAATCCTGCCCTTGTTATCGTATGGGGCTCCTGTTTGGATAGATGCCTTGGAAAGGAATTACAACGTCAAAAAACTGAACCAAGTGCAGAGGCTAATAAACATACGTATTGCAAAGGCATTTCGAACCACCTCATATGAAGCATTATGCGTTGTTACTGGACTCACTCCCATTTTGTTCAAGATAGAGGAAATAGTAAACTTGTACTTTGCAAAAACAAGACATAAGTACGATGGTCTAAATCTTGACTACATAATACAGCACAAGAACTGGACACACCCTGCAGAACTCATCGACATAAAAGAAACAGAACAAAATACAGAATATACGTATGAAATATACACGGATGGCAGTAAAAGTGAACGTGGAGTTGGAGCAGGAGTAGCAATATTTCAGAGTAATGAACTAATCCAACAACTATGATTCAGATTAGACAATAAATGTTCAAATAACCAAGCTGAACAACTTGCTATCATGAAAGCGTTAGACAATATAAAACGACTAAGAACAATAGGTGAAAGACCATTAGACGAAAGACGAATAGCCATCTACACTGATAGTAAAATTACTCTGGACTCTCTAAGGAATGGAAGCAACCACAACAACCTAATTGAAGGCATCCGAACGAATCTACGGCTGGTGGAGAACGACAGATGGCTAGTGGACTTCGGATGGGTCAAGGCTCATGTGGGGAACTACGGTAACGAACTGGCAGATCGTCTAGCGAAGCAGGCAGCGAGTGACGTCGATCTACAGATCTGTTACGACAAGGTCCCGATGAGTGAAGTAAGGAACCAGCTAGCGGTCATATCCAAAGGAAAATGGGAAAGTGAATGGTCAACTACTTCCAAAGGTACTCTAACCAAGGCGTTCTTCCCTAGTGTCCAAGATAGACTGAAATTGAAGATAGAAGTAACTCCTAACTTGACGACTCTGTTGACCGGACATGGAAGACTCAACGCATATTTTCATCGATTTAAAATCAAGAATAGTGTGACATGTGTCTGTGGGGATGGGGATCAGACAGTGGATCATATCATTTATGACTGTACGAAATTAGGAAAGGAAAGAAGAACACTAATCCAGTCTATACATAAATGTGGTGGAAAGTGGCCTGTGGACAAGACAAAATTAGTGAAAAGTTATGTAAAATATTTTATAAAGTTTGCAAATAGTATAGACTTTGAACAACTACAGTAGGCTGGCTAGTATATAAGGATAAGTTATTTGGGAAGATAGGTTAAAAGTCAGAATTAAGTGATAAGGGTCAAAAATAGGTTACTTACATTCTGTAAATAAGCTACAATATTAGAGGGTATAATTTATCTGAAAATAGGCTGATCAAGAGATAGTAAATATGTAAATACTGTAAATATTTTAATGCTAGAATATGTAAATAGATTCTTGTACTTCATAGGTTAGGAATAGGAAAATAAGTTAGATTAAGAAGGACCAATATTATCTTGGCAGTTACACATAGTAGATGAACTACACTAGTCCATATTTAATCTAGAATGGCAACATAATAATATATAATGTAAATGGATTATGTACTTGAAGGTAAACCTAGGCATGTAGTATTACTTTCCATTTGTAATGGAACATGCTGCTCAAAAAAGGAATACATACATACATACATGGTGACTGAGTGGTCTGACCTGCTTGTCACACAGGTGATCTGGATTCAAGTCTCGGTGAAAACTGGGATTTTTCATTGAAACTTTTATGGACAAGGTCGCAGCTATGGTTATTCTTGGGGTTTTCCCAATTTCCCATGACAGGCACATAATTCAGTCAACATCTCTCCAGTTTGTCATCATTTCATAGGATTTTCCGAATGCTGACTGACGATGCATGGAGGGGGTTGGCCTAGGAAGGAATGGAGTTGCCTGCCTGAAACCTGGATATGCAGTGAACTTTAGTGTAGTCGCCGATGTGGGTTTGGGAATGCACTTAGTTTGAGGGTTAGCGCAGTAGATCATGAAATGTCAGCTGCAGGTCATCACAGAACTTGGACCCCGTAGTATGTGGTCATAAGTTGGTTAGTTGGTTGTAGTGCTATGTACCATAGGCTTTCCCTTGAGGCTCATGGTAGCTCGTAGGACTGGGCTTGATGGACTGTGGATATCATGTTGATTCCCACTCGGAAAAGTAAAGGGATTCTGCAGGCTAGAGAGATAAATGTCGAAGCAAGCCTGAAATATGGAAAATAAATGGAAATGAAAAATGATGGTGATGATGATGATGATGATGATGATGATGATGATGATGATGATGATGATGATGATGAAAGAGGAGAATGTAATTACAATGGCGAAATGAGTTCAAGGTCCAACGCCAAATGTTACTCAGTAATTCTGCTTCAATTGGTTGGAGGAAAACCTTGGAAAAAAACTGAATCGGGTAACTTGTCTCAACTAGGATTTGAACTCGGGCTCGTTTCTCCACATCCATGGATGTATCATGGGTCATTATTACTCTGAGATAACACAGTAATAAATATTTAAGTCCTCCTGATAAAGAAAGCTCACGTCAATAGTCATGTGGCATACAATTGTAAGCCTCTCAAAAGTAATGCAGAATGGAAATGTTACCAATATAGTCCAGTGCATGCAAATAAATTGGAAATGTGCAGCACAATATTGTAGGAAGGTACATGAGCTCCTGCACGTTTGGTGGCAATTGCATAATGGTGATGCAATAATATATAAGACTGGATTACTATTGTATGACACGCGACTACTTGAGGGTTAATAAATGTAACGAGTAAAGATTTTAACACTAAACACTACAAAGTTAGACTTTAATTCTGTATGTATGTACAGCGAAATCTCTCATTTATGGACATCGAAGGGACGTAAGAATCTGCCAGCATTTGGGAGGTATACTTTACTGGGAGGGAGGCTCTCAATCAAACAGTAAATTTATAATATTGTGACAGCCCCGTCGAGACTCGATCACGCGTCCCACAGAGGGCAAGGCGCGCGTGGAAGGATTGGGCGATGCGGCAAATGAAGTTGCGCACGCATCTACTTCCTAGGGCATGTGCTGTGCGAGGAAAAGGAGGGAAGCTGGAAGCCAGGCGAACTGATTGTCGTAACGAGAATGATCTTGAAATCGTAGTTTCTGGAAAGTATGGCTAAACTTATAAAAAGCGAGCAGCCTTCGAAGAGAGTTAGTTGTAGTCGTTGCTAGTTTTTGGTGAGCAAGCCAGTCAGTGTAACAGTGAAGCCAGCTTCGAGACCGGAGTTCGACTTGTGTGTGTCTGCAACTGGGGGAGCGTCCTGAAGAGTGCGGCGAATCCGGAGTCTTTGATTCGTTGTGCAGTGGACTGCAGTTGGAAGACTTAAGTTCGAGTTCAGTGGACTGACTCTAAAAGTCCTGGGTTCGATTTTCTGTGAACTTGAGTGACTGAGCTAGAAGAACTAGCCAAGGCAAACGAACTGTGAACTGAGAACTGACAGTTTTGTGTTGTAAATAGTGCTTTGTGAATATTAGTTGAGATTAGGAATACATTGTTGTTCGCAATAATCCAAGTGAATTATTGTCGTCTGTGGAGTGCAATAACGAATACTGTGTTGCTATGTGGAGTGGAAATCCCATTGTTGACGGGAGTGTTTAAATTAAATTGTAGAAAGTGATTATTGATGTGAGAATAAAATTACATTATTGTTTTGTAATAAAAGTTACAATATGCATTATGTATCCCTTCACGCTTTAAATGAAATGTATTAATAATCCGTGGCGCTACAGTCCGTGAAGGGCCTAGACCGACCAGCTGGCTGCTGGCCTCGCGCCCACATGCCGAAGCAGAGGTGGACGATCATCCAACCAGAATTGAGGTATCATGTGGTTAGGACGATGTTCCCCCCAGCTGTTATAGCTGGTATTCATAACCGGATTTCGCATACAGCCCTACAAGATCCTTATTGTCTTCTTTCATGTTAAGGAATTTCTATACGGTTCTCAAAACTAAATTTTTCATTTTTGTAACATATTAATTCTTGAAATCCAAGTTCTGTCTGCAGTCAGGAGGTACAGTAAGCTTTAGGATTATGAAACAGCTGTCTGGTGTCCGTGTCTGAGAATGTCCATAAACGAGAGTTAAATTTATCATTATTTTTATATTATTTCAGTTGGGACATAAAAATTTGTCCATATCTTGGAGGTGTCCTTAAGGAGAGGTTTCACTGTATTTATTTCATTGAATCTTTAAAAACATAAAATTCATGTTTGGCTGTCTTCATATGCCGTGAAAGAAGCTGATCAGCCATACATTATCTCGTTAAAAGGCAATGAAGTTTTTTCAAGTTCAGCCTTAAATTGCAAAATAGATAAGTAGCCTAATGTTAGTTTGGATAATGTGAAAGTTTTTCATTATATAGTTAATTTTTGTCTTGTCTCTTTAATACTACAGGCTAAATTTTTAGAATCTGTGATGTGTTCAGTTGCCTTACCTTGTTCTCATATGGGTTCCATAAGGATTTGCAGTCCTTTTTTTCTAGTTCGTCTTGTTAGCATAATTTTTTATCTTAATTCTTTACTTCAGTGTTGCCTCGTCTGTGGCTCAGTGATCTTCTCTCGTGACAGCCTGCTTTCAGTTCCTGGCCTGATCATGATGGAATATGTGGTGGACAAAACAGAAAATTTTTCATGGGATACTTCCATTTACCTCTGTCATCCCACCAAAACTCTTTATGTTGCTCTCATTTAATTTATAATCTGGAATAAAAAATAGACTGAGGTGACATCTTTGGGTAGTAGAGGTCTCTGATGCTGATATAGGTTTTAAGGGCTTGAAGCCTTAGGTCATGGAGCTTATCAGGTACTACTTCTCTGGAAATAGGACCTGGCTCAGACAGGATGGTGTGCTTGTCAGAATGGGATTTACTAATACCACCCAAGCCACCCTCCAATTTCTTTTTTGTTTGGAGGATTGTAACTGAAACATAGTTGTTCGACACTGCGAAATGGAGCATTGGTAGCATGTACATAATAGGCTACTTGTAAATCTAATGAATGTTTTCTCTTCAGATGTGGTTTTTACAACAAACAAATCAGATGTAGTTGAAGTCACTTTCTTTTTCTTGCTTGAAAGATGCTCTGGTTTTTGTTGATATTCTGCTTCTAAGCAAGACAGTATCTGGAAAAAAAAAAAAAAAAAAGACGAAAAAATATATGATTGTAAAAGACAAAGAAAAAATATATGATTGTAGGCCTATCTCCTACAATAATATTTAAAGGACGATAAGAAAACACTTTTTAATTGTTTTTTGTTAAGATCTATCAACAAATAGTAATAGGTGCCTATGTTGTTTGGATTTAAGTGGAAGGCTCAAAATATAACATTTAAGTAGGACCTAATAAAAATAGAATAAATTCCTACTAAATATTTTAAAGCACCTTTTCAGCCAGGCAGTATTTTTCTGCTAAAAGTTAAAAATAGCCTGATACTGATACAAGAAAAGTAAAATTATTTATTGAAAATTTAAAGAAGTGAATGTTACGAACTTAAGAGTTATTGTGAGAAAACCTAATAAAAAAACTATTAGTGCTGAAATAACGGATCAAAATTAATATTATACTTTCATCATTGGCTTCTTTGCATTTTTCTATATGAGTCTTCATTCTGTGTACCTGTGTACTGTACTTAACCTTCTAACTCCTATCCACATTTCTTGCACTTGACTCTACATCCTTTTCTGCTGTCATTTAGTATCTCATCAAAAGAAAGCCAGACTGACCTTCCACTCATCTTATTGCATTCGTTAAGAACCAGATCACTCAAATGAAGACTACAAAACAAGCAACGAGGATGTGAAGTAATTTCAGCTGACACTGACTGGAGTAACGGCTAGCGCATCTGGCCGCAAAACCAGGTGGCCCGGGTTCGATTCCCAGTCGGGGCAAGTTACTTGGTTGAGGTTTTTTCCGGAGTTTTCTCTCAACCCAATATGAGCAAATGCTGGGTAACTTTCGGTGCTGGACCCCGGACTCATTTCACTGGCATTATCACCTTCATCTCATTCAGACACTAAATAACCTAAGCTGTTGATAAAGCATCATAAAATAACCTACTGACTGGATACTGGTCTAACAATGAATAAGTGGCACTCAGTAAACTGTTAAAATGTTTAAGTTAAAACAGTCATTGTTGTTGTAATAATAGAAATTGAAGACCTGAATTGACAAACATTTCAAATCCACTGAAGTAAATTGTTCAGGAGAGCAAGAAAACTGCATAGGCTTGCCATATAAGAACATTGGAATAAATGTTTGTATGATTAAAAAAGCACAGGCTTAAAGTTGGACTTGGGATGTTCTTTTTTACAAGATGGTAGCCTATGCAAAATATATGTCAGATAAAAAGCCAAATTCGATAAACTTTGGACTTGGGATGTTTGTCAGTTTAGACCTTCAATTGGAAAGTAGTAAATATAGCTAGTATAAAAAGAGAAAAAACCAGTGTCGTAAAAAAAAATAATTTGATTTAAACCATGATAAAGCAGTCGCATCTATTAGACTCAGTAGCTTTACCTTATTCTTGGTGTATAGCCTAATAGCTTCAAAATTCATCATTGTTTCCGCTGGTGTGTGCACCGTGGTTACAATTTCTATGAAAGATGAATTCAGATGATATGCTTGGTTTGACCGCTGTGTTATTGAAAGAGATTAATAGTTAATTCAAAGAGAACTAGAAGGCACTGGGTGAAAAAGTAGTTATTAGCAGAAATTGTCCCACAAGATTGAGGGAAGTTGATGCTGATGATTTTCTAAATTATCTTCGAATGTATGAAGACACATATATAGGGTACATTTATTGTCTCTGGTGTCTGATGATTTGCTGAAGGAAAGTATGCATATGAGAAATGTCATTTCCCTCCATGAAAGATTAATGGCACCCTAAGATTCTTAGTTACAGGAAGGAAATACAACAATTTGAAATATTCAACAACTAAACTACTATTTCGCAATCAACTTTAAGTTCTATAGCACATTCAATTTAAGATGCAACCCAGGCAGGCAATACTCTCAAGCGGTAACACCCAGCGGCATTGTGCGGTAATTGAATTGCTAAGTGGCCCAGCATGCATTCTTTCTCCTGTGTTTAGTGTTAGTTTATCTTCCGTAAAATTAATTTAATGGTGTTTATTTCCTTACCTTAAGACATAAGACGTTCAAAATTACCTCCACCAGCTTCAATACAATGCTCACACTGATGAAGAAGATGCTGAAATACTCGATCCAATGCCTGCCTTGAAATGCTGGAGATCATGGTCTGAATATTTTCGTGAAGTTCCTCTACTGTATGAGGATTGTTCATAATGTTTTAACATACCCCAAAGATAAAAGCCACATGATGGTAAACATAATGATAAATTTAAACTTAAACAGAGCACAATTCACCAAACACATTAAATGAAAACTAAAACTGACCAAACACGTACACACCTTACAGAAGACAAATTAACACTAATTGCATGCTGGATCACACAACACTGCTGGATGTTCCCCTCTTGAAATACCGGCCTATCCGCCTGCCTGCTGTTGCAAAACACTGCTTGATTTTTCCACTATAGAGAACGGTTTATCACTCGCCTGCCTGCCATGACTAGTGCTGTGTTTTAAGTTGAAGGTGCTGTATAATACTCGAAATGTGTCTTGCAGTGTAGAAGGCTCTGGAGGATGAATATATGAAGGTAAAGCTATGCAATTTAACAAAATAAATAGGTTTAGTTAAATTGCAGTACTTCATTAAATGTGACATTATTATTAAAGAATGATGCATATTATATATGACCCTGGTTGTACAATTTTCATAAATAGCCTATACCAGTAGTTCTCAAACTATGGGGCTCGATCCTAGGAGGTTGAAGTGTTTGAAAGGGGTCGCAGCATATCAATTAAGATAATAAAAATAATACAATACTTATGTGTACTACAAGCTTAATTATGAGATTTGAAAAAAAATTAATCATATAATAATGCTATTGTATTTGTATTACTAGCTGTACCCGTGCGCTCCGCTCCACTTATTAGAAATAAATATAAAATAATTACATAATTGAAATAGAACATTGGGTCTAGGGAACATTCGTGTTTGATAGAAGAATAAATCGTTTAATATGCTACTTAATTTAAATTGTATTTAAATAATTAAAATGCTATCATTTTGGTCCAGAGACCACTCATTTGGTGCAAAGATAATTCGTTTAACATTTTTCTAAATTAGTCTTGAATGCATCCTTTAATAAATCACTCCAAATTAATAGAGTTGATTGTGTACGAAGATCATTTTTATGTTAACCTTACTGTACATCTTTTTTTTTTTTTTTTGTTAAGTTTATTTTATTCACGCCTTAACATCTGTGGTCATGTCGCATGTTTAGAATGTGTGGGTATATCAGCAGACCGTTTTTACTCTTGTTGAGTTCTTCTTTCTATTGTGTTGTAGATGGCTTGTATTCATGTAACTGATTATAGACTTTGATGAATGTTTTTGGTATCGATAATTGTGAAGGTGATGAATAATGGCATATATCTTTCCAATCCGGCATTTGCCTTTATGACTAAGGGAAATCATGAAAAACCCCAGTCAGATTGGTCGGCCACGGGGTTTGAACCCGGGACCCCCGAATGTGTGTCTCAAATGCTACCGCCTGAGCCAACTCGCTCGCTTGTATATCATTGTTTATGCAAATAAAAAAATGAGGTACCCTACATAAATATTATTTTAAGAAACACAGGAAATGAATATGGATAAATTATGAGCGCAGGAATGCCATTTCATGACACCTTTTAAAATAACTCAGCTCCAGTGATCTCTATGGTAAAATGAGTGTATAAAATTAGAGTATTTTATGTGGACCAAATAAAGCTGCAATAATCAAGTTATACAATATTTCGACAGAATATCAAGTTTTCTGTGCGTACAGATTTCTTTTCATTTTACCTCAGTCCTCATTTGTAGCATTACATCCATCTAGAGAAACTATAAATTTCAAATAGTGAAGGTTAATTAGCTTCTGAGATTACTACATACAAACATACAAAATATTCTCTGTATATTAATATTGATAAACGTCAAGGCCGCCTTAAATAGACAGAGTCATTTGTTTTGGTTTCATTGTAGCCATCGTCGTCGTTCCTGCAATAACTCCTATGTCACATATCGATTTTCAGATTTTTGCTCTATTAAATAACTTAAATAGTGATGCAGCAAATAATACAATCTTATATATAACTTAATTATATTTCTTTCTTTCGAAAATGTAAGAATTCACGATCTCCTATGCACTACTGCCATAGAATAAATAAATTTGTTTTTTTTTCCTACTAAAAAATTTAATATTTTGCATATAGAAGTTATGGAACAACGACACTATAATCTGAGGCGGCGCGGCGGTGGAAATGTATTGTATTGCTATTTTAAAACTTTTGTATATCCTTAAATATCAGCCCTATCAAACTTTTTCCCCGGGATAAAACTTATTGGAAATCATTTTTAAAGAAACTTTTGTTATGTAACATTTTTCACAAAAATCAATAATAAGCTAGATATTTCGGTTTATTTAATTCAGGCCCCCTTATAACCCCTCTTTTAAATAAAGTATTTTGAATGCCATATAGCCTAAAATCTAAGTTATAACGAACTTAATTTATATTCCAATTTTCATCGAAATCCGGTCAGCCATTATCGCGTGAATAGGTAACAAACATCCAGACAGACAGAAAAATTTCGCTTACAGATTTATTATTAGTATAGATCAGCTATGGGGACTATAAGCAAAGTAAGGAGGGAATGTTCCTACTCACCCCACATTCGTTTGATTGAAGGCGAGGGGTAAAGCAGTTGTTTTGCTAAGTCAAGTGCAGTGGTGGATTTGACACACCTTGCGCATCAGTAATTTCTCCGCTCTTATTTCTTGTTTCAAAATCTTTACAATATTTTGTTTATAGGAAGTACACATATCATACAATAATTATGACGGCCACCTACTGTCATTAGGCAAATTATATATTTTTCAATTGTATAACTATTCCTTTATTATGTGCACAAGAAATTCTTGAACTGCCTTGTGGTTGACATAATAAAGTATTCCTTTTTTAAAAACAATAAAGAAAAAACCAAAGCTCCATTGTCATTTAACTGCACAATATTGTGACAGCGATGTGAGATTCGAACTCACGACCAGCGTCCCGCAAGAGAGCAGACCGCGCGTGAGCCGACGCGGGCTTCACGGAGCACTTTGGGATGGCGCGCGGCGGAGAGAAGTAAGGGGAAAGGGCCTACGTGGCGAGGGAGTTTGCGCGCGCATCTTCTGCTTGCCTAGAGAGGCCGAGAAATCCGTCGAAGTGGAAGAATCGCGAATTCGAACTTTCGAGGCTACGTCGCTGTGGTTATAAATTACGGACGCGAAGGAACGACAGCAGTTTTTCAGTTATTCAGTCAGTGAGTAAGTCAGAGCCAGCAAGCCAGTCTTGTGTACCAGAGTTCGACTCGAGTGTGCGTCCGCAACTGTATCAGCATCCGAAGGCCTGAGTTCGAGTGCAGTGGACCGCAGTTGGAGGGACCTGAGTTCAAGTACAGTGGACTGTCTCTGAAGGTCTGTGGTTCGAGATACTGTGTACTCTAGTGACTGAGCTAGAAGAACTGTGAACTGAGAACTGATAGTTCTGATTTGTAAATAGTGCTTTGTAAATATTAGTTAAGATTAACAGTTCATTGTTGTTCGTACTAGTCCAAGTAAATTGTCATTGTCGTTGGTGGAGTGCTATAACGAATACTGTGTTGAGTAAAAATCCAATTGTTGACGAGAGCGTTTAAGGCGAATTGTAGAAAGGAATTATTGTTGGAAGAATAAAATCCTATTGTTGAGTTGAATAAATTCACACTGGTGTCAGAAGTGGGATATTATCGACAATGGAGAACCTACAGCTGATCCTGCAAGCCATCGCGGAACTGAAAAACGACTTAAGTGCAGTAAAAGCAGAAATGAAGAACGATATCAGTTAGTTAAGAACGATATAAGTGAAGTGAAAACGGAGATGAAAAGTGACATAAGTGAAGTGAAAGGCGACATAAGTGAAGTGAAAACGGAGATGAAAAGTGACATAAGCGGAGTGAAAGGCGACATAAGCGGAGTGAAAGATGACGTCACTACGCAAATTGAAAGCGTTTCGGCCCATGTAGATGGAATTGTCGCCATCGTGAAAGACGAACTTAAGGCCGATTTGGATAAATTAAACCAGAATTTTACAACTATAAACGAGACAGTTGCCGAGTTGAGACAGGATGTAGACCATTTCGACGGCAAAATCCGCGATCTCGAGCGTCGTCAAGAGCAGACGAGTGAGGTGATGGACAAACACGCCGAGGAAAACAAGCACATACTCACGCTGATGGACCGACATGCTGAAGAAAACAAGCACATCCTCGCGTTGGTGGATCGCCAGGCTAGAGAACAGAAACAGATAATTGCCGAGGAAGTTCAATGGGTCGTTGAAAGATCGACGACAGAATTGAGGACCTCATGTAGTGGCCATGTGGAACCATCGCCCTCAGCCAGACATTACAACGTCAAGACGCCGAAGTTCGACGGAACGACGTCTTGGGCGATATTCCGTCGCCAGTTCGAGGCCATCGCAGAGCACAATGGGTGGACGCCAGCAGAGAAAACCACTCAGCTGCTGGCCGCGCTTCAGGGACAGGCGTCGGAGATTCTTCACAGCGTTCCAGAAGATGGGACAGCCGCTGAGATAATGGCGGCCCTGGAGGGACGTTATGGTGACCATCAACTTGCTGCAGCATTTAGGACCCAACTAAAAACGAGGGTCCAACAGTCAGGCGAGTCCCTACAAGAATTCGCGATGGCAGTGGAACAACTGGCCCATAAGGCCCTCAGGGGCCTACCTAATGATTTCATCGCTGGAGAGGCGGCCTACACCTTCGGCAGCGGAGTTCGAGACCCGGAAATACGACAACAGCTACTCTTAGCAGAGCATCGCACCATCAACGCAGCTCTGGCGGCAGCCCTCAGGATGGAGGCAGCCAAGTTCACTGCGAACGTCTCGGCATCGCACCGGATTAGGAGCGTCGCGGCGGCCGACGTCGAGGAGCGTCAACCGAAATCACCCGAGCGACGAAGACGAGGATTGCCTACCTGCTGGTCCTGCGGCGAGCATGGACACCTGAGGAGGGACTGTGACCGATCTGGTTACAAACAGGAAAACTAAAAGGGGCCGATGCGATGAGGGGCACGTCGGCGCCGTCATCACCATCCCCTCGGCTGATCTTGAAGACGGTTAACAGAAGATGCGACGATGGGCTGATTGCTGACGGATGGATAACAGGCCGCCCATGCAGAGTACTGGTAGACACCGGGGCGTCGCTCACCATCGCCAGACCGGAAGTCGTGCGTGGCCTACCTGGGAGGACGCCGCTGCGCCGATATGAGCTACGTACTGCCTCGGGCGAGAGCCTGCCCATCCAGAAAGAGGTTTTCCTGGATTTGACCTTGGGAAAGAGGAGACTGGAGATGTGGGTGTTCGTCGCCAACATCACTGAAAGACGCGCTCTGCACTGCTCCTGTACTGGGATACCCCATCCCTGGAAAGAAGTTCACGCTCGACACGGACGCCAGCAACGTAGGCATCGGCGGAGTACTCTCTCAGGAACAGGACGGGCAAGAGAGGGTGATTGCCTACTTCAGCCGAACGCTATCCAAGGCTGAGAGAAACTACTGTGTGACGCGTAGAAAACTTCTTGCCATTGTGGAAGCCTTGAAGCATTTCGACAAATATTTGTATGGCCAGGAATTCCATCTGAGGACAGACCATTCTGCACTCACCTGGCTATTGGGCTTCAAGAATCTGGAAGGACAGACTGCCCGTTGGGTTCAACGTCTGCAGGAGTACAACTTCACCTCTGAACACCGACAAGGGAAGAAACATTCCAACGCTGATGCCCTATCACGACGTCCGTGCCCGGATGGCTGCAAACACTGCCTGAAAGTAGAAGAGCGGGATGGCGCCCACGCAGTCCGAGCAATTGCCGCCCAGCCGAGCCCAGGATGGGATAACGCCGCCATAAGGAGGGAGCAGCTGGAGGACCCAAACATTGGACAGCTACTACGTGATGTGGAGTCCGGCCAGAGACCAGTATGGGCCGATATCGCCAACCGTAGCTCCACTTACAAGAGCTACTGGGCCCAGTGGGAATCCTTCACTGTCAAGGACGGTATCCTGAAGAGGATTTGGGAGTCGGCTGATGGAAGGACCCGCATAGAACAACTTGTCCTGCCCAGGAGCAAGGTGAAGGATGTGCTGGAAGAGACTCATGCTGGAGTGACTGGAGGCCACCTGGGAGCCAACAAGACGCTGGACAAGTTAAGACAGGTTCTATTGGTTGCATCAGAGAGCCGACACGGAACAATGGTGCCGAAGATGCGACACCTGTGCAGCCAGTCGCGGACCAAGGACACGCAGCAGGGGAGCCATGCAGCAGTACAACGTGGGAGCTCCTTTTGAGAGGATCGCCATCGACGTTGCTGGACCGTTCCCGGTCACGGATCGCGGGAACCGCTACCTGCTAGTCGCCATGGATTACTTCACAAAATGGCCAGAGGTGTACGCGATTCCCAACCAAGAGGCTTCGACGGTGGCCGACGCACTGCTTGACAACTTCATCTGCCGATTCGGGGTGCCCCGGGAATTGCATGGCGATCAGGGGCGCAACTTCGAATCCAACCTAATGGGAGAATTGCTCGAGCGTCTGGGGGTGCATAAAACCAGGACCACTCCCCTCCACTCACAGTCCGACGGCATGGTGGAACGATACATCAAAACCGTGGAGGAGCACCTGCGGAAGGGGTGTCCAACCATCAGCGAGACTGGGATGCTAGAGTTCCACTGTTCCTCTTGGCCTACAGAGCTTCGATCCACGATACGACAGGGATGACACCGGCAAACATGGTCTTCGGGAGAGAGCTGCGCCTGTCCTGTGATCTGTTGTTTGGCACGCCACCCAGCGCCGACTAGCCAGCGACTGACTATGTGGCAGAACTCACCGAGAAGTTGAATGGAGTTCACCAACTGGCCAGAGAGCACCTCAAGATGGCCAGTGACAGGATGAAGGTACGCTACGACAGATTAGCCAACTCTGCAGGATTCCAGGAGGGCGACCTGGTGTGGCTGTATCGACCTACCAGGACCAAAGGGAAATCACCAAAGCTGCAGCGTGCCTGGGATGTACCATACCGCGTGGTGACCCGGATCAACGACGTGGTGTACCGCATCCAGTGACAACCTCGAGGGAAGATGATGGTGGTGCATCTGGACCGATTAGCAGCCTACCAAGGGACTGCCCGGGACGAACAGCCCTAAGGAGGGAGCAATATGACAGCGACGTGAGATTCGAACTCACGACCAGCGTCCCGCAAGAGAGCAGACCGCGCGTGAGCCGACGTGGGCTTCACGGAGCACTTTGGGATGGCGCGCGGCGGAGAGAAGTAAGGGGAAAGGGCCTACGTGGCGAGGGAGTTTGCGCGCGCATCTTCTGCTTGCCTAGAGAGGCCGAGAAATCCGTCGAAGTGGAAGAATCGCGAATTCGAACTTTCGAGGCTACGTCGCTGTGGTTATAAATTACGGACGCGAAGGAACGACAGCAGTTTTTCAGTTATTCAGTCAGTGAGTAAGCCAGAGCCAGCAAGCCAGTCTTGTGTACCGGAGTTCGACTCGAGTGTGCGTCCGCAACTGTATCAGCATCCGAAGGCCTGAGTTCGAGTGCAGTGGACCGCAGTTGGAGGGACCTGAGTTCGAGTACAGTGGACTGTCTCTGAAGGTCTGTGGTTCGAGATACTGTGTACTCTAGTGACTGAGCTAGAAGAACTGTGAACTGAGAACTGATAGTTCTGATTTGTAAATAGTGCTTTGTAAATATTAGTTAAGATTAACAGTTCATTGTTGTTCGTACTAGTCCAAGTAAATTGTCATTGTCGTTGGTGGAGTGCTATAACAAATACTGTGTTGAGTAAAAATCCAATTGTTGACGAGAGCGTTTAAGGCGAATTGTAGAAAGGAATTATTGTTGGAAGAATAAAATCCTATTGTTGAGTTGAATAAATTCACAATATATTAAAAGATACAATGCTCAACATAATAAATTGTTTCTTTTTAAAACTAATAAAGTAACTAAGCTCCATTGTCATTTAACTTGAAAACATATTAAACACAATATAATGATCAACAAAATCAATTGTTTCTTTTTATAAAAATACTAAAGAAAGTAAAACTAAGCTCCACTGTCATTTAACTTTAAAACATATTAAACAAAATATATGAGATATGAATGAAATGAAATACTACTGTAGACCTATACTGCTGGTTTTCATTTTTTTTTTTTCATTACCCTCGAAATTTCTTGTTATTAACTAAAAAGGATATATTTGGCTCTAAAATAGAACAACTCAACCGTAATACTGAAACTAAATGCATGTCTGTGATCCTAGACCTGGAGATACTTTTGGTCATATTCATTTTGAAAAGAAAAACAGCTCACAACAGTAAGTTGAGCCAAACATAGATACCATACGCATTGCAAATGTGCGCAGATTAGGGAATTGCTCCTCTGGTAGGTAATCAATTTTTTCCTGAACACTTTAGTGGCGTGCTCTTTTGCATCTCTATAGTGGCTCTGATGCTTGGGTAACATCAAATACAAATGGATTATTGAACAGACACATCTCCATGTCCATTGCAGTTACTTCTGAAAATCTTTCTCGGAAAGAGAACGCATCAAGTAGGCCTAATATGCACTCAAAGTTTTAAATTAGTTCAGTTCCACATACTTAATAAAATAACAAGTATCTAAATCCTGAAAATACCATAAACATATCTTGTTTTGTATCTTTACAAATATTACGAAAATAGCTTTTAAAATTGTAAATAAATACTTGTAAGATCACCGAAGTCAGCTTTATGCTTCCGACCAAAGTGGCGTTTAATATTGAAGCATTTTATATGCGCAATTTTAAACCCACATATTAAGCAACAGACTTTCTTCTTTTTGTAAGTAATAAAAAATTCTTTCTGCCGCTCTTCCTGAAACTGACATCCCGAGATCGAAGCCATACCCACAACTGAATGAAGCATGTCTAGGGAAGCACCAGGCGGAGGAGTGAGGTAAGGCGGCTTTGAGTGCAGTGGCCCTTCGGAGCCATTTTTCCCCATGGTTGGTATCGATGAATCACAAAATTTCTATATAACTTATCCCAAACTGCCCAATGTGTGCCATGTGAGGCTGGTCTATGCTACACCCACAATGAAATGAAATGAGATGATGTTGGAGATTTGTTGGGATGCCACAGAGAAACTAGAGCTTCCGGAGAAAGCTGGATTTCACTTTTCAAAGACATGGAAATCCCCTAAACACAGCAATCAATTCTTCTAAAAATTGCTTTGAGTATTCTTTTAAATCACTCATGATGAATAATGCGGAACAAATAAAATCCTGTATGCAATTCGTGGCAAGTAGAGACACTAGTGACAAGCAGGCAGAGCATGTGCTTGCGCAGTAAGTGAATATGTTGGCATGAAGCATGTGGAGCTATTACACACAAGGCCAGACACTTTACATTGGTAAAATATCAAACGAGTTGGATATTTTACAAGCATATTACTTCTGAGTATTTTTGCTATTTGATGGGCTCGCTTTACCAGTGTAAAGCATATATATATATATATATATATATATATATATATATATATATATATATATATATATATATGCCAAGAATGAGGTAAAGCTACCATGTCTAATACCTGCTTTAGGTGTGCTTGATATTAAAAGTGGTTTGAAATGAATCCGTATTATCATTTTTATTTTGTAATAATTTGTCAGGTATGGTTCTATAAGATTCACTCTGTAATATAAGTATGGTTTTCACAGAGCTGTTTAAAACAAAAGAACATACTTGATTTGGGCTATAATTTCATAGATTTACTTTTTTGTTAATGGTCATTGTGTTATATTTATTTTTTTTAGTGTTCATTCAACATCACAATGAGTCATCACGCTGTTTCTCAAAGAGAATCTATTCTCTCATCATCCCCACTACGTAGGAAATCCATGTTGAATCTTTCCTCGAGTAGTGCAAGTCTTCGACAGGTAAATAAGTGTTACATTGAAAATTTGTTTTATGATGCATGAGTATTCGTCTAGGAAGTTTCTAAACCAGTGCAGTCATTTATTCATACATTAAACATTTCTTTTGCATCCATTTGAAATACAATCTATTGTTACTCTGACATAAAATTAAAGATCGCTTTAGTGAGGTGCGTCTATTTGAAATAGGTACTTAAATAACAATGTGTATTTTAATCTTTACATTTTGAAAAGTATAAAAATTAAGTTAGAACTACAGAAACCATTTTGTTTTTGCAACTAGTGAAATCTTTAGGAGGGGAGTGTTCTTAATTTTTCCATGTTGTGTTTAAAGCATTGCCTTATGTAACTGACCACAAAATCTGTAATCACTAAACCCCGAACTTACACTGAAAATGCATTTTGTGTAACATATCGAAATATATACAGAAGTGGTTATCTTATGACAATTATGTTTCAGTCTACGATTTTATATGTAATTGAGTACATAATAAAGGCATTCCTTACATTAGGTAGCTCCATGTGCCAGAAGGGCCATACTTAAAAAAATTGTGAAAACATCAATTACATCTTTGAAAATGGAAATGGTTGTGGAATAGAAGGAATACTTACAGAATTGATTCAATTTGGTTCAAATATTTTTTAAATTATTAAGGAATCTTTCTGAAAAGTACATAAATGGAGAAGAGGTACCATTATCATGGAGAACAGGAATTGTATCAGTCATTCACAAAAGGGCAGAAAAGAGGAATGTAAAAATTACTGGGAAATTACAGCCCTGGTTACAATTAGTTGATTATATATATGGAAAAATATTGAAATAATTTTTGGAAAAGGAATACAGAGATAAAGAATATGAAAAACAAGCAGGATTTAGAGCCGGAAGATTATCAGAGGATCATGTATTTGTAATTCCTGTGGACAGCAGTCATTTGTTGATTTAGAAAAAGATTACGATAATTTTTTAAATGCAGAGGCACTTGAAATATAATTCATTTGCCCAAAAATAATGAAAACATAGGAAGGAAATGATACAGACAGCAGACAGATCAATTACGAGCCATTTGAAACAAGTTTTTCCCTTGCTACCCGGTAGTGGTCACAGATTGTGCTAGATATTAGAGCAGGACACAGATATTGTACCATTAAGTAATTATGGGAAGTGTTATGGAGTAGATAGATAAGTAAAGCTATCTTACCACCATAAGAAAACTTTATGATAGTGCAGTATCAAGAGTGAAGGTTGATATATACCTTCAGTTACGGAGGGTCTATCAGGGTTGTCTGTGTCCACCATTATATAAGTTATATATCCAGCAATCTTGGAAATATGGAGGGTTGGGGGAGAATGTACAAGCATGCCAAAACCTTGCACATTGTGCAGATGTCTGTGCAATGTGCAGTTCCTATTCCTCTACCTGGAGGGAGTGAATCAGGTTGGAGGAGAGTGCGTCAGGGCTGTACAGTACCTCCAGTAGCAGATCAGCTTTTGTTTCAGTAACACAGATCAGAACAGGTCCTGATTGAGCTGTGACTGTGAATATGTTATGAAAAATAAAGTGACGAGTCCACAGATATAATGAAGAAGAGGAATCAGGAATCATATTACATAATTGTTATAATGTTTTCCTCAGCCAACAATATTATTTTAAATTGAAAGGCTTTCATCAGCCCATGTCAAGGTAATAGTCTTGTGATAATTTAGATCAGATTAGTAAAGTTCTCAAAATATGATATTCGCCAGTGCTTATTTCTGAATCAATACTCTAACGACAAAACAAACCTGACAGTGGGATTGTTTTGGTGTCTGTACTAACAAACCCATCAAAGATTAGACGACTTACGACTTCCATTTCATAAGCTGGTAAGTGATGAGAATATAGTGAGGAATACATGTGAGACTCTTGAAGTTGTAAGGAGCGAAGGAAAGCAACCAACCATTTGCAAGATGGAAAAATTTTCTGGAAAAATATATAATAGTAAATTTTCCATCTCACGTCACTATATTATGTTAATATACTTACATTACGAAATCTTTAAACCTGATGTAAAGAGAATGTCGTCGCTTTACAGCTTGTGAACTACACTTTAATTTCTTTCAGTAACACTCCCAACTTGCTCTCGAAGTTTTCCAAATAAACTATATGTGAATTTAAACTCTAAGCTTAATTTATACTATTTATTAATATTAATGTTAATATATATTGACATACAGCAAGGAAATGATTTCAGTGTAAAACTTCACAATGTCCTATTGCATGTAATTAATTGGGAGTATAATACTTTCTTCAACATTTGTGTGCCAATGATCCCAATAAATAATAATGCTTGACGAACAAGAAAGAGTAGGGTCTATTACTTTAAAATAATTAGTACCTATTACGTAAAATGAAATACTGTGTTCGTTTTTTGTTGTTTCGAAATTAATGCAATATTTTTTTCCTTCAAATACTATATAAAAATTATGTTAATAAATTATGCTTCACAAACCACTACTTTATGAAGTATAACTGAGTAGGCCTAAGCCTAATGTTTCTTGTATTACAATTATCAATAATAATAACTGCTAAATGTGTTTATAATGTCCAAATACCTATTTAACACAACACTAGAAGCCCAGAATGGATTATTGTACACCCCTCCAGCTAAGAACTGGTGAGAGCAATGCTTGAATGATGCAATCCGCACAGACTGGCGATCCGCGCACATAACTGCACATTCAGTGTCTGATTTCTGGCATGCCTGATGTGGTAGAATGGGAGTACCTGCTGGAGATGAAGCAGTTTGTACATTGTTATTTGCAGAAGACCAGTTGGTTATAACTCCAGATTAGGATGATACAGAATATATGAGTGGAAAACTGTTAAATAAATATAACAAATGGAGAGTAAAAATTAATTTGGAGAAAAAATGTTAAATGACATGTGTAGAAGGAACTACAGATTTTATTTTAGAAGAGGGGAACAGGTTTTATCAAAGACAGTGATGAATATAAATAACTTATATGAGCATAAAAATTAATAAAAACTGCACCTGTTAAGAAAATGACATTAAGAATAGGATACAAAGAGGAAGATAAGTATAATAGTATTAAATGGGGTACTATGGAATAGAACTAACAAAAGATGCCAAAATCCAAATTTACAAATCTTTTATTCGAAGTACACTATTGTATGGTTCTGAAACTTGTCAATTAATCAAAATGCAAGGTTGAAATTACTTTATACAGAAATGAGATATCATACAGGAAATAAATGTTAAAAATTCCGTGTCAGACTTTGTAAAATACAATTTGAGTGGTATGAGTATGGAAGATGAATGTCAGAGCAATGATTACCAAGGAAGATTTTAGAATAGATCCCACCTGGTAGAAGGAAGAGAGACTGACCTAGGAATACATGACAGCACATTAGAACCTCAATGAGGGAGAAAGGTTCAGAAGAAATGGATTGGGCAGACAGAACGAAGTGAAGAAGGAACATTAAAATGTAATAAACTTCGGACAGAGGGACATGTTTATGCATTCTGTACCTTTAATATTATATACATTTGAAATGTAGTCTTGTTCTGAAATGAGATTATTTGTTATAGTACATACACAGTAGTGATCATGTGAGCCTAGCCTGTGTATATTCTTTGACAGTATGAATTGGTAAGTTTCCGAATATATATAGAGTACAGTAGAACACCGTTTATCTGAAATAAAAGGGATGGAAACATTTCGGATAATCGATGAAAAATATTTTGGTATTTTGCAGGAATGTTCCAAAAGTTTTAATTTACATTTAACCCAATCAGAGACGGTTGGTACTCCTACTCCATAATCAGAAGCAACATTTCACAAGATTGTGCTACTTTTCACATGTCTCATGACTTCTAACTTATCCTTTATGGATACAACAATACATTTTCTTTTACTCGACATCGCACTAGTGTAACTAACAATAAGACATACCGATAATGTGATACAACTAAAATGAATGAGAAATTGGAAACTTACTTCGAATGCATATATCATAATCCTGTAATTCCCAAGTAGGTGGGAGGAGGGGGGGGGGGAGAACATCTCACTTAACAGGACTGGTCGTGCCCGGTTACTATACAAAACAAGTCTTTGGGGAATGGAGGTGGAAAACAGATGTAGCATTGCTGTGAGGACATTGACTTCAATTTGTAGCCATGCTATTGGGGTAGGGTTACCATGAGAAGAAATTCTATAGGAGGACATGGAATCTAAAATAAGAGGACATTGCTGAAAAAAATTGGTATGAACAAAATTAAAGATAAAAACAATGGCTCACCTTAGTCAGTTTTCTCACTAGTTGCTGGATCAGTATTACATCTGTACCCTACTTATCGGTGGAGCCCACTTTGTGCACAAGAGCCTGAAGAGACAAACTTATATCTTGTAACAAATAACTATGGAACTGTTCACAGGACATGTCCTTGAAATTATATTTCACCATGATGATACCTCTGACCATCTCTGTTAGCATGCAATTTTGTTCTTTTGTCCATTGAGCAGATATTAGGGAAAATACTCTCTCAGCACTTCCATTGTGACTTGGGATAAATAAATAAAATTGACATTTTTAAGAGTTCTGAGAAAGTTTCAATGCTCGTAGAAATATTGGAATAGAAGAATTTGCACCATTGTTTATCTAAACTCAAATCTTTGTCAAAATTAACTTGTTTGGCATATCTTTGTACATTGCAGGATAAAATTGATAAAATAGCTTAGAATCATGAATAGTGAGTGACGTTTTTAGATTGTAAGAATTCAATGCATGTCATTAGGTCATCATATTTTATGTTTTGTTATGTGCTCCAGCTTCAACCATTGAAAGCAGTTAATTGTTTCATAGATTTTCACAATTTGTTTAGATATTCTATGCATAATATCGTACATTATTCAATATTCATATTAATTGTAGGTGAAATGCAAAATGCCGGACATTTCAATTTTTTTTTTAATGCCTGCCCGACAAGCTAAAATGATTAAAAAAGAGAACGTGTCCTCCCTTTGCCGGACGATGGTAACCCTGTATTGGGGATGAACAAAATATTGCAAGGATAAACAGAACATTGGCTGTTTTATTATTATTATTATTATTATTATTATTATTATTATTATTATTATTATTATTATTATTATTGCGACATTGTTTCGGATAAGCTGGATTTTGATTAACCGAAGTTTGGTTAAGAGGGGTTTTATTGTATTTTAAAGCAACCTCCTGAATTTACAGGTTGCCGAAAAAGACAAGGTAAACAAAAGTACGATAATAACGGGAATAAAACTTAGGATTTAAGTATACTTGCAATAAATGTTGAAAAATACCAAATTAATATGAAATTAGAGATTAAAATTACATTTTTAAGTGTTTTTTTAATACACTGTTATTTAACAATGCTGTATCAACTACATACTTGACTATTTAGTGTCAATGGAATTAGTGATAGAGAGATGGTATTTGGTGAGATAAGGTCAAGGTTTCGCCATAGATTACCTGCCATTTGCCTTATGGTTGGGGAAAACCTCGGAAAAAACCCAATCAACCCAAGCTGGAATCGAACCCACGTCCGGGTGCAACTCCAAGGCAAGTGCCTTAGCCAACTGAGCTATGCTGGTGGCTATTTAAGTATTACTTCTAAAAATTATTACAGTATATAAATGGTTTTTAATATATGCAAGGACCCCTAATTACAATGATAACAATGCTTTTAATTTTATTAATGGGTAATCCAGGGCTTTTCCCAATTTCCACAAAATGGCGTGGTATAGTGAAATGTGCTCCCACCATCAATCCAAAAACCTGTATTTCAGTTAACTTGTATTTGACTTTATAGTAGACTCATAAATGCTCCTTTTTGTCGTTATCCACTTCCTCAGGCTGACTTTATGATGTTCAAGTCTAACAGTAGGATTGAGGATGTATCCTTTAGAACTATTTTCTTTAAAAGCGATTGTCAATCCTACGACAACTACTGTTAATGGCAAGACATGCTGTGCTCCGTATATATATATATATATATATATATATATATATATATATATATGTATGTTTTTTTTAATTATGAGTAGAGTCCTGTGAGAGTGGTTTTATTTTTAAGAATGATTTGTTTAGAATTTCAAGATTTTGGTGTTATTGCCAATTTGCCAATGTTATTTTAAAAATATGTACATGTCAATTTTATAATCTTGGCTTTTGATATTACACATAAGAGTAGTATTTATAATATTTTGAGCAATCGTTTTTCAGTTTACAATTTTATTTATATACATTTTAATAGATGGTTGCATTCACTTGCTCACAAAATGGCAGAACGAAATGTGCCATTGAAGAAAGGAAAAAAAGATGGAAATTATAAAAATGTTACGTAAAAGTACTTCATTGTTAATGTTTTGTGAATAAAACAACAAGTGTTACAGGAATTCGTTAAAAAACTTGAATGATGTTTTTCTTTTCGTATTATTTTTCGTATTATTTCTAGATTCAAAAATACATGTTTTGGTGTTATAGGAAGACGCATAAGAAATGGTGGAAAAAGTTAAAACAGTTGGCATTATCGTACATCGCAAATTTTACAGATCTTTAAATATGTTTATAAATATACTTTTGCAGTTTCACAAACAAGAAGTGTGAGTATAAACTTCAAATGCAAAAAGAAGTACCAGTATCAAATACTAGCCTATTTCAGCCATTGCAGAAGGAGAGAAGGAAGAAAAGTTTTGTATTACTTTTTTTTCTTCCATAAATTTGCTTGGTTTTCCATACATGTCATAGTTCGCTCTAGCAACTTAAGAAAACAACTTAATATATTGATAGCTAGTCGAATTTTCTTGGTTTCATTGTCTGGAGAACTGCCTCTGGTAGAAAACCATCTTGCATTAAAGGTGATTGCAGAAGTGGAAAGATATGAGATGCAGAGCAGAGCTTCCTTTACTCCACCAAACACCATTATTGGACACAAAGCAGAAATCAATGAAGTAGGCCTACATGATGTTGCAAATTATGACCCTGCATTGCCTTTGTGTAAGAAGCAATTGAAAGACAGTTGGGACTCTCCAAAAGGCCCTGTAAGGCTATTTTACTAATCTCAAAACTAACTTCTATAACAGAGGAAAGAATTTCCAAAAATCTTGATTTGACAGGTGTGATTGTAATAACATGAGTAAAACTAAGGAGAACTATGGCAAAGAAGCTTTTAATAGAAAAAGAAACATCTTCTGTGGATCTCTAGAAAAATAACTAAGGAAGATATAAGTGAAGTACTTTATGTGGAATGTGGCATTGTGTGGGGCAGAAACATGAACATTACGACGAAGTGAAGATAAACAGCTGGAAACATTTGAGATGTGGATACTGAGAAGAATGTAGCGCATGAAATGGATAGACAGAATAAGGAATGAAGCTGTGCTAGAAAGAGTGGGTGAAGAAATAATAATGGTGAAACTGATTTGAAAGAGAAAAAGAAACCAGCTGGGTCACTAGCTAAGAAGAAACTGCATACTGAAGGGTGCACTGGAAGGAATGGTGAACAAAAGAAAAGTTCAGGGCAGAAGAAGGCATCAAATGATAGACAACATTAAAATATATTAATCATATGTGAAGACTAAGAGGAAGGCAGAAAAGAGGAGAGAGAATGCTTAGTTTGCAGTCAAAGACCTGCCCTTGGGTAGAAAACTATAAATGAACAAATAATTGGTTAGAATACAGGAAACGTACATCTTAAGATGCTATGTTTGGTGTAGAATATTTTTTCCTGAATGATTAATCTTTACAAGGACATATAGATAAACTGTTTATTATTAAGTTCTGCAGGAATGGAAAAATCAAAATGAACATTTAGAGAATCATGGAAAAGAAAATGCTACATAAATAGCATGATTTCTGGCAATAGTACAGACCCGAAACAACTGAGCGTGCGCATTATGTTATAACTGAAACTTCGAAAATTCAGGTGGCCCAAATTTTGTTTCTGGCTCTGTACAAACTTGGAAAACCAATCAACGTACTTCTAGATCATCATAGACAAGGAATGATTGCTGAAAGAAAACACTTGAGAACAGAGAAGTAATGAAGAGAATCCTTGATATCATATCCTCCTTACTAAAGGAGGAAGACCATTTAGAGGACACAAACTCCAAAGTGTGGGAAATGGGACTCATCTTGGAAATTTTTATTTGTATTAGGAAAGTATGACCTGGAAATGAAGAAATATTTGTAGAGGGGATCCAAGAATGCAATCTATTTTAGCAAAACCAAAATAATCTTCTAAGTTCTTTCAACAATCCTTGAGGGTGTATGTAAAAATCTGCATAGGAAGAACATCTCAATAATAGCAGATGAAACTAGACTAGACGGCATTTTGGAAGGCGGTCAGCTGCTACATGCGCCATAGCATTTCTGGCATGTGACGTCACAAACTTGTATAGTAGAACCAATCAGAATCAGTCTATAACAAGTACTCCCAGAGTTCGTTTGTTCACGTTTGAGTGTTTCAATACATTGAATAAGTATAACTAACATTTAGTGTGTGTGTAAGATAAATAAATGGAAGAAGAGACTGTAAAAAGACAAGTATTGCACAGGCAGGCACGGAAAATAGTGTTTAAGGTGTATAATTATTTTAAAAACGTTGACGAGCAGAATGCTGCCAGCCATATTGATGTTGACTGCAACGTTGCCAACATGCAAGAAACGACTGTAGAAGCATGTGGTGTGGGATTGAGAACCATGCAAAGAATATTGTAACTTTAAAATTCAAAGCAATGATGTTGTTTTATTCTTACAACAATAACTCTTCACTTTCTACAATTTAAATCCACTCCCGTCAACAATGGGATTTACACTCCACACAATAACCACAGTATTCGTTATTGCACTCCACAGACGACAATGACAATTTACTTGGATTATTGAGAACAACAATGAACTGTTAATTTTAACTAATGTTCACAAAGCACTATTTACAAATCAGAACTGTCAGTTCTCAGTTCGTTTGCCTTGGCTAGTTCTTCTAGCTCAGTCACTCAAGTTCACCGTATCTCGAACTCAGGTCCCCCAACTGCGGTCCACTGCACTCGAACTCAAGTCTTCCAACCACGTTGCTTCCGCCTAGACCCTCGGACAGTTGCGGACACACGCTCAAGTCGATCTCCGGTCTGGCTTCACTGCTACACAAGACTGGCTGGCTTCTTGACCAAAACTGAAAACTCCTCTCGAAGGCTGGTTTCCTTTTATTTGCTAGGCAACACTTCGCGAGCCTTCGATCTCTGGTCGTTTCCGTCACTAGATGATTCGGTTTCGAGAATAATCTGTCACGCTGCTGCTCCCCCCTTCACTTCGCGCAGCAGTTTGCTTTCTTCCCTTCTCGGCAAGCACCAGATGCGTGCGCAACCTCTCTTACGTCTGTCCCCTCCAGACCCGAGGGGCTGCAGCCTTCTTCGTCGCGTTTTCTCGTGCGCCCCGCCATCTGCGGGACGCGTGATCGAGCCTCGACTTGGCTGTCACAATATTGTTAGTGAAGAAAAGAGGGTTTGTTTGGTGTCATGCTTACAGTAATCAACAGCTAAGGTCATTATTGTCTTTTGATAATTTAAATTCTCTCCTGCGCTATTTGTATTGCATGTGCTCATGAAGTACGATGTGGCAATGTTGTATGCTGCCTTGCCCTCTCTATCTGTCTCTCAATGCAAACACTAGCAGATTACCACCTTCCGAATTGCCGTCGACTCTAGTAATTGTGGCCACAATAAGCAAAATAGGCCTACTGTAAATGTCTCTTGCTAGATATTTTGATGCTATGACAAATGAGACAGTAGAAGTTTTACTTGGACATAAAGGGTACAAAATGCTGTCTTGCTTTACTACTTTGGTACAGTGCATAATTTGTCAAGGTTAGTCTATCTCGTTTTTAATTGACTTTAAAAATATTGTATAGAATAATATTCAGAAGCTTAAGGTACTAAGTCGACTTGCTGTTCAGAAGTAGTAGATGCAATTTATGAGAATTTCCCAAACATTGTTCAGAAGTATTTCCTCCTAAAAGAAAGAAAGTGTTAACAAAACTTGAAAGGTGAATGACATTGCATTACTTTCCAGACGGCAAAACTCTATTTCATTTCTATTGTTCTATTATGTCCCCAACATTCAGATGAATATTTGCTAATTTTGTGTTAATTTTCTAATCTGATCAATGTAATTAAAGGGAAATAATTTGAAAAAAAAAAGTGTTTTTTGAAGAAAAAGTAAAATCCCTCGAAATATTCCCCTTGTACGTCTGCTTTGTCGCCAAATTTGTTATGCCCTTATGTGACTTAGAGATGGCATGCAACACCATTTTTAATGATATGACGTTCACTGGCTCTATAACCGATAAATTTCATTTGCTTGTTTTTGTATTTTTTTTTTTTTTACATTGTAATATTAAAATAAATATGGCTTAGTGAAAATTAATGCTAAATGTATGACATTCTTTTACAGATATTTAGCATTATATCCTAGATAAATTCTCTGGTTGAAATCTTACTATCAGGAACTATTATGAAAATAAAAATAATTTATTAATGGCAAATTTGAAAATTAAGAAAGTAAAAAGTGTAAATCTAAATTTTCATAGTTAAATGTTCGTAACATAATTTGTTCTAGAAAATTTGTAGAATATTTATTTTGTAAACACAGTGCTGAAGAAATAGAACTAATATGTTTGATGGAAGTGGAGTTATATATAACTTTTTCTAAAACATTGTATTTTAGAACAGAAATCCAAATTTGGGGTCCCAAATTTTTTTTTTTTGTGGGATATGAATTCAGAATCATAATATTTGAGCAAAGTTCAAAGTATGTACTAGAAATTACACTAATGTGTCTTAAATTAAAAAAATTGAAATGTTCAGTATCCTCTCCCCTTAAGTTAAAAATAATAGTAATACGTATTATCAAAGAAGAACATGAAGCAGAAGAATGAATTACCTATATTCCGATATATACGAGTATAGTGTTAATAGAGCTGCTAAAGTTGACTTTTAAATTCATACTTAACATTACATCTTGACAGTTCAATCTTGATCACTCTAGTTTAGTCTGTTAACACTTTCACGAAAAGACATTACTCTGGAAATACAAATTAAATATTGCTGTGCATATCTTGTGTTGTGTTCATAGAATGATGATGATGCAGAACGTTTGGAGCGCCGGCGAAATGCCGAAATGGAAATGCGTCAGCGTGACAGTACTCCACCTACTTCTGAAAAACGCAAATCTATTGGAGGATCCATTTCAGGACTCTCTCCTGCACAGCTTGCTGATCATTATGCCAACTGTATTAAATTGTCAGCTGAGAATGTAAGTACATCACCACCATCACAACTCCTGCTGATGCTGCTGTTGCCGCTACTTATGTACAATTATTGGCATTGGTGTCATAACCACTACCATTCCATTGTGCTGGCTCTGTTCCTTCCATTTCAAAATAATTGGTCTTCCCATGTTTTCTTTCTTCTGGTGAAGACCATTGTCAAATTAAATAATGCAGAAGTGTTTTCATTTTAATTATATTTATTACATTTTATTTTCTGAATTATAAATTTAAGTTGGATAACAAGAATACTTTACCTTTTTAAACTACATAAATTTTCATCTTTGCAATTAAAGATTGTTGAAATTTTTGTTTTTGTTTTAATAATTGGGTACTTTTATTTTACCTGGAATTATTTATTTTGTACAAGGTTTGACAATATTGATTGTATCATATTATATGTTTCAGAAAATCAATACCAAAAATGCCTTCAGTTTACAGCTTATTGACTATATGGCAATGATGCTGAAGAAACGAGACTCCAAAATGGACAATTTTCAGGTAGGATCTTAATACTGTATAAGTTAAATATTTCACGCATTTTTGCATAACTTTAAATCTGTTCATCTTTAACTGCTAGAATTCTAGTGTAAGCATACTGTATTTTCTAAAGTTTGTCTTAAATTTTCTAAGAGTAAGAGGAATGTTTGCTGAAGAAGTAATCAGTACGAAATGTAACTTGATTTACCAGGAAGGTACTCTTTCTTCTGTTTGTGGATTGTAACTTGGTAGTTTTTGATGTAAAAAAATCTCAAATTCGTATGTTTATTGATTAATATAAGAATTCAGAAATGAAAATCTGATAAACCATACTTAGGAGAGAGTCGGGTAGTATCGGACATCGGGTAATATCGGACAGTGAGTTTCTTTCGTCTACCACACGATGATAGTACCTGATTGACATGGTTACATTTCTGTGATGTCGCATAGAGAAACGTAACCATGTCATTCAGGTACTACCATATGGTGGTAGATGAAAGAAACGCGCTGTCCGATACTACCCGACTCTCCCCTACTCAGCTATAAGACCTCCCTTTTTCTCTCTATTTTTAGTTCCGAAATCAGGGGGAGGGTCTTATAGACACAAAGATGCAGAAGATGCTTTTGTCATGTGCGTAGACATGATCAATTGATCAAGGATCATATACATTATAGCAGTGGGTGTTAGTCTGTGAGATTACATGCTGGTTAAATGTAAATGGCTAAAAGAAAAACGAAAATGTTGGTTTTCAGTACAGTATCTTGTTCCCCCCCCCCAAGTTTTCACTGTTAGAATCACAGGTTTTCCTCTTGTCTTTACTTCCAACATCGTTTCTAGACAGTCCTTTGTCTTAATTTTCTTCACTTTCATCCCATGGAAGATCATCTTCAGAGCCACGAAATGCACAAGAGATTCCAGTCTCCTTAAAACTTTTCAACCGTGTCAGTAGTGATCTACTCACAAATAAATTGTAGCAGTGGTAGCAATTTTTTTTTTATTGTCACATGCATGGTATCCATATCCATTTAGTATAAAACCTCCTGATATGGTTCTTACAGGACTTGTTTAAGAAGACATCTAATGGCTTCGAAACTGACCTAAGCACTCCTGGAATAATCACTGGACAGGTTTTTGTTAGTCCTTTTTGTTTTTTTATGCCCTCAACTAACAAGTGTAAGTGATTGCAAAAGATCTCCAGTACAAGCATCGATTTCTTATTAAGTTGGGCTCCTGTACACTGTTTTTGTACAGTTTTTAACTAGTTTTTCACCAGGTCTGCCTCTATCCACCCTTTTTCCTGTACAGAAATGTAAATTTCCTTTAGGAAGAGTACTTTAGGCAGAATTTTTCTTTTGAATACATAATATGGCAGGAGTTAACTGCCATCTGCAAACACATCTAGCATAATTATTCGCTATAGCTTTTCATCTTCCCAGGTTTTCACTAAAACACATGATGTACCTGCTGCGTTTATCATTGTATTTGTTGACATGTTGGAGAAATTTGGATGTTTGATCGACATTGTCAATTTGCGATGGTTCATCTGTGTAGTCAACAAGAAATTAAACTTAACATGTTTCAGTGGATAAATCGTACTGCCTAGCCTCAACTCATTTTAATTTCTGTTACTGATATTCCTTGGTTCTGCGCAATCTCACATTCTTTGAATTATAGCATAGTTTTTTGTACTTCTGATTTAACTCCAACTCACTTGTTTTAAATGGTACACCCAATATATATTTTTTTTATTTTTGAATATTGCTTATTAAGAGCTTTTCAAAAAATACCCACACTTGATATTTCTGTATAAATTCAGTGTTGTTAAATCAAGAAAACAGAAAAGTATATCAAATATTAAAATAATAAAATACTTCTTCCTTAACAAAAACAAAACAAAGCTAACTCCCTTCTAAATTCTGTGTTCAAACTGGTAAACCTCAGCTGCTTGACAATGTGCCAGTCGATCATAGAAACCATTTAAGGAATGATTTAACAAGGCTTTCGGAATATCTTGCACCACTTCCATTATTCAATGCTCCAGATCTTCTAAGTAGTTGGGTCTTTCTCGATATGCTACTGACTTCAAATGGCCCCACAAAAAGAAGTCCAAAGGCAACAAATCTGGGGATCTAGCTGCCACTCTATGTGACCTCTCCTGCGAATCCATCGTTGTGGAAAAACCTGGTCTAAATGTTTACGAACATTCTGTCCATAGTGAGCTGGAGCTCCATCTTGTTGGAAATAGATGTCATCTCTGGGTGGACGATGGTTGACTGGATGTGGAAACAAGTTTGCAATGGTGGTACTACTTGATTTTGAAGCAAATCTAAGTATCTATTAGAATTTAGCGTTTCTCTAAAGAAAAAAGGACCAATAATGTGGTCACCAATAATACCAGCCCAAACATTAAGTTTCTGTGGATACTGCATGTGGTTCCCCTCCATCCATTGTGGATTTATGTCTGAACAGTATCGGCAATTGTGTCTGTTGACAAATCCATTTGATGAGATCGCTGTCTGTCTCCATAGCCAATAATCATTCAAAATTTAAATTCTTTCCCTTTCGCTCAACATCAGACAGAATTATTTAACACACTAGAATGTCATATTCAATTCCTTAACTAAGATGTCTGTGTCAATAAACATGTTTTCATGGATGTAAACAATGGACAATCAAATTACAGTAAACAAAAGAAGCGTTTTACCCGTATTCGTTGGATATAAACAAAGGACAGTCAAATCACAGTAAACAAAAGAAGTGTTTTACTTGTATTATTCGTTAGACCTACACTTTTCTGTTTTCTTGATTTAGTAATACTGAATTTGTACAGAAGTATCAAGTGTGGGCACTTTTTGAAAAGCTCTTAATGAGCACTATTAAAAGATAAAAAAATATGTTGGATGTTCCATTTAAAATAAGAGAGTTGGAGTTAAACCGGAAGTACAAAAAGCTCGGTAATACCATTATTGAGTTCTTAGTATAGTGTTATCCCCACATACCAAGTTTCTTGTCACTGAATCACATGCTTCAAAAGTTATTTAGGTGATGTGGGACTTTTAACTAACCCTGCATAATAATTTAATGTAGTGGATCCCTTCAGCTTCGAAAAAAATTCACAGATCCTCAAATTAATCATATTATAGGAAGACTGTTGATTGACAACACGTCACATTTTGCTGATTACATACCATGTTTTGAATATAATATCAAGCAGCATTTTCGATATTTTTGTATTTTTATGAACTTGTTATCCCGTATTTTAGCATGAATAATACATTATATTACGTAACCTTGAGTTGATAAGTAGACAGACATAAGACTTACAATAGAATTTATATCCATAATTGTAAAAATGTTATCTTCTAAATACTAATGTAAAAATGAAATTGTATTCTCATCTGGCAAATTTTCAAGTTGGGGGTGATCAAAGGAAGCTGAATTGTCATATCTGGTGTGACATTCAGGCAATGATGGTATTTTGATTTTGTTTCTGCATATCGCGAAAATCCTATTTGGAATAGGTATATTGTTGAAAATGAGAGATGTTCTCCACTGCACATTTAAAAATTCTTGAAGAAGACTGTAGCATAAATCGGTAAAGGAAGTTCACTAAATTTGTGTTTTGAAGTATTGTCTGAGATCAGATTTAGCAAACTCATATTTTTTTCTGGACATATCTGATTTTTCTGAAATGCTAAAAGGTCTCTTATCCATTTGTCTTGTTTGATGGAAGGTAGTAAATATTTCTGAAAAGATCCTTCCAAACCATTTAAATATTGGTTTGTGTTATCAACAACAGCTTCTGAGAAACAGGTTCTGTATTCTATCAAAAAGTCATTGAGAGCTGGGAAGCATTCATCTCTATATATTTCTTTTAGAATGCATGTTCGCACTAAAATAATGTAATATTGTTCCTGGTTGTGAATATCTAAACACATTTTCCCTGACATGAAAGATTAAGTTCATTTCCTTTTGTAAAAATATCTATATGTGCAAGGTATGGTATTGAAAGGTCCTCAGTGCGACATTTGACTGTGTTATTAGGTGGCTGTACCATTTGAAATTTATTTTTATGCTGTTCTTTCAATAAACAAGTTACTATATTTATTGCACGTGGTTTAATGAAGGTGTCTGATTTTATGGGCCTCTCCAGTTAATGTTATGCTGTAACTCACATACTATGGAGCCTCTGTATGATTTTCATGATTGATTATCGCACTTTTAGCGAAAATATCCTGACAGTATGATAAACCTTGATGTTTATGCTAAAAAAATTATATTCTTTTCATTACATTTGGGGTGATTAGTTTTCACATGTCTGCGAAGTTTAGTAGGCAATAATCAACTGTTATTTAACACTTAGTTACACAACACACATAGGACGTGCAAAACAGTTTTAATTCCTGTATCAGTAAGCGTAAGTGCCAGATATAGATCATATATCCATTTTTTGGTCGATTCACCTGTCTGATTTGGCAGCACTGGGATGTATTACATGGCACAGGGGCCCACTGATTTCTTAATTTATAGAACTATTACTTTTTTTTTTTTTCATTAGTTATTAATTCATAGAGATGACACTATTATGAAAGAAAATATAAATATATTTAACCCTAGAAAGCTAACGCTTCGTCAAAATGACAACGCGTAAATATAAAATCTCTCCCCCCACCACTTCTCACTATGTGAGGCACTTCGCGCCTTGTGTACCTTCAGTTGGCCTTGAGCTACGGCGAGAGTGATATCAGTCGTGTTTAATTGTTGTGTTGTAAATTGGTTATTGGTGCTGCGTAGTCATTCTGACGAAGCATTAGCTTTATCGTAAGTATATTGGACTGCTCGGCGGAAGTTATATATTTTGTTTTACTGTCTGTTATCTGTAAAGTTTACAAATATTCTTTCTATCTCTCTATGTAGGTACTGAAACTAATACGTCTTAATATTGTGAAGTGTAATTTGTATAGAATGGTATCTACGGAAGAAATTTATACAGAAAAGAAAATCATAAAATGGCTAGAGGAAGAGGAAGAAATTGGTGAGAATGGCAATAGTTATAGTGAAAGTGAGGATAATATAGAACATGATGATATTGTGTTGACAGACGAAAACTCTGATATTGATCCAACTTTTGGCCCTCTTAGCGAAAAGACAATACATCATTCTATAGACTCCAGCTCTGATGAAGTGGAATCGTCTGCTGAAGAAATAGATCATACAGTTCAAACATCTGATACTGATAATTCACAACCGCAAGCAGGAATACATAGTCAAGCAGCTCACCCAAACATCATTGTATGCGGTAAAACTGGACTGGTTGGGGAAAAATGGGCATCGTTGGTCTGCAATTTCTTCGAAGCCACCAAATACTCGTTCAGCAGCTAGAAATATTATACATGTTCGACAAGGACCAAAAGCTGACGTTAGAAATGTGAACTCGCCGAAAGATGCATTTTCCTTATTTTTTACTCAGACAATGCGTCAAAAATAATTTAACACACAAATGAAAAAATTGCAACTAAACGTACGAATTATAGTGTTCAAAACGCAACTGTATCTGAGCTCAGTGTAGAAGAATTTGATGCATTTCTAAGTATTCTGATATTGTCTGCATTTCAGAAGAATAACCACTTACCATCAAAGGAATTGTTTGATTCAGAATACTGTGGGATGAGATATAAAGCGACAATGAGTTGTGATAGGTTCGACTTCCTTTGTGAATGTTTGCGTTTCGATGACCACACAACCAGACTTGAAAGAAGGCAAACAGACAAATTTGCTCCAATAAGGGAGATCTGGGAACAGTTTATAGCTGTCTGTAGGGAATCGTACAAGCCTGGCTCTTTCCTTACAATTGATGAACAACTTCTAGCCTTCAGGGGGTGATGTCCTTTTAAAATATACATCCCTAACAAACCATCAAAGTATGGCATCAAAATTTTTATGGTATGTGACAATGGTACTAAGTACATGTTCGATGCAATGCCTTATCTAGGCAAGAACACTGCTCCTGCAAATCAACTGTTGGCGGACTTCTTTGTAAAGGCCCTCACCAGGAGTGTTTATGGTACCAACCGCAACATAACAATGGACAAGTGGTTCACGTCCATTCCTCTAGCATCTGAGCTCCTGAAAACTCCTTATAATTTGACAATAGTGGGCACTCTACGCAAAAATAAGCGGGAAATTCCACCCGAATTACTCAACCATAAGACTAGGAAAGTGGGAACGTCAATGTTCTGTTTCGATCAAGAAAAAACTCCTGTATCCTACAAAACAAAACCTAACAATGTAGTGTTGCTGCTTTCGACAACTCACAACACAGCATCCATTAACCCAACTTCCAAAAAAACGGACATCATCGAGTTTTACAACTCAACAAAAGGCGCAGTGGACACATTGGACCAAATGTGCAATCAGATGACTTGCAGCAGAAAGACAAGAAGATGGCCTCTTTGCGTCTTTTATGGAATGGTCAATATCGCTCTAGTGAACAGTTATGTGATTTACACACACAACAAGGTCAGCAATAAAGAAAAACCATTGACTAGGCGTCAGTTTGGAAAGGAACTTCACTCTGCACTTACAAATTCATGGGTGACACATCGCCTTGGAATGCGCAACTTACCGTGCTTGCTACGTTTGTCCATGGCAGAAATACTTCATGTGAACATGCCTGTGGATGAACCAGAAGCCCAGGAATCAAGAAAACGCAAGATCTGCGCCTTCTGTCCAAGCAAGAGACTGAGAATGACGAAAGTATTTTGCTACAAGAGTTCCAGAGCAGTATGTGGTGAACACCAAACAATATGCTGTTTTGAATGTAAAGATGGACGTTAAGAGTGGTCAGGAATATTTTGTATGTTTATAATACTGTAAGGAACAAAAAAATTACATTAGCAATTATAGAATACAAATAAACCTCTTTCTTCAATGCAAGAAAAAATTGTCGTCAAAATGACTATGCGTTAGCTTTAATGCTCCTGATGTAGCACGTTAGCTTTCTAGGGTTAATTCACCGTTTGATACTGTAATGACATGGCTATCAACACACCATTTTTAAATCACAAACACCTGACATTACCATGCCTGCAGAGAATGACTACATATTGAAAACTGACAATGCTTGTAAAGTGATGAATATAATTAGAGTTTATTCAAACCACATGCTATACATAAGAAATGTTGTTAATTATTGATCTACAGCACATTGTTGATCTGGGTGTAACTGAAAGATTACTTTACAAGCAAATTACAAAACATATTACAAATACTGCTAAGTTTGGGAAAAATATATATACTTAAAAGAATATGGCCAACCACAGAATCCCTGATAATTGTTGGCAGATACCTGGGGATCCACAGAGCACACTTTGGGAACCACTGATTTCTTTGATATGGTTCAGCATGAAGTAAAACTGCTTTGTATGTCAACTATGTAACTAACTTAATGACTCCTTTATCGATAATTTTGTGGTTTAATCCTGAGACTGACTATCATTGTGGAAGTTTTGTAATATTCAGATTTATCAGGATTTTCTTGACATTTCTCCTTTTACTGGGATGCAAAGAGGGAAGGGAGGAAGAAGAAGGGTACTACATGGGAATAGGTGATGTGTTGTAACAATCATAATGAATATAACTCCAGCCCTGAAACGTCTTTAGAAAAATCTGAAGAAGCAAAGTGACATATGTTGCTTGTGATAGTAACTTCTGTAAATTGCAAAGTAAATGTGTTCCATTCCACAGTTTCTAGGTAATTTTCACTCTTTTCATTGCCAAGTGATGTCATGATTGAGTCAACTTGGAACTTGAAACCTAAGGATGCTATTGCTACATAGTGTACATTCATTTAACACAATTCCTTACTCTGTTTATGTGAGTTAATGAGATACAGTTGTAACATAATGAACATTATTAGTACTATATACACCCTTTCATCTCTTGTAACTCGAATTTATATTGTGTAGAACCAAGTGATATATACCTGCCATGTACAGAATTGATGCAATAGATGGAATCTAACTAGGACTGTGTCATGTAGGCTACAACAGTGATTCCTAAACTATGGTGGGTTCCAAGGAATCCGACAAAATATTTATGTAATGGTAGATTTTGGGATTATTATTATTATTATTATTATTATTATTATTATTATTATTATTATTATTATTGCTTCAGAAACGATTAGAGAAAACACGGAAATTTTACTTGAAGCAAGTAAAGCGATAGGTTTGAAAGTAAACCCTGAAAAGACGAAGTGTATGTCTCGTGACCAGAATATTCTACGAAATGGAAATATAAAAATGGGAAATTTATCTTTTGAAGAGGTGGAAAAATTCAAATATCTTGGAGCAACAGTAACAAATATAAATGACACTTGGGAGGAAATTAAATGCAGAATAAATATGGGAAATGCGTGTTATTATTCAGTTGAGAAGCTTTTGTCATCTAGTCTGCTGTCAAAAAATGTGGAAGTTAGAATTTATAAAACAGCTATATTACTGGTTCTGTATGGTTGTGAAACTTGGACTCTCACTTTGAGAGAGGAACAGAGATTAAGGGAGTCAGAATAAGGTTTTTAGGAAAATATTTGGGGCTAAAAGGGATGAAGTTACAGGAGAATGGAGAAAGTTACACAATGCAGAACTGTATGCATTGTATTCTTCACCTGACATAATTAGGAACATTACGAGGGCTATTCCTAAAGTAACTTCTGTTTTCATATAGCGTGCATAACAACAGTGACAGTGGCACTGCTCTTGCAGTGGAGTGTACCTTGAAGTAGTACGCGTTGAGCAGCAGTAGAGTCAAGGTTGTGTCTTTGTTCCTCTCTGAGCCACGTGCTGTCAAAATGTGTGCTGCAATCGCAAGTCCCGCCAGGTGTGAGGTACGTTCCATAATAAAATTGATTGTGCCCAAAAACTGTAAAGCTAGTGAAATCCATCGCCAACTTTGTGAAGTTTATGGGCTAGATGTAATGAGTGAAGGTGGTGTAAGACAATGGTGCCGTATGTTCAAAAATGGGCGAACCAATGTCCATGATGAAGAGAGAAGTGGTCGACTGAGTATCGTGAATGCAGATCTGATTCGTTTAGTTGACGAAAGGGTTAGAGCAAACCGCAGGTTCATCATGTCGGAGCTTAGTGAGGATTTTCCATAGATTATTCATACTCTTCTGTACAAAGTGATTACCAAAGATTTGGGCTACCAGAAACTTTCTGCCAGATGGGTGCCTAAACTCCTTTCTGAGGAACAAAAGGCTCAGCAGATGGGAGCAGCACTGTCCTTTCTTGAGCGTTACAAAAGAGAAGGTGATGCTTTTCTCGATCAGATTGTGACAAAAGATGATACTTGGGTCCGGTATGTGAATGCAGAAACAAAGCTTCAATCAATGCAGTGGGGCCATACTCTCTGCCCAAAAAAACCCACAAAGTGTCGTCAAACACTTTGCACGAGGAAACTCATGCCAACTGTCTTCTGGGACAGAAAAGGAATTTTACTAGTGGAGTTCTTGAAGAGGAATGCCACAATTAATGCTGAGCATTACAGTAACACAGTAACAAACTTGGAAAGGGCCATTCAAAACAAACGTCGTGACATGTTGAGCTCTGAGGTGATTTTCCTGCATGATAACACCCTGCTGCATACAGCGCATCGTACTGCAACCAAACTGCAAGAGTTCAACTGGGAAGTATTGGATCTCCCTCCCTTTAGCCCAGATTTGGTGCCTAGCAATTACCATCTCTTCATGCACATGAAGACGTGGCTTGACTTGAAGCGCTTTGACGATGAGTTAAAAACCAGTGTCGTAGGTTGGCTTCAGTTGCAGGCGGCTGAACTCTACGATTGCGGAATTTGGAAGCTCGTCAAATGCTACGACAAGTGTCTCAACGTGACTGGAAACTATGTGGAAAAATAAACTAAAGTGTATACTTTCAAATGTATTGTAACCCAATTTTGTAATGTCATTCACAGGTTTGTAAAAAAATAAACAAAAGTTACTTTATGAATAGCCCTCGTAAATCCAGACGTTTGAGATGGGCAGGGCATGTGGCACATATGGGCGAATCCAGAAATGCATATAGTGTATTAGTTGGAAGGCCAGAGGGGAAAAGACCTTTGGGGATGCCGGGACATAGATAGGAGGATAATATTAAAATGGATTTGAGGGAGGTGGAATATGATGATAGAGACTGGATTAATCTTGCACAGGATAGGGACCCGATTGTGGGCTTATGTGAGGGCGGCAATGAATTTGTAGGTTCCTTAAAAGCCATTTGTAAGTAAGTAATTATTATTACTACTATTATTATTATTATTATTATTATTATTATTATTATTATTATTATAGATGGCATTAAGATATCATCATTGTGTCTTCAAAAACTGCTTTGTGCACTTTTGTGTGAAAATGAGATTTTTGCATCATTAGGCACAGATTTTAATGAGCTTTTGACCCTGAAAATAGTTTACCTCTATTCTTACAGTAATTTTATTAGCTATAATACAAATAATTATGCTATGTAATTCTGAGCTAAACTGCGCCTTCAGTTTCTGTTGTGTGTTAAGTCTGCAATGTCGGATTTCTTCCTATGATTGTTGAGAGAGAGTTGTGCCTGAACTTGCACATGGTGATTAACCGGAAAACATTACAGTGATTGAAACTCAAAATTTTGATATGATTCTTGAGAATATTCCAGTGCAATCAGGACCTAATAATAATAATAACAATAATAATAATCAGGAATAGTGAAATATGAGTAGACATGGCAACTGATGTGGAGTTACCATTAATGAACATTTAAATCTTGCAAGAACAGCATAAGTGATAATTCTAATAAGCAGGGAAAGGATTTATATGTAAATACATATTTACTTATAAAGCTAATATAATTTATATTTTGCATTATCTTTATGTTTCACAATGTGTAGGGTTGAAAAATCCTACTTTTATTTTCCATATTTTTCCATATTTTAGAGTTTAGTACATATTTTCGTTAATTTCCATATATTTTCCATATTTCATATAAAACAGTCCATATTATATTAGGTTTAACAATAAAACAAAACAAAATTCCATTAACTTTTAAAAATACATTTCAACAATAGAGATTTAAACACATGTTCAGTAATCCCTTTAACATCAGAGTTATTTGAAAATTAGCAGTCCTATCAACAATGGGAAAGTAAGTTACAAAACTGTATTAATTTAATTTAAAATTTTTAACAGACTTCAGTTGTGCAGCTCAACAGTTAAATGCCAGTCAGAGTACACATAGGTTCAGTTTTGTAAATCATACTATAAAGACGGTAAATATGCCAAAAGTACGTCATTCAGTCAATTTAAAATCAAAACTAACAAGTTACATTTCAGAATTTAAAGAAGATGGTTTATCAACTGACAATAAAATATTATTTTGTAATTTGTGTCAGTGTGCAGTATCATCTACACAAAAGTTCCTGGTGCAACAACACATTACAACTAGTAAACATCAGGCCAACAAACAACTAAATTCCAAGCAGAGACAATTGTTTTTAACACAACCAACAACATCGAATGTAAGATCTGAGTTTAACATCGACCTGTGCCGTTCTCTCATCTCTGCTGATATTCCTCTCTACAAACTAAAGAATAAGGTCTTCAGGGAATTCCTTGAAAAATATACTCAACATACAATCCCGGATGAGTCAACACTTAGGAAGACGTATGCTCCATCCATCTACGATGAGACAATACAGAAGATAAGAGATGAAATTAAAGATAGTTCAATTTGGGTTTCCATTGATGAGACTCCCGACAAAGAAGGTAGACTTGTTGGTAATGTAGTTATCGGTTTGTTAAGTGAACAATATTCTGAACGAATTCTTTTACATTGTGATGTTCTAGAAAAGTGCAATAACAAAACTATAGTTAAACTGTTCAACGAAGCTATGGGTATCCTGTGGCCAAAGGGTATTATGTACGATAATGTGTTATTCTTTATTAGCGATGCTGCCCCTTATATGGTCAAAGCTGGACAAGCATTATCTGTTGTATATCCTAAATTGACTCATTTTACTTGTGTGGCGCATGCATTTCATCGTGTGGCAGAAGTGGTCAGAGACAATTTCCCTAAAGTAGATTTGTTGATTTCATCAGTGAAAAAAGTATTTCTCAAAGCTCCCAGTAGAGTTAACGTGTTGAAAGAAATGTACCCTGAAATTCCATTGCCACCAAAGCCAATTTTAACTAGATGGGGTACATGGCTAGAAGCAGTTGAATATTATGCCGAACATATAGACTCTATTAACAATGTTCTCCTTGCATTGGACTCTGAAGATGCAGTCTCAATTGATACTGCGAAAACAGTTACCTGTGACATAAGTGTGAAGAATGACTTAGCTCACATTCAGCATACATTTTCATGCATCATAAAAACGCTCAAAAGTCTCCAAAATAGGCACCTTTCACTATCTGAAAGTTTTGAAATTATAAATAGTACTGTGGAACAACTGAATCGTGGTAGAGGTAAAGTTGCAGATGCAGTAAGAGCTAAGGTGGACACTGTACTTTCAAAAAACCCTGGATATGAAGAACTACAAAAGGTTGTTGCTGTGATGAGTGGTGAATCAACAGTGAAGATTAACTTGGACTTATCCCCAGCAGACATTGTGAAATTGAATTATGTACCAGTTACTTCTTGTGACGTCGAACGCTCTTTTAGTCAGTATAAATCTATCCTCAGAGACAATAGAAGAAGATTCACTTTTCAGCACTTGAAAGAAATGTTTGTAACCTATTGTTATGGTAACAGACAATAAAAATTGTGTTTTGTTGAAACTACATTGGAAGATAAGGTACGTCCATTATATTTTTTGTTTAGTTTGATTAAAATGTACCAATATTTAACGTACATAGTCATTTTTTTATAATTTTAAGTCCATATTTAATTCCATATTTTGGTAAAAATCCATATTTAATTCCATATTTTGGTAAAAATAACTACATATATATTTACATATTTCATATATTTTTAGTCCATATAAATCCGTTCCCTGCTAATAAGTAATCAATAGCCCATCAGATTAATAAATAAGACCTGTTACAATATGAAAAATTAATAAGATTCCCACATAATAATTACTGGTTAAATTATCAGGATAGAGAGAGAAAAACCTTAAAACCCAATATGGCTTCGTACAGAAAGCAATCAAGCTACAAGAACAATATAACCCAAATCTAAAGCCAGAAAAACTTCCCTTACCAATATCACCCATGGAAGATAAAGATATCATCCTTAGCACAAATTTAATTGAACATGTCCTAAAAAGAGATAAGACTCCTAATGAATTAAACAAATTACATTGGAAATGATTCACAGTCTGTGCCCTGAACTACAATGGGTACATATTTATACAGTTGGATCCAGACTGGAAGTAGAGGATGGAGCTGGAGCTGGAATTTACTCAAAATTATTAACTTCTATGTTGCAGTTTGGAAAGACTACCTATTTTGATGGCGAAATTCAGGCAATAGAGATGGCACTAACACATTCTCAACAGAATAAATTCATGTCAATGCGCAGTTATTTTAAGTGATTCAAATTCAGCTATACAAGCAACAACAACTAACAATTCTCCAGTCTCCAGTAAAGTGTTAGAAATTAAAAAGATTATCACTTTATTGTTTAAACAAAATAAAATTATCCATCTTCAATGGATATCCTCTCATTGCAGGATCCACGGTAATGATGATATTCCTGATTTTTTGCAAAGAAGGGCATCAAAATTTTAGAGAAACCAAATCAAACTTTACCCTACCATTTTGCAAAAATTATGATTAAAAGAAACTTCCAGAAAGAACTGTTGGAGCACTTCAAATTTCAAAGTAGTCATGGGCAGCTATATTGCAAAATAAATACCGTCATTTCCCTTAACTATGATCCTGGAACACAACTATGGTTCCTTCAAATTCTGTATTCCATAACTTTGTACCTCGTTTTTCTACATTTTTGCTGTACTGTAGTTTGAAGTCAAGTCACTGCAGCTATTTACGAATGGTCTATGTTACTTCTACAATGTTCTTTGAATGGTTGTATTGTGGACCATAGTTGTGTTCCAGGACCATAGTTATGGGAAATGACGGTACTGTGTTTGATGGCATGTAAGACACAATTTTTTTTAAATAGGTGTGAAAAACAGGGTGCATCTTAAATGCCGGTATTCGATTTTGTATTACGTCATACTGAAACAGTGATTAAAACATTTAAGAAGTGTGGTATTAGTAATGCACTGGATGATACAGAGGACAATTTGTTGTATGAGGACTCTGATTTAGAAGCGGTTTCAAGTATTTCTTCATTCAGCTCTGGAAACGAATTTCTGGGTTTTCAAGAGGAAAATTAAAACATGGGTACTCTTTCGCAGTTAGGTTAGATATTATATTTCTTGAAAGTAAACCTACTTATTGCCTTTTGTTTGAATTACAGTAAATTTATTAAGTGGAATGCCTGAGAAAAGTGTAAAATACATTTTAAAAACCATCAATTTGCGCACATTTTCTAAAACAGTTACGTATTTTATATAATTCCTGAATTTCATATATTGCTGGTAACATACGTAACAATACATTGTTACAAACTCTTTTCAAAGCCAAATTATTTTTAAAGTGTGTGTGCAAGTGTACATGCGTGTGATAGTTTTTAAAATTCACAAACTTATTCAAGACATTGGGATTGGTAGCTGATATTTGATATAATGTAGGAAAATATGACATGTATAGCAACTTTACTTGGATGGGAAAGCATCAGCTGAGTTTCATCTCAATATGTGGAGAAAAATTGGACTAGTTGTATCACTGTGTTCTGTGGTAGGTGGCAAGTTGCACTCTGGATGCAAGCACCAAGATCTATGCATACCGTGTTGACTGTGTGCATACAGATGTTCTGAAGATGGCAGGTGGCTTGGCTGCAGGCTATCGTAAGAAACAAAATGAAGCTGGTGGGGAAGAACCAGAGGATGGTCAAGATGGAGATGAGGAGGAAAGCAGTGAACAACCAGTCCGCACAAAGAAGAAGACACGCAGGGTTAGTGAATATTATTATTATTATCATCATCATCATCATCATCATCATCATCATCATCAGTGCTTTTCTTCTGGAAAAAAAGGTGATGGAATTCAGTATAGAATATTTTTAGTGGATGGGGAGATGATTACTGTCCAGTTCACGGAAATTTTGTCATTTTTAACCTTCTTTTGGTCCAACTAAGACTTTAAAGGTCTAAGCAGAATTCAAAGGAGAATTGTGTTGAAAACATATTGACACATTTTTGAGTTCTATGATGAAAAATGGAACAAATAGGTGCTGGGATGCTGTTTATTAACTCATTTTCGGGTTCTATTATGAAAAATGCAAGAAAAAGATGCTGGATCACCGTTCCGGCACATTCTACCAGGAAAAAGCACATTATTATTATTATTATTATTATTATTATTATTATTATTATTATTATTATTATTTGCAAGAAATATGATGATCATTGTCATTACTATCATCATCACATCAAGGGGTATGTTTTCAGCATTTTTCATTTTCACTTGAATTGCTATTTTCTGGGCCTTCCTATGTTCTGGCTGCTAGCTAGATTGTGTATTGCGTCATTTGAGAAGTTTTGTGTAGGATTTTATAGCACAAAAATGAACGGACATAAAATATTATCCAGGCAGAAATTCCCCCCCCCCACCATTAAAAAGAATGGGGTTTTCAGGCATAAACCAATTTTTATTTCTGAAAATACTTGCCTTTTGAGGGCTGACCTGAGACGGATTCTTGCATTTAGGCTGGCTTTGGCCCATTGTGCAGCCTATATATATATATATATATATATATATATATATATATATATATATATATATATATATATATACATACAGGGTGTTTCAAAAATACGGGGCATAATTTCAGGTATGTATTTCCCACATGTAGACAATCAAAATAGTTCATTACAACATGTGTCCGGAAATGCTTCATTTCCGAGTAATGGGCTTCACAACACTGAAATTCACCGGAACGTTTTCCTTTCCGCAGATCGTTGTCATTACAGAAGATGTTCAAAATGTCCACCTCCTGCTTGAATACAGACCTCACATCGATGTCTCATTGACCTGCGAACACGATCCCAAACTCCAAGAGTATTGCGTATGTCCTCAGAACATTCGATTCCGAAGGGATTCCAAATCAGGCACCGGAGACGAATAAACCAATGATTTTAAATGGCCCCACAAGTAGAAATCGAGAGGGTTCAGATCAGGTGAGCATGGAGGCCAAGCAATTGGGCCACCTCTACCTATCCATCGATTAGGAAACCTTCGATCCAAGTACCGGTGAGCCGTACGACTGAAGTGTGCAGGAGCGCCATCATGCAAGAAGTGAATGTGTTGATGATTGTTCAGTGGAGTGTCTTCTAAAACATGAGGTATGGTGTTTTCCAGGAAGTTTGTGTACGCCTGCCCCGTTAAGTCTGTTTACAAGTACATGGGGTCCAACTAATCGATCACCAATGATACCGGCCCACATGTTGAGGGAGAACCGCACCTGGTGATGAGATGGAACAGTTGCACGTGGGTTTTCATACGCCCATACATGCTGATTGTGGAAATTTGTTATGCCATCTCGTGTGAACTGTGCTTCATCTGTAAATAATACTAAGGCAGGAAAGTTCGGATTTACATCACACTGCTGCAAGAACCACTGACAGAACCTAACTCGTGCAGGGTAATCTGCTGGTGACAGGGCCTGTACACGTTGCAAATGATAAGGATACAATTGATACTCTTTCAACAGTCTCCAGACAGTCGTATGAGGAACATTGACTTGCAACGCTACCCTTCGTGTGCTGATAGAAGGAGTCATATTCACAGCCTCCAGAATCTCCTCCTGTACTTCTGGAGTTGTAGATCTTGGTCGTCCCCTTCCCAAACCAGGAGAGTTAAATTTTCCATACTCGCACAGACGGTAATGGAGACGTACAAATGTCTTCCGATCTAGACATTGTCACTGTGGGTACCTCTCCTGGTACAAACGACGAGCCAGCGCAGCATTGCCATCCGCCTTACCATACATGAAGTGTATCTCTGCCAGCTCTTGATTTGAATACATGTCGCACAGTCTAACGCCTACACAACACTGAATGTAACCTTCGCCTCGGAATGAACTGTCAGAGTGCCCTCTTAATGTCTCCTTTGATGGCAACGACCTGCGGGAAGAAAAACGTTTTGGTGAATTTCAATGTTGTGAAGGCCATAACTCGGAAATAAAGCATTTCCGGACACATGTTGTAATGAACTATTTTGATTGTCTACATGTGGGAAATACATACCGGAAATTATGCCCCATATTTTTTAAACACCCTGTATATATCTGTGTGCGTGTGCGTGCGCGTGCGCGTCCGACAGGTGGTCTGGGTGGCATCCGTGAGAACAGGTGCTGATAGGTGTGCCATCTTGCCTTTAGCCCTGTCATAACTGGATTGCATCCTCAGCCATGTATCTAATAAGCCTGAGAGTCCAGAGCACTAAGCCCTTTCCTATATCAACATCATAAACCATCATAATTCCCCAAGACTTGATCCCAGTCTATTTTTAACTATTGCAGATGTTAGGTGAAATGAAAGGAATGTGGAGTGCATTGATGAAATGATATAGAGAAATAGAAATACCTTGAGTATACTCTCTGCAACTTCTGCTTTGTTCACCACACATTCTATCACGATTTGGCTGGGGATGAAACCAAGGCCACTTGGATGGAAGTCCAGCGTGCTAATGCGTGAGCCACAAATGTGACAAGAATATGCTGCACTGTTGAATAGCTCATCTGCTGTTACCTTGCAACTTGATTCACACTACACGTTATGTATTCTGAATTTTGTTTAATTTCCTGAACTCCTTGTAAAATCATCACATTGTTTGTTACATGCTTTGGTCGTCCACAACATTTTTTATCTACCACAGAAGCAGTCTTTTCAATTTGTTATAATCTTTCACAATGACAACAAAGTATCTGTTCACACCTCAATCCATTTAGAATTCTGAATCTTCTGATTGTACTGGAATAAAATCTGTTACTTTCATAGTATCATTGAATAAAGCCAGTTTGCTTTTGTCTTTTCTGGTATGAATTAAAAAAAATCTTTCATGAACAGAATTATTACTCCTATTATCTTTCTATAAATATATTTTTTAACAAAATTAGTGTACTTTCAGATGTTTGTGATTTTTTTAAATAAGCCTATAGATAAAATGCTACCACAAGGTTGTTAGTCTGTTAGAGAAAATGTCCAGATAAAAGTTTATAATAATTTAATTTCCTTTGTGTTTTGTCAAGAAATGTGAAAAACTTGGTTTCGTGTTTGTACAGCGCAAGAATACTATTGCAACCAATGTGGAGACTTTAAATGGAAAGTTGGATGTGCATTGTATGAGAGATCCTTACTTTTTGCGATCAGCTGGTGGAATGGGCGAGTGTCAGCCTGGAGACTGCCACTTTCTTGCAAGTTGTAAGGTCCTCAACAATTCTGCTTTAATACTGTCTTCAGAACAGCCATATTGGAACAACTGTGTAAAATCAGTAAATACAGATCAACTCAAAGTTCAGCTTTCTATACCAGGTACTGTTGTTTGTATGTAGCTTGTAAATATATGTAAGATCATTTAAAAGTCACTTCAAACTTTAAAGTGTTATAAATATTGTAATATTTGAGGTGAGGGAGGGGTGGGGAACGATCACTGTGTTGGGCAGATAATGGGATTTTCCATTCATTGCGTTTCACTTTTCCAGTTGCCCAGTTTGTTGATTAAAAAAATTATTTTATTAGTATTGCTACAAGAATTTTGAAGTTTCAAGCCAAAGTTCATAATATTACTATGATGTACCGAAATACATATGTTATTTCCGTGCAGGAATTCTGCATTATCATTTGGTGAGGAATGGGTAGAACGGAGAAAAATTCTCTAGGGTAACGGAATTCGAACCTGGTTTTTCAGCTCTATGTGCTGCTACTTTGTCCACTAAGCCACACTGGATTCAAATTCCGATGCCAGATTGAATCCCTCTCAGTTTAAATTCTACCCCTCTGTTCTGCTTTGGTGGCCTACTCTCACGCACTGTCACAGAATATGTGACAGTGGTAAAATGTCTAACACTATGTAAAGAGGTGCACTTATTACGAGCGTAAGTAATCACTTCATGATTCAAGACTGTGCCATGTTCCGTGAGACCCAGACCACTTAGTCACTCACTCACTCACCACCAACACGACCAACAACACCAATGACTACGGTCATCACCACGACCACAGCCAACATGACCAAAACTGACACGACCAGCACCAAGACCACTAGCACCACCATCACCACTGACCAACACGACGACCATAGTCACCACCACAACCACCATTACTAAGAGCACCACCACCATGACCACTACCACGACAACCACCAACATGACCACACCACCACTATGACTAACACCACCATGACCACCACCAACACGACTACCACAACCAACAAAACCACGAACTTCTCCAAGATAAAGACCACATCCACCACGATAACCACAAAGACCAGCATCACCACCACAATGACCGACACCAGTACGACTAACAGCATGACCAACACCACGACTGCCACGAACACTATGACCGATCACTACTACTACCAACACCAATACCACCACTGCTACCAACTATGCCACCACGACCAAACCCACCAATACAAGCATCACCTCCCCGACCACTACCAACACGACCACAACTACAGCCACCACCATTCCCATCACCACGACCAACAATATCACTACATACATGACCATCACCACAGACATGACCGCCATCATCACAACCACCCATATCAACATGACCAACACAACTATGGCAACAAACCAAACACCACGACCACCACCACAACATCATCACGACCACCACCACTACCAAAACCAACAGCACGACTACCACAACCACCATCACGACCAACACCACCACCATGACCACCACAACCAACACCACCACAAACACGACCAAACCACCTTGACCACCTAAACCAACGACAAGCACCACGACCACCACCACCACGATGAACACCACAAGGACCATGACGACCACACCGACCTTGGCCACCAACACGACCAATACCAACAGCACGACCAACCCAACCACTACCAACAGGACCACCACCACCACGACCAACACCAAAACGACTACATCCACCACGACCAACACTACTACCAAGACCACAGCCACCATCACGACCACCACCGTGACCAAAACCGCGACCACCACAACCAACACTGCGACCAGCACCAACACAAACATGACCAACGCAATGACCACTGACACGACCAACACCACTACGACTACCACCATTACCAACATGACCAACGAAACCATGGCCACCCTTACCACAGCGACGAACGAACACTACTACTACCACGACCATTCAACGACCACCACCTACATCAGAATGACCACTGCCAAGACTACGATCAACACGACCACCATCATGACCATCACAACTACAATGACCACCTGGACCAACAGGATTACATACTAAGATAGTAACAAAAGATTTACGATGAGGTATAATCCTATTTATTATTTCAGAAGTATTATTCTTCTTCATTTCATTTTTTTGAGCATTCTTCCATAGAAGCTTATCCCCTACGATGTCGGCCTGTATCTTAGTTGGTATAGCGCTGGTCTTCTATGCTCAAGGTTGCAGGTTCGATGCCAGCTCAGGTTGATGACATTTAAGTGTTTTTAGATGCGACAGGCGCATGTCAGTAGATTTACTGGCATGTAAAAGAACTCATGCAGCACAAAATCCCAACACACTGGTGACGCTGATATAACCTCTGCAGTTGCAAGCGTCGTTAAATAAACCATAATTTACTTTTTTTACCACCACCACCTCGACAAACACAACGACCACATCCAACATGATCAGCACGACCACCATCAACACCTCCACTACGACCTCCACGTCCAGCATAAGCACCACAACCACGACCAACAAAGCCACAACAATCACCACGACGACCACAATGACCACCCATACCAACACGACCAACACCACTACGACCACGACACCAGCACGATCATCACCACCACCACCACCACGACTACTACCAACACCACCATCACAACCAACTACAACACTACCAAGATCAACTCAACCACATCTTTAACCAACATAACAGACACGAACAAACCACCATGACCACATAACCACGACCACCCTTACCACAATTCTGAAGACCAAAACGACCATAACAACCAATACCACCACAAACAACACCACAACGACCACGGCCAACACCACCACGACCAAAACCGCAACCAGCACCACGACCACAACTTACACGACACCATAACCACCACCACTATGACCATCACCACAGACAGTACTACGACCAGCACCACCAAGACAAACACCACCACGACCATCAGCTCCATGACCACCAACACGACCATAACTACCACACCGACCACCATCACTACCACCACTACGATCAACATTACAACCACCACGACCCCCACCATGATCACTATGACCAACACGAACACCACAGCCACTACCACTACGACCAACGACCACCACAACCAACTTCCCAACACTAACTCCACCACTACCACCACCAACTCGACCACCACCAACACGACAAATACCAACATCACCACCACGACCAACAACACCACGGCAACTGCCGAACCCAAAACCAACACGACCAAAAACACAACGAAAACCATAATGACAACACCACAAGCATCATCACCACGACCACTGCCACCAAAATGATCACCTCCATGACCACCAACATGGCCGCCACCATCACTTAGACTACAATCACTATGGCCAACACTACCCTGACCACAACCACCTACACGACCGTCACAACCAAAATTCACGCACATCTCCACCACCACGACCATCACCTTCACGAACATAATGACCACCACCAAGACCAGCAACACCACGACCAACAGGACCACCATCTCTACGACCACCACCACGATCAACAGCACAACTATCTTCATCATGACCAATATCACCAAGACCAACATCATTACCATGACCACTAGAGCGAACACCACGACCACCATTTCTACGACCACCACAATCTTAAGTCTCCACCACGACACCACTTACACGACCAACATCGTCACGACCACTACGACCTTGACAACTACCAACACAACCACGACCACCACTATGAACAACACCACAACCAACACCAAATACGACTGCCAACCACAACCACTAAGACCACCCATACCAACACCACAAAGATAGTACGACGATCACCAAGACCAGTACTACCATCACCTTCACCACGACCACTTGCACGTTCATCACCATCAAGTGGAAGAGTGGCTAAGTGGAAGAGAAGGCCTTATGGCCTTAACTTCGCCAGAATAAATAAATAGATTAATACCAACACGACGACCATCACAACCAACTCGACCAACACAACGACCACATGCACCACGATCAGCGGGACCACAACCACCACGAACACCACCACTACCACCGTCACAGTGACTAAAACAACACGACCAACACCACAGCTATCACCACGACCAACACTAACACCACCACAACCTCAACGACTACCAACACCACCACAACGAACACTACCATTTCCACGACCTCAGCCACCATGACTACAAACACTATGACCATAAACACTACAACCACCATCACTACGAGCACCAACTCCACGACCGCCATCACTACCAATCTCTTCCACAACGACTGCCACAACCGCCATCACCACCATCACTACGACCAACACGACCAACGACCACCAACATGATCAAGACCACCACTACGACCAATACACACGACCAAGACCACCAATACTAATACTATGATCTCCACCAACACGATCACTTTGACAACCACCACGACCAACACCACTTCGACCATCAACTCTGCAACCACGACGACCAATACCACGACCATCACCACTAAGACTACGACCAACACCATCACAATCATCACCACGACCAAATCCACAACGACCAACACCAATACCAGGACCACCAGCACAACCACCATTACTACCACTATCACCAGCGCCACAACCACCACCATGACGACCACAAGCACCACGACCAACACCATAACCATCACAATGACCACCTCCACAACCAGCACGACCAACACGATCTCCAGCACAACCACTACTATTACCATGACCGTCACCAGCAGCACCACGACCCCCACCAACACGACCAGCAGCACCACGACCACGGACACCACAACTACCACCACGAATACTACCACTTTGACCACAACCACCACTACCAATATTAACGATATCCATTACCACTACCACGACCACCTCCACCTTGACCAACACCACCACGATCACCAGCATGACAACGTCCATCACACCCAACTCCACCAACACGAATACCACATCCACGTACTACACCACAACCACGACCAACACCAAGAGTATGACCACAACGATCACTACCAAGACCAACAACCATCACAACTAATATGATTACCTTCACGAAAATCACCATCATCACGACCAACATCTCTACAACCACAACCAATAAGACTAATACTAACACAACTACTACGACCACTACCACCACGATCATTTCTACCATGTTTACCACCACTACGACCAACATCACCACGACGATTACCAGGACCAACATCATTACGACCAGCCCTACACACACCACTAAGACTACCACCTTCACCGCGACCAGCAGCACGACCAACACCATTACCACAACACCACGACCACCAACACCACCACGACCATCACTATGAACGTCAGAACCACCACTACGACCACCACGATCAATATAATCGCCTTCACCAGAACCACTATGACCACCTCCACCACGACAACTACCATGCCTACCACTCCGACCATGATCAGCACGACGAACTCTACGACCATGATCATCACCACCACGACCAACACCAGTACCATCTCCACAAAGATCACTACCAACACTACGTTGATAACCAACAGACCACAATAACCACGACCACCTCCAATGCGACCAAGACCACGAACACGATCACAGTGTCCAACAGGAACAGCACCACCAACACGAGCACCAACCAACTAAACCACGAACATCACGACGACGATCACCACCATGACCACGATCAACAACGCCACCTACACCGTCATCACCGCCAACACGTCCAACACCAGTACCACCACCATCACGACCAACACCACTACCACCACAACCAGTACCATTACGAGCAACACCACCACGGCAACACCTGCCACCACGGCCACGACTGTCACAACTACCACCCTCATAACCACCTTCACCAATGCCACCACGACCAGCACCAACTCCACAGTCACAATCACCATGACGACTTCCGCCACCACGACCAACAACGTCATGACCAATATAACCACCTCGACCACAACCAACTCCACTCCCACGAATATCGTCATCACCACTACTATGAACACTAGCAACACCGCAACCACCCAGATGACTACCACGACTATGACCAACTCGACTATCAGCACGACCAGTACCAACACAACCACTTTCACCACGACCAACACCACCATTACCACCATCTCGTCCACATCACCACCACGACCAACAGCACAATCATCACCATCATGACCAACACCACGACTGCCACGAATACCATCACTTCTACGACTACCACGACCACCACCACCACGGAACTACCTACACGATCAACATCACCACCATAACCGACACGACAAACACCACGTTCACCATCTCCATGACCACCATCACCTCTACCATCAGCACGACCATCACCACCACTGCGACCACAACCAACACCACTACGATCAGCACCATGATCACCACCATGACTATACCACCTCGACCAACGACCACTGTCCCCGCCACCACCAACTCCAACACGACCACCACTACACCACGACCAGTACCAACACGACCACCATACCACGACCGACAGCACTACCACGACTACGACTACCGCACTGCAACCACTATCACTATCATCACCATACCATCACAACCACCACGATCACCAACACCTCGACCAACACGAGCACTATAACCACGACTAACATAACCACCGTGACCACCACACCATCATTACTTCCATCAGCTCGACCACCAGCACGACAACCACGACCACTACCTCAATGACCACCACCACATCCACTGTAAACCACGACCACCACCTCCAAGACCACCCATACCATAACACCATAACGACCCTGACCACCACCACCATCATGACTACCACCACGACCAACATAACAACCAACACCACCATCTTGACCAACACAACAACCACATTCACCATGATCACCACTAATACCACCACTACCACGACCAACACCACTGTGACCACCATAAGTGATTAGAATATGAATGCTACTTGAAAATTATCTTCAGGTTATTCGTAAGTTCATGCTCAGACCACAACTATTTACAATCTAATTTAAATGTAAGTGAAGTTTATTATCATTTATTGGTTACAAGATGGATACTTGCAAAGTATGGTAGGTCTGCTTCTACCGCTTTGTGATGAGTTCTCTGTTAATGCCATGATGAATAATGCAAACTCGAAGAGTCTTCCTCGGAGAATGAAGTCTGTTGACTGTATAATGTACTAACAGTGATGGATCGCCTGCCAATCCAACCTGAACTGCCTAACCTAACTGTATTGGTCTGATTGTCTCTCTTCACTGTGTGTGTGTCTGTCTGCCTCCTGTTCCCTTGTCAAGCAGGACTCTTCTATTTGTATGATGTCGAAGGACACACCCAAAAATGTTAGCATACCCGTGCCATCAGACTGGAAAAAGGCCAATTGGCTTTTCCAGATGTCTTGAAAGGTTAAATATCCTAAGAGGAACGAAAGAATTGCAGTCATGTCAGGTTAAGACATATTCATCAACACATCATTAATTTATCCAATTAGATTCACAGAACTCATTAACTTCACCCATGGTCATCCATGTCCATGCATGAAAAAGAAAGGATTCACGCCAAGAGCATGTGAATACTAAGGGATCAGAGCACAATGTTGGGGCTACATGCCTTATCTATTCTAATCAAATGTAGACCATCTTGCATCAGCTCTGGTAGTAAATCTCGAACTGAATTGTTGCTATTTCTCAAAGGTAATGATCGCCATGGCCAAGTACTATAGAATCACACAAATAAAAATACTTAACGTTACTGTTCCCAAAGAATACTCTTTATGTGACGAATACTCTGAATCACCCGGCTTGTTGTCTGAAGGCAAACCAGAGCCTAAGGGCCAACAGTTATGTTGATCTTACCTTTTATCAGTGGCAAACTGCAGTTGTATAATAAGAAATATTGGTCATAACATAACATAATATGTACAGTTACCCTTAAAAGGAATGAGACAACTCTTGGTCGTCGGAAGTTAAAGTTCTACAGCATGGTTCACTCAATATCGACGTAACAATAAGTACCATGAGAAACATAACAAGAATTGTTACAAGGACCGCAACAAGGACAAGGCCCAGAATAAGGATCACGAAGAAGATAGCCATTTAAGGCCACTATTTCACAACATAGCTCGGGTCACAAAATATCATTGCTTCTCTCTACCAAATGGCAAATGCCTGCTATGGGATCTACATTCTGGACTGCTGCTGTCATTGTCTTGTCTCGGTAGCTCATATAGTAGCATGTCGGTTCCACTGTATAACCGAAACGTCTCGTGTTCGATCCGAGGTAAAACTTTTTTTTTATTGAGGTGTAATTAATTTCTTTAGAGTTCTTGGACTGTCTGATTTGTCGAAAAATATGGAATAATTTATGCCCAATTTCTGGATCTTACAAGTGGGCTGAACCTCGTCAAAAAAAATAAATCTTACTTGGAAGTTAAAAGTATTCTTCCTCAAACAAAAATCATAAGAAACAAAAAGAGACCTGTTAACTTAAAATCTTGTCCACATGCCATCAGCTTCTATTACAACTCCAAGTCAATCCGGCATGGTTGTAACGAGATTGTGGAATAAGTTCTGATCCCAGGCGAGATCTTCCCAGGTGTCAACAACTTGATTCCACAATTCGTCTCGATTTTGAGGGCATAGATGCCTATTCTTCTCTTTTTCGATTCTGCCCATAAATGTTCGAGGACATTCAAATCAGGTAACTTCGGAGGCCAATTAATGATTTCAATCTCGGGTCTCCTTTGAAACCATCTTTGAATGCTTGCGGCATAGTGCACGGGATGGTTAACCTGTTGGAATAGCAATGTTCCTTCGGGAAAACATTCTTGGGCGGAAGGAAGGAATATATTTTCCAGAATGTGCTCGTAAGTTCCCTCATTAAACCGGCATCGATGCGTTCTACAATGCCAGGTCCATCGTAAGACATCCACCCCCAACATGATATGCTAAAGCGCCCCGATCTTTCCCGTCGGTGCACATAGCACTGATCATGTTGGAGACCATCCTCATGATAGACATGGACAGGACCTTCGTAATCATTCGAGATTGTTGTTTTGTCGGAGAAAATTACATTTCTCCAATCGAAATCCACTCGATTGGTAGCGAAGGCAAGACGGTCGACAGCTTGTGCTTCCCCCAATATTTCCATTTGCGCAGGCCTCCGGCTACTAATACCGTGGTTCCTCAACCTGCTGATCACAGTCTGTGAAGTACTGGGAAAGTTAGATGCTGCTCTTATTTCGTTAGCAGTCCGAAAGGGGTCCTGTCGAACTGTCTTGAATAAGCGAGCATCCTCTTCCAATGAAGAAATCCGCGGACGCTCAGGAATAGGGCGATTTTCAACCTCCTGAATTTTGGTAACAATGAACAAACCTCGCAGCTGTACTTCCAGGAACACCAACCAAACGGCCAGCAGATCTAGCCCCATATCCAGCCTCAACTAGAGCTATAACGATGAGAAATGAGGGATGACGATAATACTTTAGTGTAGACAATGACTATTTAACGTGATATAGAATTATTGAAATAAGGGGCATCTTGCACAGTAAGAGTTAATAAATCAACTCTAACTTAAATATTTAAATAACAGGATATAACAGAAAGGCCAATTGTTTCGAAACTAATCAAATTAAATCTAATTACATTAAGTAAACAAACCCCAAGTTTGACACCACATTGCTACAGCTAAATTGTAGGTTATTAACATAAGCATTGAATAGGTCCGTACTTAAGCATTGAACGACAAAACCAAACATCGAAAGTTCGAATCTTGCTGCGGAATGTAACTTCTTGCTTTTTATAATGTAAATCAGACTTATAACTACAATCATTCATATTTCTTACATTATTTATTAATATTTATAGCCAACATTGAATTTGTAAAGAAAAGACTTTAGAAATCTCATTTGGAATTTGTGATCTGTAGTGACATAAATATAGATTATCTCTCGGAACCTTTCCGTAAAAGTAAATTAAATTCACTCCTTGAAACTGAAAACCTTAGTCGTAGAGTAATTTTCCCACCAGCATACAAGCTGAAGTAGCACAGCCATTGATAAAAGTTTTGTACACAGAATTAGACTGAATTTCTATTTGACAGAATCTATAATCAATGGCTTGTCTGAACATGATAAACAAATCCTAAGTGTTCCCAATGTCACTGAACAATTTCAAAATATTAATGTAAAAACTAAAAAAGGGTCATAAATGCTGTATCTAGTGATTATTTACATTTATGTCTACAAAATGAATCTTGCAAAAACGTAAATGATACTGGTACTACTGATATTAAGAGTAAATGTATTGTATTTTTTACTTAATCTCAGAATCACTTCAGTGGATGTTCTCCACTCAATGCTGTGAAAAAGTTCAAAAGTAAAAAAAATGTAGATAACGTAGGGACTTAAAAATCTCATGTATTAAAAAGAAGAATCTATATGCAATGAGTTGCAATGTAATGGTCCTTGTGTTCTTAAATACTACAAGAAGTACAGTGTAATTTATAAAAAATTATGAAAGAGGGAAATAGAATACATTTGAATAGAAAAGTACAAAATTCAGATAATGCAATTAAAGCTATTCGGAATATTATTAAAGTTAAACTTGTAAATATCCTAAGAAAGAAAATATTTTTTCATTAAAACCAGTGATTATAAAGTAGAGGATCCCAAATCTATTGCAAATTCTTTTAATGTCTTATAGTATATAGTACAGAAATATTATTGACAACTTAAACATTCAAGATTTTGCAAAAGATACTGCAATTGGTTATTTAAGAGATGCATTTAATAATTAGTATTAATATATGTAATTAGTCAATAACTGCAACAGTGCTTTTTCATTCAATCATAACTTGAATAAAATTGAATGAACAATAAGTTAAACACTATTGCAAACACATAGATAAAATAGTTAAAACTCAGCTGAAGGGGTGACAATGAAATAATCTAAAGCCACACTTTTAACAAAAATTGTTTTGTGCGAGTGCATTTCTTACACATAGGGAAAGCTACTAATAAAATATTGTAATAATTACTCAGCAAATGACATAACCTAAGGACTCTAAACGTTTGTAAAAGTTTGTCTGTATGGCTTAGGAATATTTTTTAATTTCATTTTAATTGTTAGTTTTTAATATATGTGCACTTACATTGTATATGTGTGTGTGTGTGTATAAATGCATTCATTAGATTAACGTTTATAATATTATAACTTGCAATTTTGTATTGTCTGTGATCTTAACACTTAATCTGAAGACTTTGTAAAACTCTATTTCAACGTTATCTAGACAAAAAAAAAATCGTTGATGTAGACTAAGAATCGAACTCGCTCTCTTCTACACAATATGCAGATGTCTTAGCGTCTGAGCTATTGAAATGAGTCGACCTGGTTGGCGAGTTGGTATAGCGCTGGCCTTCTATGCCCAAGGTTGCGGGTACGATCCCGGGCCAGGTCGATGGCATTTAAGTGTGCTTAAATGCGACAGGCTCATGTCAGTAGATTTACTGGCATGTAAAAGAACTCCTGCGGGACAAAATTCCGGCACATCCGGCGACGCTGATATAACCTCTGCAGTTGCGAGCGTCGTTAAATAAACCATAACTTTATTGAAACGACACGAAAGCTTTCCTTTCTGTGCAGAGTGTCGATCTAGTCATGAAGGTCCATTGTCGATTTAATTACACGATTTATATATATATTTATCTTTTATTTACGTAATATTATCATATTTTTTGCAGTTTTTGAAGTGAATTTCGGAACGATGCTAGTAACAAACCAAATGGCCTGAATTTAAGTAACTCAATATTCGTTATCTTGTGTATCAGTGCTCTGGTCTCCGATCATGCGCAGTATCTTACAGCTGTGACTTAGGAATATTCAATCGTCTCATTCTTTTCCAGGGAAACTGTACATGGATTTATTTGTTACAGATTTGAAGGACAAGGAGATCTGCCCTGTTTTTTCTCAGTTTTCATTCCTGTCTTGGTCTCTTGATTCTGAGAAGGAGAATATCAGTCCGAATAATATTCTGCCTGTCTTGCCTCCTGAAGATTCTGATTTTGCTTTTGATGTCAATGCAGTTCCTGAACCATTACCTCCTGAAGACAATGATATTCCTCCAGATAACTTTGAAGGTAAATACTACAGAAACATTATTCAAATCTGAAGTTTGCGTGTTAATACTGATGGTGATATGTTTTTATGGAAATAAAAATTCTTATTGTTTCACTTGGAAATATAGTATGACTGGGAGTACACATCAAAGCAGTCTGGCGAGTTAGCGCTGTGGTAGCATGTCTGCCTCCAGACTAGCCGGCTGGGTTCGATTCCCGGCACGGTCAGAAATTTTAATATAAAATTTCTACCTCGGGACTAGGAGAGATGGCGGTGCACAACTTCTAATCACTAGATTGTGCACCAATATGCCTGGGTTGAATCCCATATCTCTCCGCAGTGCATATGAAGAGAAGGCATATGTCACTGTTGATAGTGATTCATCTGTCGGATGCGGACGTTAAGCCTGGTGGCCCCCTTGGTGCTATTCGACAGTAGTAGGCTACGTGCTGGCACCGGGATTCCCCTTCTCCCTTCCTCATCTTCATCACCCTCATTCCAGACACTACACTTACACATACACTCACCTTAGTACACAACATAAACTCTCCACAGATACACATCATGCACAGTGTGACTCGCCAAAGTGGTGTACAACTAGAAAATGGGTCAAAGTTCTGCCATCTATCAGCAGCATGTGGAACCTGAATCACGCAAGTGAAGTGGGTGGGCATTGGATACACACACACACACACACACACACACATCAAAGCAAACATCCACTAAATACAGTGAGATTATCTATTCTTATGCCAGTTTTCAAGCTAGTTGCGTAACAACTACAGTGCTATTTGTCACCAAATGGTGCTAGGTGATTGTGGTGATTAGAGTAGCTTATCCATGCATATTTTTTTATTTAAATCTTACCTTGTTTTGAGTGGATGTTGAAAACAACTTAAATTTTTCACAAACTTTGAACAGTTTCTCTATTCGGGGGAGAGAGGGAGAGAGCGGGGGAGAGGGGAATCAAGAAGCGATGGATACATTAAGAAGATTGATTGATTCATATCATTCTTGTATGGAAAAATCTCACTAATCTAATCGTCAATGACTTACTACAAAATGCATTTCTTTATGTAATCCAATACACTTATCAGATTACCAGGAAACAATTTGCATTCATACAGTCCTCTCTGTAGATTGAAAACTCAAAAAAGTTTCATATCCATTGTTCAAGAATTAAAACAGAAAATCAATATCCCGAATTTAAAAGAAAACTTACAAATTAAACCAAACCCTTTAACTCTATTAAATATAGAATATAATCTAAATTTAACAGAAGAAATACTGAAATCAGAAGTAAACACCGAAATACTGAAACAATTGTCTTTAGAGACAATTAATATTAGGTCCCCTCCACAAAACTGGCTTCATTCATACACTGACGGATCCTTGATCTCCAGAGAACAAGGTGCCGGTGCAGGTGTTACGTGCTGTCTCTTCTCACTTTATAGATCACTTGGATATGGAACAACAAGTTTTGATGGTGAAATCATTGCAATAAGTGAATGTCTCAGGAATCTTCTATGCCACATCAATAAATTTAGGAATGCAGTTATATTGTCAGACTCCAAAGCAGCTATTCTATCAATCGTCTCTAAACACACACCTTCATCTCAAACAGCAGAAATAACTAAAATGCTCTCTCAATTAATATCATTCAATAAAAGAATTGTATTCCAATGGATACCATCCCATTGTGGAATCCTGGGAAACGAGAATGCGGATGCTTTAGCAAAGAAGGGCAGCACTGCTACTTACAGACCTGTTACTAAATCTACATATTACTCTGTGAAGAGATTTATTAAATCTACATACTTAGACTTCAACAAACAAAATTTGATAACACAATCCCAAGGGAAAAAATGGAACTCTCTGCATCATAATCCACAGTTAATTCCCGATTTACCACGAAAATCTCTATAGCTGCATTTAGATTGGCAACAGGCCATGATTGTTTGCCCAAACACCTGCATAGAATAGGAATATATCAGTCCCCTAACTGCCCATTGTGCAACTCAAACCAAGAAATGGATTCGGAACACCTCAAAATCTGTGCTTCAGTGGCTGGCCATGATAATATCTTTGAAAAATATTGGAGTGCAAGAGGTCAAATGACTTTATTGTCAAACGCCTGGCATTAGAAAACATCAACATATAATCCAATACCTGTCTTCTTAGCAACTACTTTTTGTATTAGCAGATTATACCAAATGCACGTGGAGAGTTCACGCACTGCAATTAAATAACAAATCACGTTACTTATCATACTAGCGTAATAGATTTCACATCAAATGTTTTGCTATGAAATTTGGCTCAATCTTGGATTCGTAATCTTCTGCATCCAAAGATAATAATGGAGAGCAAAGAATTCATCCTTTTCAAATAAAACAAAACTATCTATGCAGGAAAATATTGCATCAGGACCATGATTTCTCAACAATTGATGTGATAAAATGACAGTTCGAGGAATAATGGAGCTGAAAAAATAGCGTTTTTTATGTCGTACTATTTCTGGGAGTGGGGGGGGGGGAGGTGAACAGACGAAAAAGGTGGCAAACGACGATAACGGGAATGATGCAGCGAGGCTCCATTGTACAGTTTATGATTAGTGGTTATTACAATTATGTTTTCATTCTCAGTTCAAGTCTGGTTTTAATAGTTTTTAATTTTTTTTACAGTCTCGGCAGTGGATGATGGATTTGATTCTGAGGGAGAAGACATAAGTGCACCACCAATTGCATGCCGGCCAAATCAGAGAGGTCCAGCTGCAAATATTGTTGATATGCGAAAACACCTCTCAACTGCACCTAGCGAGTACTCATACTTTAAAGCTGGTGCACTTGATTTATGGGCAGGTCCTTCACATTGGAAGATCAGACCTACTAAACGTAAGCTAATTTGATTTAAGTATAGATATTACCTGGTATACACGTGACATGTAGTTATACTGCCACATCTTTAGAAACAGCTCTGCTATTAGACAAATTTAGGAATATAATATGTGATTATTACTTTTACGTGTTAATATTGAATTAAGTTTATAAATACCTAGTTGGTTAGTTTCAGCTTGGGAGCCACTTCAGAACTGATGAGGTCCTTGTGTCTTTCAGTGTATTCATTTGGTTTGCTAGGAGTGCGTTTGTGTTGTGTGGTGTGGAGTCAAATGATATGTGTTCTGAAATTCAGTTGTGTGTTGAGAATTTGTTATGGGTGTGTTTTTGTGTATCTGTATATTTCGTATTGTTCTCCATGTCTGTGTCTGTTGCTGTAGGTGTGGTTGACATTTGTGATGTGTTCTGCATATGTGGAAGTGTTGTGTGATTTAGTCATGACTGTGATGTGTTCTTTGTAACACGTTTGAAACCAGCAACACCACAAAGCAGAAATAAATACCATCAAATACATAGCATAAGAAAATGGATACAATCCCAACATAATAGATACTATAACAGAAAATACAAAACATAATTACAAGAAACATAGAAAGACAACACAAACGCAAGAACGCAAAAAATACATCACACTCACATACGAAAATAAAAACACTCAAAAGATAGCATCTTCATTCAAGAAATTAAACTACAACATCGCATACAGAACACAGAACACTCTATAAAAGCATCTCAACACACAAACAATCCAAACAAACAAACAAATACAATCTAACAGACCTACAAACTCATATGCAACAATTTCTACATTGCACAGAGAGGCAGATCATTTCAAACACGTTACAAAAAGCACATCACAGCCATAACCAAATCACACAACACTTCCACATATGCAGAACACATCACAAACTCCAACCATACCTACAGCAACATAGACACAAACATGGAAATTCTACATATACAACTGAAAAATCGGAAATTAAACACACTAGAACAATATCAAATATACAGATACACAGAACACACCTACAACAAATCCTCAACACAACACTGAATTTCAGAACACGCACACTACTTGACTGTACACTACACAATACAAATGCACCTCCAGCAAACCAAATGAATACCCCAGAAGACACAAGGACCTCATCAGTTCTGAAGGTGACCACCAAGCCGAAACTGGTCAACTAGGTAAATACACTTAGTCCAATATTGACACATGAAAGTAATCACCATATATTATATTCCTAACTGATTTAAAGTTGTAATCAAGATGTATAGAAAAATTTAATCATACTGATTTCTGATAGGAAGTAATGTTTAGAGATGGTTTTGTTCGTGTTCGTGCAATTGAGAGCGAGAGAGAGAGAGAGAGAGTTTTGTGCAACAGTGGTAGCTTGACCATTTTTTTTAAATTGTTGATTTTTTAATTATGATGAGCCCTATCTGTAAGTAGACAGAAATTAATATTAGTTTATTTTTATTTCTCTGAAACTTTTGTTTACGAACTCTAATGAGAACCACGAAAATTACTATTTTTTTTATGCAGAAACATTGTTAAAGATTTTTTATGTACTGTTATTTTCTTACTTATTAGGCGGGAAATTTTTTGAACTGTAAGTACATTAAAAGAGCAAAGTATATCTTAATTGTATAGAGAATTTTAGTACAGAATTATTCTTACTTCTTATGTGGAAAAACATCTTAATTGATGTCGTTTTAAACCAGATTGTAGCAATGTGAAATAATTTTTCAGCAGTCACACTGCTCTGCTTGCAGAATGCAGCACTGCTTGAGTCGGATTTGAAATTGGGTGTCAGGATTTGGATGGTTTCTGGCAGGTGCTTACCTGATCAAGTACAGACTCACAAGAAAACCTTAAAAAATCTGTCATGTTGAGAATTATATTCAATTTTCATGTAAAGGAAGATGCTGGAAAGGAAAAGTGAATACAAGAAAATTGGCTTATTATGTGAACTACAAGGTTCTCAAAAGGTGGTGTGAAAATACTGAAAATCACTTGTGCAGCCCAATGGCTCTACTTGTATGGTTGGCTTTCCGAGAACCTGAAGTGCTTCCTCCCTTCGTGTGTGGATACTATTGCATCTAGCTTATTGTATCAAGCACCCTGCAAGCATAATCATGCATAAGCCAGTAATAAGATTCCAGCAGCGTTGTTGTTTTATTCATTCAATTGGAAATCCCTATTTTTGTTATTCATACGAAGACTAAAATGAACATGGAATGAAGAAATATTATGCTTTTATAAGACATAGGCCTACATAATAGATTTAACAATCATTATTTTTATTATTATATATTGACTGTCTATACAGTTAACAACTTGTTCTTTTTATGAACAAACATGTTTCGGGATAATGTCTCCCATCTTTAGTGTTCTTATGGATAGTATTAGTTACATCGTGTGAAGTCCATGATTTTCTGTATCATTGTAACTTATGTTCATGTTAGGTTTACACTCCAGAAATTCAGTTTTTACATCCACTTGCTCAATAATTATCGTACAAACTAATTATTTATATGTTGATTCATAAATAATATATTATTCATTTGTTTCAAAATATACTGTAGGCCTCTATACACTTGTATTCTTTTATGTAAAATCTTAACATACCCACATTTATGTTACATTAGTTAAAAATGATAGGACTACATATAATAAAATTATCACTCGTACAGTAGCATGCAAATTAATCCAAACAATGTAATTACTTATGCAAAAACACTCAAACGGGATAAAAAAAGGATCTAAGACATACCTCAGTAATCTATGTGGCCTCTCTTGTTCCTAATAACAGCTCTGAGATGATTGGGCATGGATTTCACTAATTTCCCACAAATATTCTTCATTTCTTCATCGCGAAACCATACACCAATGAGGGCAGAAATCATCTTCTCCTTTGTAGAACAATCCATTTTTTGCATTCTTCTTTTGCAAATTGACCACAAGTTCTCAATGGGGTTGATGTCGGGTGAGTTGCCTGGCCAGGGGAGTACCTGAATATTCTTCTTGTTGAAGAATTCTGTAGTTTTTCGAGACGTATGGCATGGTGCCAGGTCTTGTTGGAACACACCTCTGCCATCCGGAAATGATTTTTGCAGCTGGGGTACGATTCTGGTTTCCAATAAGTGAATATATTTGTCAGAATTCATCATTCCCTTGATAGGTATTAATGCTCCAGGCCCTTCATGTGTAAAACAACCCCAAAACATTACTTTAGGAGGGTATTTGGGTGCTTGTTGGAGATGAGCTGCTGTTACTTTTTCGGATCCTTTCCGTACGTAAGAAACACGGTGGCCATGGACCTTGAAATGAACTCATCGGAAAAAAGTACATTCTTCCAGTCATTCACTGTTCAGTGTTGATGTAATTTTGCCCACATTAAGCGTTTTTTGCACATAACAGGGGTTAGCAGTTGCTTCTTAATAGGCTTACGAGCCCTTTGTCCAGCTTCCAAAAGCCTATGCCACACTGTTGTGACGTGAATATTCGCCCCAGTGGTAGCCATTAACTCGCGGGTTAAGTCGACAGCAGTTAGTCTAGGATTTAATTTACTTTTCCTGACAATCATCTGCAGGTGAAGTCTTCCAATTCCGGCCACAGTTTCCCTTTTTCTGGGGTGTGATGGATCCAGTCTCCCTGTATCGTTTTATGATCGAATTAACAGTAGCCAAACCGATGTGACATTCTGCAGCAATTTGCCTCTGTGTCATAGAAGAATGCTCTGCTAATGTTATAATTTTAGACCGTTTTCGTGGAGTTGTATCCATTTGTGAAGATGACAGAATGTACACAGGATTGCAGTATTAAGTCTTCAACACAACTGAAATGCTTATAAGTACAAAACAACAGGCAAAATGTCACATATTATAAAAAAAATAATGACAGACCTTCAACAATGGAATTACACGTACTACAGATGTCAATTAAAGCTGTGAGGCCAACAATGACAGAAAATGTAAAAATATGTCTTGTTCGGATTAATTTGCACGCTACTGTATATAGTGAGTAACATTGTTTAAATTATAATATATTACAGTCAGTGCATTTATTTGATATGTTGTAAATTCTTGCATATCTTGAATATAGTTTACTTATGTGTGAATGCTATTCTGTTTTGCAAAACTGTTTCATTCGATTTTTAAAATTTAGAATAGGTTTTTCTTGCTGTGTCCTGCCATTTGTTTTCCTTCATTGGGATGTTGAGGTAAGAGCAATATACGACATTATACTGTACTGCCTACTGAAGGATGCACTGGAAGGAATTGTGAACAGAAGAAGAGTTCGGAGTAGAAGAAGGTATCAGATGATAGGCGAAATTGAAAATATATGGATCATAGGAAACAAGGAGGAAGGCAGAAAATAGGAAAGATTGGAGAAAGCTGGGTTTGCAGTGAAAGACCTGACCTCAGGCAGAACACTAAATGAAACGAATGAATACTGTATATTCTAACTTTGTCTTGAAAACTGTACAAGTTTTTATAAATCAATAGTTAATCTATGTTTATCCATTTTTTACTTGTAGAGTTGTAAATCTATTGTAAGTTTCGGACATAGGCTACATGGTCAACTGTTAAAGCAGCAGCACACCTTCAATTTTGTTAAAGGACTATACATAATAGAGTATATGAATGCATAAAGATCACTGTACTATTCTCTTTCACTCAAAATACAATTTAAGTATGTTACTATTAGCACACATAAATAAAGCATCATTTCGATTATTTAGTTTCATACTCTACAGTAAATTATCATGTATTTAATGTCATTTGTATCACGTGTAAATGCAGTCGTCGAATAATTATCTTGTATTTAATGTCATTCATATCACTGTGTAAATGCAGTCATCTAATGGATGTGCATTATGTGTCTTCTAGATATAATTATTTATTATTTCGTTTCATTTTAATATTTTTTTACATAAATTTAAAATGATGAGTGTGACAAAACAAACGAAGCGCTTGCAGGCCAGCCTCATGTTATACTATATTAAAATACCATCCGTACAATAACGGGTTTTCATGCGTTGAAGGGTTCCGTATAAATTTTATGGAACAAACATTTTGAGTCATGAGTCCTGCGCCAACAGCTCCTTTGGTTAACTCGCCGTTATTCGAAAACCAGTGAAGATTTTGTGTGGAAATCACTTTTAAAAGTAATTTTCATCCTTTCTCAACATTTCTCTCATTTTGACCCCCCATCTAACGTGAAAAACAAAAAAGTTTGCCACTTACACCTTTGGAAGATGTAAATGTCTATTCTAAACAGATCAAGCACATCAAAGTTAATATTTTTTTCTCACTTTCTAACAAAGGTTTTCTTTTCGATTTTTTTTTTTCTATGCTTTCCTTAGACACTGAGCTATCAATCCAAAAAATTACAGCGCGATTAATTGACTATCATAGGAGCTATGACATGATATATATTTAAAGAATCGGGAAATGTATAAGCCAATGCTTCCTATAGAACTATACGGCTCGAGCGGCATTGCTTCCTTATCATTACTACAGTCCTGTCTAGACTTCCGATACTGTCGAGAGTGAGTAGTATCGATAATCTTGGAACCAAGACAATATATAAATCAACAGATTTAAGACCTCTCCTGGCACCACATAATCATAATCATCCTATCATATCATCAGGGTAATGTAAAGGTACGGTCACACGTCGCTACTTTTGCAGCGCTGCAGTACAAAAAACTGCGCAACTCTTGTACTGCGACGTGTGAACAACGGTGCAACCCGAAAAGTAGCAGCTGCCGAACCTGCTGCCCGCTACTTTTCCATGCTGCGTGCAACTTAAAAGTAGTGACGTGTGAACAGGGTTCTAAGGGTTGCAGCCGCAGCATTTTTGATATCAGTTTTGTTGAAACGTTTGCTGCGGTTGCAACCAGTGTTACCACCCAAATGTGCCAATGATACTTTTATTGTTTGGATATATTTTAATGTTAAATGTGATGAAAATAAATTATTTGTAACAGTTATTAAATACACAACACAGTCTGAGCATAATTGGTGACGATATAATTCATTTTTTAAATTTTCCGTAGCGTAGTTCCAAACAGGAGGGTTGCCAACATTGATTACGTGAATATACTGTTGGTTATCATTTAAGTATATAGGCGTTTTTAAAAGCTTTATAGTAAAAATAATGTCAATTTCTGAATACTAGATACGACAGAAAAGCAAATAATAGATAAGGAAGCTTTCGCATGAGTTTCTTAATAATGCGAACATAACCACAAAATATATATTGAGAAGTCAACACGGAGATGGGAACCTGCAGCATGACTGCGGCTGCAAAAGTAGCGCCTTGCGTGTGAACAGACTCGCGACCTCCAGTTGCAACTTTTGCAGCACTCGGGTTGCGCAGCACGAAAAGTTGCGTGCAGCACGCTACTTTTGGCTTACGTGTGAACACGACACACAACTTTTGCAGTTGCAGTATAAAAGTAGCGTTGCAAAATTAGCGATGTGTGACCGTACCTTAATTCTGCCTTCTAGGCGCCCCAACCTCAGAAGAGGCTTACAACTAAGCCAATGCCAGAAGAGAAGACAGAAATGTCGAAAAGACAACCTGGTGGCATAGGTAAAAAAAAAAAAATTACTGATTGAGGTTCTGGCTGATGTGTACATCAATTATCAGTAGGGAGCGGATTTTTATGTGCTAAAAAATTTAAATATATTTATTTTTATGTGCTAAAAAGTACGAAAATATTTGCTAAAAACAAAAAAATATTTTTTTTTTTAATATGACAAAAATACCTTACTTAGCTTGGAAAAAAAAATGTTACTAGGTACTCACCAACCACACTTGAGTGCTAGTAGTTGGCCGAGAATTGCAGTGAACAACAAAGGTCATCTCCAAATTCTCCATCACAAATGCATGCCGATTATCTCTGAACAACGACTTGTATTGTCAAAACGATCTTTCCGCATCACAGGACGTCAGACGTGCATATTTAAAGAGAGGAATGTCGCAAACACATACACCGTCAATTTCACCTACAGGCACATCCTTGAATACTTGAACAACTTTACACATTTTTTTATATCCACTGTTTTTCCCAAACACATTCTGGAATTTGTCCCTTAGTAATTGTGCTTCTGAACCTGGTAGCGAGTCTAGTTTAATTTCCACGGCACGCACCTCCCTGTTTCAGACAACAGGTTTTTGGATGTTTCGAATTTTTTTATGGTGTCACACAAAAAGCTTAAATTTGCTAATAGGAAAGCCATATCGTTTTTTAAATAACCATCTTTCAGTATATCTTGAAGGATATCGATTGACCAAGCCCGATAACAGGGAATCACAACAAGACATAGGTCTACTTACTTCATGGACATGAGCAAGAGGCGAGAGATTTGTTTAAATTAAAATTCATACCGGAGCTCTTATCTGTTGTGTTTCACAAACAAAGCGTGGAATGAAATCATCTTCAGCAACAATAAACATTCCTAATTATGTGTTGCAAGATCTCTCCTCCTTGTCCACGTTAATTTATTCTTAATAATAACACTGATATGCTGCCTAGCAGTTCTCAGAACTTGAGGCGATACTATTACAAAAATGGATCACGGATACACCACACAGTGCTTAGAAACTCGAAGCAACCAAGAATTCTTAAAAAGATAACGTACTTCTGAGTGACATAATTGATTTAGTTTTAAAATGTTTAAAAGTTCTTGTAAAAAAATTATTTAAGTAAAAAAACTCAAGATTTATGTGTTTATAATAGATTTCCTGAAAATATGTATTTACATAATTTTTTTGTGAAAATATGTGTTTTTATGTGAAATAAAATTCGGGTTTTAAACTTGAAACATCATGTTCGGAACTTTTAACTTTGTTAATTGTGTTTTATCACACGCAAAAATAATATTTAATTACATAGAAATCCGCTCCTTAATTATCAGGCAGTACATCTCACTGGACGATGTGTCAGAGGACGAACAATTGTTTGTATATATCTGAAGTCTGATTAGTGTAATATGTAGTTAGTGAGCGATGTATGCAATGGAGGGGGAAAGGGACTGACCACCCTACCCCATTATATCCTGGCCTAGTTGCCTCATGAGTGATGCCTTATTGGGGTCACTTATGAGGTTCAAATTTGTCGGACAGTTGAATAAATAATAATATTATATATTTAAAAAAAAAAACCTTTAAATGAAGATAACAAATGTTTTTCTTCAGCAGACTTTTCACAACTGAGCCATATAGTCACATTATTTAGACAGGTATATAATACGAAACTGAAGTCGTCGTTTTGGTATACTAACCACCACCTATATAAATGTGAAGCCACCATCTTTTATATTAACCATCACACATTATTGAACGAGCCAGTGTACAGGAATGTGTTTTTGCTTACTTGCTATTTCTTAAGCAACTCAGAACATTTAAACCACCATGTAGGCTACTATATGTAAAAAAAAAAAAATGGTAAATGAAGCTGTCACAATGTTTTTCTTCAGCAAACTTTTCATGGCTAAACCAGATAGCCACGTTGTTTAGATAGGTATATAATACGAAATTGAACCCATTACCTTGGGATACTAAAAGTGAAGCTACCACCTTTGATATTACCCATCACCCATTATTGCAAGAGCCAGAGCAAGCTGGACACATACACGTGCACAAATATACCGGATGGATCATTTAAGTTAATAATGCGAAAGATCTAAAAGATGAAGTGATTTTTAGAAAGAAATCTTCTAAATTAAAGTTAATTGACTTCAAGGTGCAAAGCAAATTGCATTATTTGTGTTTTCATTGTCATTTGAAAGTCGATATATTTTTTATTCTCATTCCTCGTACAAAAACAATCTTTGTATAAATCACTTTTCAATGTAGCACATATTTTGAAGAATATTTGAAAAGTGAAAATTTGGGGGGGGGGGGGAATCATACATTTCATAAGCATCTAAAATGTTGTTAAAAAATGTAACATTCAAATAGATTTTTTTTAATGCCTAGAGTGATATCTTTCGACCTCAGTACACTTTTCAGTTCTTTGAAGAAAATATTGATGTGTACTTGAGACTTTTCTCTCAGGTGTATATGCACAAGCATTTCATATGCGCTCCTTCCTGTTCTAAGGATTGTTGGTGTGCAGTGGTCTACTTTCTCATTAAAATAATCTAATGAGGTTTTAGATGTTTATGAATTTTATGAATTATTTTTATAAATTTTCACTTTTCGAATTCTCTGAAACCACATGCTAAATTGAAAAATGGTTTGTACAAAACTTGTTTATTTTTATAAGAGGAATGAGAATAAAAAACCTATAGGCTGCCCTTTAAAAAAAAGTAGATTGACCTTCAAATGACCTAAAAATTCCATGAAATAGAACGCAAATAATGAAGTTTGCTTTCCCCCTTAAAGTCGGTTAATGTTTGTTCGAAACATTTAATTCTAAATCCCTTCGGGGTTTTTTTCGCATTATCAACTTAAATGGTCCACCCTGTATAACAGTTATTTTTTCCAGTCAGGTCTACAGTCTACCTGCCATTAAGTTCGTAACTCTGTGTTGTGTTATGTTCCAGTAATGATGTCTGATAATCTGAAAATTTTCTAATAAGTTCAGATTAGCAGAATTCTACTGTATTTAGATTTTCTGTTTTTTAAATGATTAAAAATGTTCTGTTTGTCATTGTCAGTATAATTTGTACTGTTCACAAAGTAAACATTACAGTGTCAAAGTGTTCCATAATTATATATTTTTATTACATATTTTTTTATCTGTATGTTAAGATTCAGACAAATTTGGCAGTACAGGCACTAGTGGTGCCACAACAAACACTGCTGGAGATGGTTCAGAAATGGTTGCCTGTAGAAAACAAAAACAAAGACAGAAGAAAGAATTGTTGGTAGAGTTGGACAAGAATGACATTTCATTTATTGTAGAGAAGAATACAAGTATATTGAAATTAACAAAGAGAACAATGCAAAAAGTATGGAGTGCAGATAAAAATACGCACCCTCCTGACATGCATTATGATATCAAGCGTTTTGCACAGTAAGTACTAGTGATAAAAGAGTGTAATACAATTTCTATATTGTTTTTGCTATGAATCACAAATCTTAATTTGTTATACTCCTAATTTGTAGAACAAATGCTTAGCCCTTTTCTTATCCTTCATCCTACTTTTCTTTCATATCTCTTCTTGCTCATCCTTCTCTTCTCTTCCCTTCCTCGTCTTCTATTAGAAAATGAGATGTTCAGAAATCAAGCCATCTTTCCCAGTATCTTGTTCTCTTGGTTTGTAAGTTAGTGCTTATTTAATCTTTTACCTCACATGTTCTGCATATAAGCTTTACAGTATTACTCCATTCTTTAATGCAATTATTAATGGGATTAACATTTATTTCTGAATGTATGTATTTTATATCTGGCCTTCCTTGTGCAGACATCAAGATTTTTAAGAAATGTGATGTCTATGTTCTAATTAAATACAGATTAAAAATAGTAGCATTTAGGAACAAACAAAAACTTCTTTTCTTACTATTGAATTAAAGTAGATGAGTTTTACCAAATCAGAGGGGCTGATTTCAATAATGAAGTTAGAAGTACCATATAAAAATTTAATCGTAAATACGAAATTCTTATAAGTAGGGACCGGATTTTTAGGTTTTTAAGAAGTCCATTTAAGGTTATTTGAATAGATGAAATAGGTTTTTTTTTAACTGTTGAAGGGGTCACAAAATTTTCCTGATTGTTAAAAATGTACTTACTTACTTAAGGAACCTACAGGTTCATTGCCGCCCTCACTTAAGCCCGCCATCGGTCCCTATCCTGTGCAAGATTAATCCAGTCTCATCATATCCCACCTCCCTCAAATCTATTTTAATATCATCCTCCCATCTACGTCTTGGCCTCCCCAAAGGTCTTTTTCCCTCTGGCCTCCCAACGAACACTCTGTATCCATTTCTCGATCCGCTCATACGTGCTACATGCTCCGCCCATCTCAAACATCTGGATTTAATGTTCATAATTATGTCAGGTGAAGAATACATTGCTTGCAGTTCTGCATTGTGTAACTTTCTCCATTCTCCTGTAACTTCATCCCTTTTAGCCCCAAATATTTTCCTGAGAACCTTATTCTCAAATACCCTTAATCTCTGTTCCTCTCTCAAAGTGAGAGTCCAAGTTTCACAACCATACTGTTTTATAAATTCTAACTTTAAGATTTTTTTGAGAGCAGACTGGATGGCGAAACCTTCTCAACCGAATAATAACAGGCATTTCCCATATTTATTCTGCATTTAATTTCCTCCCGAGTGTCATGTTAAAAATGTACACGTACAGTAAATTTTAAATAATATTCCTTTTCCTTCGTTGGTAAAGATGAAATCATTTCCAATCCACTGTCGCAATGAATGTGATTTCATTTGTTTTGTCATAGCTTAACGAAGCACAAAAGCTAGAAGCACAGAAACCTCAGAAAAACTCACAACTCATACCCACATATCCAAGGTCACAGTCTTCTATCAGGGAACATGCCCGAACCCTTAATGAATTGCAATAATACAACTTATTCACAGTTCATTCACCTAAAGAGAAAGTTCAACCCTTCCACTGGCAAGTCATATCTGCAATCAGTGGAAATTCCAAGATACATACAGTCCCAATCAGTGCCCTTCAGAGGGTGAAGCCTCTAAAAATTATAAGGTGTATTGAAATTTCTGAATATATTTATATAAAACACAGTTCTTCTTGGGGAGCTACGATAGGTAGCAAAAATCCGGTTTCGCAAACGAGCTATAACGGCTGGGGGGGATCATCTTGCTAACCACACGATACCTCCATACTGGTGGATGATCGTCCACCTCTGCTTCGGCATGTGGACGTGAGGCCAGCAGCCGGCTGATTGGTCTTGGCCCTTCATGGACTGTAGCGCCATGGATTTACTTACAGTAAGTTCTTGAAGTTCAATTTAGATTTTTTTAGGTTCAACAGAATTTGCATATATGACAATATGACTCTTATGGCCATGATTTGTGTATTTGTGTACTATTTGTGGACCTAGAAAAGACTTTTGACAGAGTGAATTGGAATAAACTGATGGGGATCCTAAAGAAAATAGGTGTGGATTGAAAAGAGAGAAGGCTGTTCAGAATCTTTATATGAAACGAGTCAAAGTCAGGACAGGAGAAGAAATGTAGAAGGAAGTGAAACAGAAAGAGGAGTACATCAAGGATGCCCATTATCACCTACCCTGTTCAACATCTACTTGGAGGATTTAATGAAGAACTATTTTTAGAATATGGGAGGAGTGACAGTAGGAGGAAGAAGGATAAAGTGCATAACAGTTGCTGATGATATGGTGTTGTTAGCAGAGGAGGAGATGATAAGGGCTGTGCTACTGGAGCTAAATGACAGCTGTAAGCAGTATGGGATGAAGATAAATGCAAACAAGATGAAGATCATGGTATGGTCATAGGAAAAAAATAAAGAAGGTAAACTTGCGAATTCTAAATGAGGCAGTAGAGCAAGTGGATGGCTTCATATATTTGGGGTTACTATAAGCAGTAACATGAATTGCTGCCAGGAAGTCAAAAGGAGGACAGCAATGGCCAAGGAAGCTTTTTATAGACTTCTGGAAAAAGAACTAAGGAAGAAACTAGTGAGGTGCTTTGTATGGAGTGTGGCATTGTATGGGGCAGAACCATGGACGTTATGACGAAGTGAAGAGAAGCAACTAGAAGCATTTGAAATGTGGATTTGGAAAAGAATGGAATATGTGAAGGGGACAGACAGAATAAAAAATGAAACTGTGTTGGAAAAAGTGGGTGAAGAAAGGATGATGCTATAACTGATCAGGAAGAGAAAAAGGAATTGGTTGGGTCACTGGGTGAGAAGAAACTGCCTACTGAAGGATTCACTGAGAGGAATGATGAATGGGAAAAGAGTTCTGGGCATAAGAAATCAGATGATAGACGACATTAAGATATATGGATCATACAAGGAGACAAAGAGGAAGGCAGAAAATAGGAGAGATTGGAGAAAGCTGAGTTTTGCAGTGAAAGACCTGCCCTTGGGTAAAACACAATGAGTGAATGACCATGATGTGGAAAATTATCTAAGAAATTATGAGTTTAAAAGTAAGGGAAAAAGTAGGAAAAAAACCTATAAATCCGGTCCTTAGTTATAAGTATATTATCAAATTTTCTCTGTGGAATTTAATAGCAACAGCATATTCGTATATAATACATTGTCTATTGAAGACCAAATGCAGATTTAAAATTATATTTAACACTTGACTATAGCTGTGACAAACAGTGCAGCAAAAATGAATACACTGAAATGAATTCGTACCATTAGAAACTTTTCCATTTTGTCCTCCGCTTGTAGCAGGATTGTTAAACCTCTGACACTGTATTACAGCAGTAGTCAGCAGGAAGAAATGGTATGGCCCCTTAGCGAAAGTAATAATTGGGCCCCTTGAGTAGGAAATAAAAAATAATAGCAATAATAATAATAATAATAATAATAATAAAATAACTTACCTATTTGATGTTGAACAGAGGGACGAATTCCACTCAGTCATACATTTATTAACACTCTTTTCATAAATATTAGTCTCTATACTTTAGAGACGAACTTTTTTGGTACTCTGAGAAGACAGAATCGTAAATTGTATCTTCAAAATTAATCTCTGCCAAAATTTCATGTTCAGTACCCATTAATAGATCACGGAATTTCATGCACTAAAAGACCTGAAAATATGCATGAAACTATGCAGTGAAAACTGTTGAAATATGCATTAAAATTGAAGTACGAATGTATGCACTAAAAATACACTCTATAGGTTTATTTGGTGTAATAATATTATATAAATGAAAATAATAATTTAGAGTAACAATTGTCATTAAGCCATCATCATTTTTATTGAATCTATTTTTATATAAATTTATTATTTTACACACATCCAGAAAGATCTCTTGACATCACAATGATGTGACCAGTGCATGCTTCTAAGCGTGGTTGTGCAGGGAACTTGTTATAATGAAAATTTGCATACCATGTAATTCCACTGGCACAGGTGTTTGAATACATTGTTTTGTTTCATTGAAATCAGGGACATTAGCAATGTCGTCGTAACAATTTCATGACCTTAATACATGACTTGTTATAGGTGTCCAAGCCTCATGTTGAAGTGGAAAATGACTACTTATACACTAGGGAGAAGTATCTATTGTCATAGCAATTTTATTGCTCAACAGTAATGAACTAATTATTGGAATTTATTTCTCACATATTTTTTATATTGCTTGGAAATAATTATTTTTATCAGAGAAATAAAAAAATTAGGTAATAAATGGGGGGGGGTTGTTAATATATAAATTTAAATATACAAAATAAAGTTGCCTTCATTCAAACGTAAAAATTATGATCAGCAAAATTCCACTTGTAATTGGTCAATATACCAAATCAATAAAAACATGCAATTGCATGAATTTCCGTAGTTACTTATTGGTTGTGCAATGCAGTTTCTAATAAAATTAATTTATTAATTTTAACTTGAAAAATACATTCTCTGCAGATGCTTTGATCACAAACAATATCAGAGAAATTTTCATAGCATTTTCCAACTCGAAGATAGGGGCCAGAAATTTCACTTATTCATATTATCATTTCCAATTTCTTTTTTTGTTACCAGTGGAACTGAAATGTAATTACGTGAAACCCTGATAATACACCCCCATTTGTTACCCTATTCCGCATTATATGCTCTTTTTGTCCTGTCCCTTGATATCTCTATATAAAACCATGTAAAATCCACCGCTTAATACATTCATCATCCCATTTAATACACTCTTTCATCTGCTGAAAATTCTAAAAACTTTAAAGGATACTGAGAAAATTTTCCTAGACTTCTACATTTAACGTTAATGTCCGCATATTCAAGGATTTGTGAGTGTCTTTGTTTGGTGAATACAGTAGAATGGAATGCGACCCTTGAGTACCTGCAAGACTCAGAGTCTGAGGCAAATTCAGAGTCTGTCCTTTCTGGCAGTTTTAAATCACATTGTCAGTGAAGACTTGACAAAAAGGAAGTGGAAGCGGTAGACATTCCAAATCCTTCTCGCAACAAAGCTCTTGCAGCAGTGTCTGTGATTCATAGATTCATTAATGTTTCTAGTAGTCAAATTACTGATGTAACTTCTGATTTAAATCGTGTGAAAAATGCAATTATTCATAGGGTACTGGATTAAGTGCAACACAGAAAACCATTTTTTACCCTTTTTTTTTAAATAAAGGGGCACTTTAATTTTTAATACAGTGTATTTTGTTATGACATTTTCTGAAAGGAAAGAAAATAAAATAATCTTTTATCCTGCATAATTACAATATTTTCCTTAAATTTCTTCAAAAAAATGTTTATGCTGATTCATAACTTTGTGTTAAAATTAAAAAAAAAAAATTAAAATAAAAAAATTACCCACTTTCGCCAATACGCAGTCCTTTTTAATACGCTAATTTTATGCAGTTCCTTGAGCATCTTATCGAGGTTTCACTGTAGTTTCGAAATTTTCTTAACACTTTCTTCTCATCCTTTAGCTTTATTTTGCTTAGCACAGCTACTTTCAAAACACCTCATTACTAATGGTAAGTTAACAGAGAGGAGTGCTAATAATTAAATTCATTGTTTACTCTTTAGCAGTTCTTAGTGTTTTTTGGTTGGGCTCGTATGTAGATGTCGTGGTTACTTTGTCAACAAAGTGACATTGAAACATGTGTTCAGGTTTCTGCCTAGCAACAATCTTGATATATTGTAATTTTTATTCGATTGTTTAATTAATAAGTCGGTATATTCGCAATCACACTCACATTCATACAAAAAAAAAAATAGTAACTTACAGTAGACTCACTAACATGATAACTTATGTTTGAATGTCGAGTGAATGCTGTTGAACATTTTGTAGCGTATGATGGTGAAATCCATTGTTGTAACAATTGTTAGATACAATTTTATTAAACATTATTCTATGACAGTACTTCGATACACACACACACACAAAATAAAGGAATCTAGCATCTTTGGTGTAATATTATAATTTATAAAAATAATTATTAAAATGTAAATTATTTGAATGACCATTTTTACGTCAGTTGTAATGGTTGTAAAATAAGAGGAAAAAAGCATGCATGAGAACTGAAAATCCGCAGACTTCCCAAGCTGCACTTCAAGCAGTATTTGGATAAGAGAGTGAAAGAGAAATAGGAAGCACATGGGTATAGCTGAGGAAGAGTACTGTAGTCAAACCAGGAAGGACAGAATAACAATTATTGTTGAGTGATTAAAGTTTTACTTCAAAAATTAATACTTGATACATACATACATACATGCATGTTCTGCCCATGGGGAGGTCTTTCACTGCAAACCTAGCATTTTCCAAACTTTTCTATTTTTTGCCTTCCTCTTAGTCTCCACATATGATCCACACATCTTAATGTCGTCTATCATCTGATATCTTCTTCTGCCTCAAACTCTTCTCCCGTTCATGATTCCTTCTAGTGCATCCTTCATTAGGCAGTTTCTTTTCAGTCAGTGACCCAACCAATTCCTTTTTCGCTTTCTGATCAGTTTCAGCATCAGTTTTTCTTCACCTACTCTTTCCAACACAACTTCATTTCTTATTCTGTCTGTCCACTTTACATGCTCCATTCTTCTCCATATCCACATTTAAAATGCTTCTATTCGTTTCTCTTCATTTCATCGTAATGTCCATGTTTCTGCCCCATGCAATGCCACACTCCACACAAAGCTATTCATTAGTCTCTTCCTTAGCCGTCTGCAGAAGATGCTCCTTTCTCTATTAAAAGCTTCCTTTGCCATTGCTATCCTTTTGACTTCCTGGCTGCAGCTCATGTTACTGCTTATAGTACATTCCAAGTATTTGAAGCTGATCACTTGCTCTACTGCCACATTTAAAATTCGCAAGTTTACCTTTATTTTTCTTGTGACAACCATGGTCTTCGTCTTGTTTGCATTTATCTTCATCCCATACCGCTCACAGCTGTCATTTAGCTCCAGTAGCATATCTCTTAACATCGTCTCCTCTTCTGCTAACAATACCATATCAGCAGCAAATCTTATATACTTTATTCTTCCTCCTACTTTTACCCCTCACATGTTCTAAAAACAGTTCTTCACCAAATCCCTCAAGTAGAATACTTGATTTGACCTTACACTTATTATTATTATTATTATTATTATTATTATTATTATTATTATTATTATTATTATTATTATTACTGGTATTACTTTTCTTCTTGTCACCATTTTGAGATCCCCGGCAGCCACCAGATTGTCTGTGTTAAAAGCCCTGGTAGTCAGGTAACATCCATTCCAGTTGTCACAGATGTTACATTTTTACTATTTTCAAACTTTGTATATTGAAAATGAAATGACTTGTGTCAACTTTTATTATTAGAATCAATTTAGGAGATCAGTATCATTTTACAGGAAAAAAATTGTTTGCATAAAATGTATTATTATTGCAGAAAATAAAGAAGAGGTTCCGTCACAGATGTTACAAAGATTTGTGAACTCATTTTACACACTATTAACAAAAAAATTAAAAGAACAGGCCCCTACCTCAAGCAAAAAGAGATTCATTCTCATAGTGTCCATGTGAAAGCTATGCAAATCTCATGGCATCCAGTTAGTTCACAAAAACATAGTCGGTAAATATTTTATAGCTGTTTCTTCCATGTCCCGGATGTTATACATTTTGTTACGGATGTTACAGATGAGTTAATGTCCTTCATTTTTCCAGTTTCAAAACAACTGTGACATCTCTAACTCAAAGTATTCACTTGAACTGTAAGATTCTTCTTGTTCTTCTTATCATGTATTAAACCTGGTGGCCTGTTACAGTCTCACTCCATCGTTTCATTGGGCAGCTCAAAGGTCTAATTCCTAAAGGGCGATAATTTAGTGCTTGGAGTGGTATCCTTGTTCTAGGCATCCTGAGTATATGAAATTTCCATTTCTGTCTATAATTTTGAATTTTCTCTCAATTCTTATATTTTTTGGACAAGAGAAGGTTTGAAAATGTTATTAATGGTATTCATTGCGTAGGTAGTTAAAGTAATTCAATTTTGTAGAAATGTCTTTTTCTTGTTTATAGCTCAAATGATAACCTAAATATTTAAAACATGAGACCTGTTCTACAGTTTTAATATGAAGGCAAATTTTGCTGCGGAGATAACTTTTTCTGCTGAATCCCATTACTTTAGTTTTATTAACTGAAATTTCCAATGTGTATTCCTCAGAAATGAGTTGTAATTGGAAAACAGGACTTTGGAGGCCAGCCTCAGAATCTGGTAATAATATTACATTATTGCAAACAGTAATATATCTAACTTTAAATGATTTCTATTAATGTTCAAATTACCATGTTTTGTTCTTTTCCAGTTTCTAATCATATGATCCATGTATATATATATATATATATATATATACAGGGTGTTTCAAAAATACGGGGCATAATTTCAGGTACGTATTTCCCACATGTAGACAATCAAAATAGTTCATTACAACATGTGTCCGGAAATGCTTTATTTCCGAGTTATGGCCTTCACAACATTGAAATTCACCGGAACGTTTTTCTTCTTTCCACAGGTTGTTGTCGTCAAAGGAGACATTAAGAGGGCACTCTGACAGTTCATTCCGAGGTGAAGGTTACATTCAGTGTTGTGTAGGCGTTAGACTGTGCGACATGTATTCAAATCAAGAGCTGGCAGAGATACACTTCATGTACGGTAAGGCGGACGGCAATGCTGCGTTGGCTCGTCGTTTGTACCAGGAGAGGTACCCACAGCGACAATGTCCAGATCGGAAGACATTTGTACGTCTCCATTACCGTCTGTGCGAGTATGGAAAATTTAACTCTCCTGGTTTGGGAAGGGGACGACCAAGATCTACAACTCCAGAAGTACAGGAGGAGATTCTGGAGGCTGTGAACATGACTCCTTCGATCAGCACTCGAAGGGTAGTGTTGCAAGTCAGTGTTCCTCATACGACTGTCTGGAGACTGTTGAAAGAGTATTAATTATATCCTTATCGTTTGCAACGTGTGCAGGCCCTGTCACCAGCAGATTACCCTGCACGAGTTAGGTTCTGTCAGTGGTTCTTGCAGCAGTGTGGTGTAAATCCGAACTTTCCTGCCTTAGTATTATTTACAGATGAAGCACAGTTCACGTGAGATGGCATAACAAATTTCCACAATCAGCATGTATGGGCGTATGAAAACCCACGTGCAACTATTCCATCTCATCACCAGGTGCGGTTCTCCCTCAACATGTGGGCCGGTATCATTGGTGATCGATTAGTTGGACCCCATGTACTTGTAAACAGACTTAACGGGGCAGGCGTACACAAACTTCCTGGAAAACACCATACCTCATGTTTTAGAAGACACTCCACTGATCAATCGTCAACACATTCACTTCTTGCATGATGGCGCTCCTGCACACTTCAGTCGTACGGCTCGCTGGTACTTGGATCGAAGGTTTCGTGATCGATGGATAGGTAGAGGTGGCCCAATTGCTTGGCCTCCACGCTCACCTGATCTGAACCCTCTCGATTTCTACTTGTGGGGCCATTTAAAATCATTGGTTTATTCGTCTCCGGTGCCTGATTTGGAATCCCTTCGGAATTGAATTGTGGCATGTTCTGAGTACATACGCAATACTCTTGGAGTTTGGGATCGTGTTCGCAGGTCAATGAGACATCGATGTGAGGTCTGTATTCAAGCAGGAGGTGGACATTTTGAACATCTTCTGAAATGACAACGACCTGCGGAAAGAAAAACGTTCTGGTGAATTTCAATGTTGTGAAGGCCATAACTCGGAAATGAAGCATTTCCGGACACATGTTGTAATGAACTATTTTGATTGTCTACATGTGGGAAATACGTACCTGAAATTATGCCCCGTATTTTTTAAACACCCTGTATATATATATATATATATATATATATATATATATATATATATATACTAATGGGAATAGGCTACAACCTTGATGGACACCTTGATTAATTGATTTTCACTCAGTTTGAGTGTTTCCAGTACATACTGAAATATAATTTCCGCAATATAAATTATAGGTTGCATTTATTAATCGGTTTGGAACATGATCTTCTTTCAGGATTTCAAATAATTTTTTTCTACTAACTTTATCAAAAGCCTTTTTAAAATCGATGAAAGCCAAATATGTCTCTCTATTAAACTCTCTTTGTTTTTCTATTATCATTTTTAGAGTAACGTACCCATCAGCACATGATCTATCTTTTCGGAATCCATTTTATTCTTCCATTAATTTGATTTCATAAAATCTATATAATTTTTCTTTTAAACATTTTGTGTAAATTTCATATCCTGAATTTAGAAGTTTAATACATCTATAATTTTCACATTCATTCCTATCTCCTTCTTAAAAAATTGGTATTACCAGAGCCTTATGCCAAATATCATGGGAGCTTTCTCCATCTAAAATTCTGTTATATAATGTTAATAGTCGTGTTTTGAATTCACTGTTGGTATACTTCTAACGTTCCATATTAACATTGTCACATCCTGGAGCTTTGTTGTTCTTGCACTGCTTTAGAACATAATTCATCTATGGTAAAGTATTCATGATGATCATTATTTGAAGTTGGACAATTACCAAGTAATGTCTCATTATTCCATAATTGCTCAAAATATTTTATCCATATATTTTTATCAGTTACTTCAATTTTGGCAGTCTCTTTAACATCATAATTCAGAAATTTTAAAAATTTGTAAGTTTTAGGATTAGGTCTTGTTAAATCAGTTTCTAAATCTGAGACAAACTTACTCCAGTTACTTCTATGACTTTTCTAACTTCTCTTTTGGTTACTGCTTTTTGTGTTTATAATTGATCTCATCTTCAATTTTACTTGTGTTTAGAAATCATTTAAAAGCCATTCGTTTTTCTTCTCTAATTTTGCCAAGTTCTTCATCCCAATTCCTGATTCCATGTTTTCTGGTTCATTTTCGCTTAAAAGCAAGAGATTCTTTAACAGCCTCATGCAAAATGCTTTGTAGAAATTTCCATTCTCCCTCCACTGTTCTGCTGTCTGTTACATTAAGTTTTTCATTAATTCTCTTTTCATAAAGCCATTTAATACTGTAGTTATTCAAAAGTGAAACTTTGTAATGATTTTGAGCTAAGCCTTTCTTAGTCTTGTTGATAGTGGCCTTCTTACAACTTTTAAACCATTTTGGTCGAAAACGTGCAGGAGCAACTACTAAGTAATGGTCTGATTCAATTTAAAACTTCTAAACACTCGTATATCCAGAAGAGTTTCTGTTAATTTTATAGTAGTTATAATTTAATCTATTAATGAGGTTTGTCTTCGTGCAGACCATGTATATTTATGTGAATCTTTATGTTTAAAGAAGGTATTCATTATCCTGGGTTTATTATATGTCACAAAATCTATTAATTTTTATCCATTTTTACATGATTTTTCTTCATCATATGGCCCGACATGAAATTATATTTTATTATTACCTAGATCAGCGTTTAGATCTCCCATAACCATTAAATAATCATTCTTTGGTATACCTTCTGTAACTTTCTGGAGATCATTATAAAACATTGTGCTTTCATTGTCTTTTCCATCTACAGGTGAATAAACTGCTATTATGCTTAAATATCCTCTAAATATTTTTTTTATTGTTTCTAATATTCTGTCACTCCAAAATTTATAACCAACTGGGGCATTCCATGTCAAATCAACACAAAAAAGTGGACTTTTCAACCCGACCACCTCAGATTTTCATTAAATTTGGTGGGATGGTAAAGAACCTTAAGTTAAGTAATTATGTAAAATGTTAGCCCTCAATAATGCACGATATCCATACAGCAATTCTGTCAATACAAGAAAAAAATGTAAAAATGTCGCATACTATGTCAACAAAAATAATTCATAACTTCTCTTCTAATTGAGGTAGAATCTTAAACTTGGGCTTATTTTAAAGCTAAGGGATCATACTTTTCAATAAAAATAGGTTTGCATCGAAGTATCGAATTCTTTACTGAATGGTCACGTGAATCACATTTTAACATTGAATATCTAAAAATGCAGGGCACAAATTATTTCGCGAAAAATATATGTTATAGAGGTAAGAGCATTCTCCCCTTGCTGTAAATTTCATTTTGGAAACGTTTCAGGAATACCAGTAAAAAAAATATATCAATGTATTGGTTTGTAGCATTTAAACCCGTCTTACACCAACACTGCATGCGCGCGAGTTCGTACTTGTCTGATAAGCTGCGTCGTCGATCTGTCAGGCCGTCATGAGTGGCAGTTTATACAGTCTTCAATTTATACAAAACGTGCAAACTGTTTCAAGTGCAGTGTCGTTAGTTTTCGTAGTATGTGGTAGTTTTGTGCGATGTAATGGAGTCGCGTTTTAAGTTATAGGCCTATGTTTGCTGCAATTCCTTCGAGAAATCAGGGCATTGTAATTAGAGGAAAAATTTAAGAAATGTTATATCGTGGATGCTTAATGTATTTCCTGATTTAAAACAGGAACAAAATGTGTGCGCTTTGTGTCGCAAAGGAATAAAAATATAATATGATGCTATTACGCAGAATCCTTAGAATGACTCCAGTAATGAAGAATACGTTGACGCTACAGCAAATGTAAGTTCATTAAATACAAGTCTTTTTGATCAAGGTGTGTTTCTTATTAAACAAGAAAGACTAGAACAAGAGAAATATAAGAGACAGAAATTTGAAAATATTGTAAAAGACAAATTCTTCGATATTAAAGATGCCGAGGAACCAGGACCTTTCTGATTCTGAAATTTTGTCTCAGTTGCAGGAAATTTTTCAAAATTCAGGTAAAAGTGAGAAAATCACCATTTTAACACTACTAACTAAAAGCTGGAGCGTAAATAATATAAAAAAGAGTTTCTTTCAGCTTTCGAATACACAATTCGGAAAGCCAAAGTCCTGGCAAAGGGAAAAGGAATTTTGTGTTCACCAAATCCGAAACCTGGAAAACCCTTGCTCGCGGCTGTTGCTGGTAAAGTTAAAGAATTCTGTTGTTCTGACGAGATAAGCAGAATGATGCCTGGTAAGAAATATTTGTTGCGATTAAAGAATCCGGGAGTAAATCACATGAGCAGAAATTAATTATATGCAGTGTTTAAAAATTCTAACCCTGACCAAATAAATTGTATTCTAGCTGGAGTTAGTGGACTATACTGTCTGTGTTTGTGTCCTTATTAGAATGTAAAACTTATGCCGGAAACAATTTATTAAAGTTTCAGGTCTACGTGGATTTCAAGAAAATTTTTCTTTATACCTTCCAACTTAACATTTCTTGCCTACTATGGTGTGCAATCCTCCTCATATAAATTGCTTGTTCAGGAAATGTACAGGATGTCCTGAAACATTCAAAATAAGAGAGGGTTTAGAGAAATGTTTCGTGTAAAACTTCAGTGAATCAGTGACCTACAAGCAGTGGATGACGACTAACCAATCAACGCTTGAGACTATAATGAAACCCACAGACAAATTTTTCGACTGTCTCTTGGAGAAACTTGGTGATTTACTGACTCATTTATATCATCTGAACAAAGTAAGTTTCTACGTGATATGAAATCATTTCTACAGCCATGCCTACTTGTTGTGTTATGCGACTTCGCTGAAAACTATTATTTCGTAATCCAAGATGAAATTCAGTCATATCATAGGACTAATGTGCAGACAACCATTCATACTTCCGTAATATATTATAACGAATCGTCATCCGATACAGTCTCTATTAAAAATCTGGTAATAATTTCACACTGCCCGAAATATGACACTACAGCTGTACATCTGTTTCAAAAATATCTAATGGAGTCATTAAAACAAACATCTGTAATTCACAACAAAAATTATGTATTTCTCCGATGGATTCTCTGCTCAGTATAAAAATAGGAAAAAATTTCCTGAACCTCACATTACATGAAGAAGATTTTGGATTTCCAACAGAATTGCATTATTTTTGCATATCGCATGGCAAAAGAGCATGCGACGTTGTAGGTGGGACACTTAAAAGGTTTGCGGCTTGTGCTAGTTTGCAGAGACCATCCGATAAACAAATAACTACACCTAGGGAATTGTACGACTGGACAAGGGATCATCTCCCAAACATTAATACCGTTTATGTGACTGAAAAAGGCTATACTGAAGAGGAAAAAAAAGCTTGCTCTTCGATTTGCAAAATCCACTGCAGTGCCTGAAACACAAGTTTCATACAGTCCTGCTGTTTAGGATGGGTATTATACTTGCTAAGCAGTTTCAAAATGCAGCTGAAACACCGCATCATCCTGTCTGGAAAGATGATCAGGCTATTTCATCTCAGCAATGAAAGGTAACATTTCTTACAGAACTTCAGGTTTAACAAAATCCTTGTGACAATAATTTATTTCAGGTAATAATTAAAAAAATTCGAATTATGTACTAAATGTTATATTACATAGCGACATTCAAGAATATGATCAAATATAATTAAATACAACGAATGTGTGGGACATAATTATCGCGACTTATACGGTTAGCTTACGCTTGCTGTGACATAATAATTTTTATCTTTGTAACCTATGATGATTCCAAGTTGAAACTTATCAGTTCATTATATCACTAATTGAGGCGTACTATATATTTTTTTCATTAAAATAGAACCCCCGCATTTTTAAATATGAATATATGAAAATTGATTCACCATGTTTTTTAGTGTAATTGAATACATACAGAAAACAATATAATCAATAAAAACTATCACATATTAAGAATGTATCACCCAATTTTTGTAAATTTATCTGGAGACGTTGCTGAGATATATAATTTTAATTGAAGCAACGTGCTTACAAAAATGTGATTTTTCTTCATGTTTGAAACGCCACTGACAGAAAACGAAAAGCACAGGACATATGAAACTCGGCAGTTTTAGTTAGCGCGGCAGGTACAACAAACCCTCAAAATTTGAAAAAAATCTGAGTCTGTCAGGTTGAGCGCCTTGTTGATTTGATATGGAATGACCCAACTATTTTGTTCTTAAATTACTTATGTATCGTTAAAGCTACTCCTGATTGTGCGCGTGTGACTTAGATGGGATTCCACTATAAATTTGTATATAATTCTGTGTTTTGCTTTCTACCTTTTGATTTTCGTTTTGTTTCTGTAATTGTACCAAAATGTATTTTCTGATTAAGTTACCATCAAGCTGTTCTTTCTTATGAAAAATACAATGTACGTTCCATGTAGCAGTCCACACCTGTGGAGTAACGGTTAGCGCGTCTATCCGCGAAACCAGGTGGCCCGGGTTCGATTCCCGGTCGGGGCAAGTTACCTGGTTGAGGTTTTTTCCGGGGTTTTCCCTCAACCCAATATGAGCAAATGCTGGGTAACTTTCGGTGTTGGACCCCGGACTCATTTCACCAGCATTATCACCTTCATTTCATTCAGACGCTAAATAACCTAAGCTGTTGATAAAGCGTCGTAAAATAACCTACTAAAATAAAAAAAAAAACCCATGTAGCAGAACTAAATATATTTTCTTTTTTCCATCTCATGTCCGTTTTTATAGCCTGATTATCGTCATAATTTTCCATCCAGCATTTAATTGTAGTGAGACTTGAAAGCAATTGTTTAGTCCTTCCAGTTGGTTGCTAGCCAAGAGAAATCAAGTCCAGTGGTGGGGTTGCCACCTTTAGCCTCTGAACAGGTTGAGGATACAGCATTTTCTCTGCATCTGATGGAACAGTTACTCAGTCCCCATTGCCTTTTCTGTAGAACAGAATGCACCACGGGCAGGTAAAGGGATTTGGGTTGGAGAGGTTATGGAATGCACATCACTACCCCTGCACCTCCTGAAAGATTGCTAATTGTTAATAGTAATTGGAATCTATTTAAAATAAATGGCAGAAAGAGTATAGTACAGAGTAAGAAGTTCCTTGATCCTGGAGCTCCTTAAAAACATACATTAACAGCTGATCTCTCTGATTAAGTGCAGCAAACTTTAGGGAAACAAAAGGTCCCATTACTTAGCCAAGACCACTTAGATTCAATGCCCAAAAAACTTGTAAAATACTTTCCTTTTGAAAATAAAACATTAGAATATTTAAATTTAGAGCCCTATCTATGTCTTACACTAATAATAAACAAATATTTCTGAAAAAAAATTTTTCATTGGAATTCCCAGAATGGCTGTTAATAAATTTGGAAACTATCTCTTACCTCAGAAATCAGAAGGAAGTAAGTCCAAAATCTCCGTATTGAGAGATAATGACACTACAGTAGGAAAACAGAACACAAGTGTGGAATATCTTATCATTGAGCTCCATCACTGCTTAGGAGTTTCGTAATTAGTTGCAAAATAAATAGTTGTGTTACTGTCATGTAAATATTGGTTTGTTTTCGCTACACAGTTGAAATATAGTCTGCAAACAAGCTGCACTGAACATCAGCTTTAAGTAAATGAGACTTCAAGCAGATGAAAATTAGGTCTTTAAAAAAACTATAGTTGATATTGTGAAACAGGTATTCAGCCCATTAGCATGTTTTCTGGGTTGCTGCAAAACTAATCTTTTCCAAAATATTTTATACTTGATGTTCTTGTTGTACTTAAATTGTCATTCTTTTTCTTCTTAATTTCCTCATCTACTTATTCTTCTTTTCTGCTCAATTATGTGACCCATATAAAATTGTTAGAATTGCCAGATTATGTAAGTTTTCATTCATTCAGATTACATAAGTTTTCATGTTACTTTTAGAGTTTTCCTCCTTTAAATATTGTTGCTTGTTCAACAGAATGTTGAAATTGTTCTCGTTTCTTTTCAATGTCTTTGTCAACACCATTGACAATATAACTTGCAGGTCTCTGGCATAGTCTTGAGGTAATAAGTGGGATTCGTGATCAGAGATTGCACTCAGACAGGAGTTCAAATCTACTAAGCTGGTTGCGCGTTTTCCGAGGTTTTCCTCAACTATAAGGCGAATATCAGATAATCCCTCAACAAATTCTCAGACTCATTTCGTCAAATACCATTTCTCTGTCACTAATCTCATCCATGGATTTGTATTTGAAATATTGTCGTTATTAAATAAATATTTTGAAACATCATAAACATAGGGCTACTCACTTTAGCCGTGAATCGTTATTTAAACATTAAAATGGCCCACACAAAGTCATGTAATTGACGCAGTGTGTTTGTAATTTTAAATAAATCCTGAAGCCTTGAATTATGTGAGGGCGGCAATGAACCTGTGGGTTCCTTAAAAGCAATTTGTAAGTAAGTAAGTATATGTATCTTTTGCACTAAAAATTTCTTCACTTATCCTTGTTTTGTGAATGTGTTTTTCACAGGTAATGCTTATTTTCTCTTATGCCTAGCAGTACTTTTTATTATATTTCAAGATGAAGAGAAAATATTTTTCAGATATCTGTGAACACAGAAACCACAATTTTGATTGCATTCTGCAGTCCGCTCAATTCTTCTGTTAATTTATGTGCATGTTAAAAGAAAATTCTTTACTGCAATGAATATTGCAATTGTTACTATGTTGAAGATATGCAGGATAATATTTGCAACTTCATATATTGCATTTCAGATTGGAATTGACGAAATACAGAGTGATCGGTGTTCATTCTATACCATATGAGGACGATCAATCTGCAGACTACAACTATGAAAATGATCACGACACCTCGGAATATTGTCCAAATGTTGCTGTAAGTGTTACCTGTTGTCAGGTTTTCAAATAAAATATTTCGTATGAATATTTATTAAGTAATTATCTGAGTATCAACACCACCCTTTTCTCAGCTCTGACCAGTTGCTTATGTTTCTTATTGGAAGGCCAGAACTACTTCAACTTTCAGAATCTGCATGCATCTTTTGTACTATAAATCTATCATTTCTGTGCAGTCTTCACTGACTGACTGACAGTCCAGATGAACTGCTTCACTGTATTGTCATGAGATGCTCTGCGAAGTATGAGGTGAGATAAATGACAGACTGCATGGCTCAGATCAATGAGATGCACAGTTCAGAGTAACAAGATGAACTCCATTATGTTTTTACTTTTTAATACCTGCTCAGTGACGTTCTCTTTTGAGAAACTTAGATCCACAGGTAATGGACTTATTTTACGTGACAGTCATCAGACATCTTAAATGAATCCTTTCAGAAATAGCTGATTAGTACAAATTTATGTGCACTATAAAGTAGTATCGCTACTTTGTATATATATAAAAATACCCCCTCGTGTGTCTGAGATATATATATATATATATATATATATATATATATATAGACACACACACAAACAGGGGGAGGGGCATTACTGGGTTTGAACCTCTTCTTGTACGTTTTGAAAAAGAAAACGGCATATTTAGATTTGAGTATTTTTTATCCATAATCGTTTTCCCTTCTCTAATTTTTCACTGTCAAAGTAACAAAATCTACACCGACGTGAGTCCTACTACTGGTGCTTGATGCTGTGGCACGTCCGAATTATAACAATGCTATTTCATTATAGAGAGACCTCCTGCCTAGTACCAACTAATGTCGTGCATTACAGGCGGTATCTTCGATTCAAGTTTGTCGAGTACGGCGAAGTTCGATACTTGCCGATGTTCACTCTGCATAAGGAGGCCTGTCGTGTTCCACCTTGTTATAAAAATATTCGTTATCCTTCACTCATGTTTTAATCACTTAAGAATTTTAGCACATTTAATTTGTGAAACATACATATTGAAAAGATTGTTATGACTGTTCTGCAGTGCAGATGTTAAATATTGTGCTTTTGTTGATTTTAAGAGGGGTATTCACCCATTCGTTAGTTTGAGTTCTGACTTTATTGTGAAAAATTCGTTTAATGTTTTGTGTATTTGACAGTTCATATTTTAAATATAAATTTCACATCGTTCTGGCTTCTTTGAAACAATGGCAATTGTTTCTTCACAGCCACAGTGTGACGATGTTGTCGCGAACATTCTTCCTGGAACTAGTTTCACATCCCCCTGTGAAAACTCAGCTGATGATAATGATGATGGTGATAATAATAATAATAAATAATAGTAATAATAATAATAATAATAATACACAAAATTTAAAATACTGATAATATAAATTGTAAACAATTTTAAGGACAAAATTCTGCATATGCCACTGTGTGTATGTGTATTTATATATATATATATATATATATATATATATATATATATATATATATATATATATATATAGTGTAGTGTAGTGTGTGAAGCAGTGCATGTTACATCCAATCACAGCCTTTAAAGAAGACAAAAACAAATGTAAGTGCTGCGTCTCTTGATAACCGCTCTAACAGGAACTTGCACATGTAACATGTTCAGCACCCAATTCAATAGGGGACTGCTTGCCTCCTTTAGGCATTACTAAATAAGGACTGAAAGATTTAAACTTCGTAAAGTTGTAAGCCATGCTTTCTCAACCATAATGTACATCATGCCTACCCAAATATAGTTGATGTCATTTTTATTTTATAATGCATATACATCTGGACCCTGATAATAAGATATGTACAATTAAGTCAGCCTCACTGATCTAGTATTTACTAAATCCAGCCAAGAACAATGAATTTTGAAAGTTAACAATAATTGTTAGCATGACTAAATTAAAGTAAAACTATAATTTTATATCGTATATTCAGGACATGTAAAAGAATTCTGAGTCACACAAGCACTGTTACATATAATTACCTTCTTTTTGCGACCAAGTTCCTTTGCTTGTCATTAAATGCCTTAAGTGGACCATGGTTTCAGTTGGACCTCCAGAGAATATGTTGCATTAGATAATAATTAGTCCTCGGACAGATAGAGAAAGCAACCAAGTCCAAGTGCAGTAAGCCTTTCAAAGAGTGCAAGAACCTAACTAGGAACTACCACTATAAATTAATTAGAATTAGATATGGAATTTTTCGTGAAACTGTACTTCTTTTTTTCTCAGAATGATGATTTGGATGATGGTGATGATGGACCTGTTGATGACATGTTACCAAGTCAACAGGATGTACATAACAGCTTTGTACTGGAAGGAAGTGGTCACCTGGATGCTTTTCAAGGAGACAATCTTGTGGCTCCACCAAACAAGGTATGTTTTGTGCATGGTTGTAATGATCTACCGTAAATAAACTATTTTATGATTGTGCTAATGTTATCTATTATGGTGTTATATACAAAAATTTAGGTGTCTGCAGCACTAGCTTAGCAATTCCTACAGTCATTTGTTGCGTCTGTGACTGAAGTGTTAGGGCACTGATCTTCCATCCAAGCAAACTGGGTTTGATTTCCAGTCAGGTTGTGTTCGAATTTGTAGTGGACAAAGCAGACGTTGCAGAGGATGTTTCTCAGAGTACTCCCGTTTCCCTCTATCATTCCAGCAACACACTCCACCTCTCTCTCATTTCATCTGTCGTCCACAATAGTAAAAATAGGCTGGTGTGAAGTGTTGGGGGTAGTACAGATTTCCGATGCTGCTGTAGGAAGGCTTGGGGCTTTGAGCTCAGGGGGTTATCAGGGCTATTCCTGTGCAGACAGGTCCTGGCTCTATCAGGAGCTGAGGTAGGATGGCCCACTTGTCAGAATCGAATTCACAAATGCCACCCAGGCCACTTGTCAGACTTGGACAGTCATTGCGTGTAGGTTAGGTTAGGTTATGTCTTTAAGACGTCTTAAAGGCCTCCTGCACATCAACCTAAAAGGTTTATTGTGCATCCCCATTGGAATGGACACTAGTATTGTCTTTCAAAATCTGTTCCTTGGACTAGCAACAGCATTTTGGCTCCAACATTAGTGTCCATTCATAAATCTTCCCTTGTTAGGGAAAGGGAAAATATTTTCCTTTCTAGGAATGGACAGTCAAACAGGATATGTGAGGCAGTCTCTTCCTCCTGTACGCACATTCGACAGTTGGGTTCCTCTGTATAGAGTCCAACTGTGCATAGGTGTTTCCTGTAGTGACCATGACCAGTAATTAATGCAGCTATGCTTCTCATTCCTCTTCTGTCCAATTTGAGCAGAGATGAGGAGAGAGAGTTGTTTGAATCTAAGACCAGTTTTTGTCCAGGATAGGATTGCCACCTAATTCGGTGTCTTTCCTTAATCCATTCTTAACCAAGGTTTTGGCAGTGAGTAAACTGATTCCAACCATGGGTTCAGGTCCAACAAAGGGTATCTCATGCCCTTTTTGGCCAATTGATCTCCATATTCATTTCCCTGAATGCCTTGATGCCCTGGTACCCACCGCAGCTCTAGCTTGTTATGAGAAGACAGAGCATTCAGGCAATTCCTTACCAGTTTTGATTTCACCTGGTCTGAAGAAAGTGCTTTTAGAGCACTTTGACTATCTGTGAGGATGAGAATTCGTTTACCATGGTAATCCTTCTCAAGTCCTCTGAGTGTGCAGTTTAAAATGGCGAATACTTCCACCTGGAAAACTGTGCAGTATTCCCCAAGGCTTATAGTGAGATTGGCTATAGATGTTTGTGCTCAACTTCTCCTATGTGGGATCCATCCATGAACCAGACAAGTTGGTCACGTTCTATGTTAGGTGTAATTCCTCCAGTCCAGTCTTCTTGAGATCTGAGTGTTGCCTGGAATGGATGGAAGAAACAGTATTGGGTATTCATTAAGTCAGACCTCATACTCAGTACTGGAATATTCAGGAAATTTAAAATGGAGGCATGTCCAGTTGTTGAGCAGCTGTTTCTCCAATTTCCTGTTTGAACTAGACGATGGGCAGTAAGTCTAGCCTCCAATTGTAGATAGATGCCCATGGGTGGGAGTCGTCCTAACAAAGTCTCCAATGCAATGGTTGGTATACTTTTGAAGGCCCCTGTAGTACACAGACATGTTAATCTCTGTAGTTTGGTAAGCTTGCCTGCTATAGTAGTTTGTAATGTTTTGTGCCTCCAGATGATGGTGCTATAAGAAATCTGGTACCTAACTATTGCTACATACAGCCAATGGCTTATTCCAATAGTACGCTTGATGGTTAGAAGAGACCACCTGGCTCTACAGAGAGTATTATTTATGTCAGCGTTCCAGGTCACTTTCTTATCCAGTGTAATTCCTAGATATTTAACTGACTCGGAATAGTCCAGGATAGAATTGTCTAGTCTGAGTTTTCCTAGTCCTTATAGATTCCTCCTGTTGGTGAATGGAACAACTGTTTTGCTGGGATTGATAGAAAATTCTCTCCTGTATACACCAGTTGTGAATTTTCCTCTGTCCTCGATTCATTAAGTCTGAAATTTCCCAAAGACAAAGAGTGCTATGTCATCTGCATAGCCCTGTATATAGTAACCCTCCTGGGCCAGATCGTTGAGTAGACCATCCACTACGAGGCTCCAAAGGAGGGGAAATAATTTCCCCCCCCCCCCCGTGGGCATCCTCTTGTGGCGACAATCTCTCTTGTATCTCCAAGAAGGCTGGCTGATATATTTCTATACTTGAGCATGGAGTTTATCCAATTACAAAGAGAGTCATTGACTCCATGTTTGTGTGCGAATAGAATCATAAATTCATAAGAAGTATTGTCAAATGCACCCTCTTACTTACTTACGAACCTGAACTTTCCTAATGGCATATTCTAAAGCAAAGTTAAAAAGTAAAGGTGATAGTGCATCTCCTTGCTTTAGCCCACAGTGAATTGGAAAAGCATCAGATGGAAACTGGCGTATACGGACTCTGCTGTAAGTTTCACTGAGACACATTTTAATTAATTGAAGTAGTTTCTTGGGAATACCAAATTCAATAAGAATATTATATAAAACTTCTCTCTTAACCAAGTCATATGCTTTTTTGAAATCTATGAATAACTGATGTGCTGTACCCTTATACTCACATTTTTTCTCCCACATCTGTCGGATACAAATCTGATCAATAGTCAATCTATTACGCCTAAACCCACACTGATGATCCCCAATAATTTCATCTACGTACGGAGTTAATCTTCTCTAAAGAATAGAATAACTCTTCTCGGGTTCTCAGCCAGGTGAGTTGGAGATTAGCTTCCAAGCTTTCGACGGCTAGCTCTGCCATCTTCTTCAGGGACGAAGATGGCAGAGCTAGCCGTCGAAAGCTTGGAAGCTAATCTCCAACTCACCTGGCTGAGAACCCGAGAAGAGTTATTCTATATCAAACCCCGGGAAAGCCTCAAGTCATACATTCTCTAAAGAATGTTTGATAAAATTTTGTATGACGTCAACAAAAGTGATATTCCTCGAAAGTTACCACAGTTAGTCTTGTTCCCCTTCTTAAAAATAGGTATAATTATGGACTCCTTCATTGTTCTGGTACAATTTCCTTTTCCCAAATAGCAAGTACAAGTTTATAAATTTTGCTAGATAATGCGCTCCCACCCTCTTGTATTAATTCTGCTGGGATTTGATCGATACCTGGAGACTTATACTTTTTCAGATTTTCTATAGCAATTTCGATTTCTGAAAGTGTGGGTTTGGGTATAAATGGCTCAGCAGTTTGTATTTGAATTTCGTCCCGATCATTTCTGTTTGGCCTATGTACATTTACTAGTTGCCCGAAATAGTTTTTCCATCTGTTCAGGATTGAATGAGAGCCTGCAAGCAAGTCACCATTCTCATCCTTGATCACATTTACCCTTGCCTGATATCCATTCTTAAATTCCTTTATACCCTTATATAAATCTCGAATATTTTTATTCTTACTATTTGTTTCTACCTCATTCAATTTTTCCTTCAAGTAACCTCTCTTTTTATTCCTAAGTGTACGACTTGCTTCCTGTCTTCCTCAACTGGATCCTGTAAGAATTTCAATTTTGCCTGTTTCCTTCTTTCTACTATCATGCAACAATCTTCATCAAACCACGATTTCTAGTTTCATAGTAACCTATGGTCTGCTCAGCTGCAATTTTGATACTATCGCTGATATTTTCCCACACACTATTAACATCTAGCTCTTTCTCAACTTCGTCAGAACTTGCTAAAGTGGCAAACCTATTCGAAACTTCGACCTGATAAAGTTGTTTAATTTTTTTTGTCCTTTAATTTCAGAATATTGAATTTACTAATATTAACTTGTTGCTCTACTCACTTGGCTACTGATAGTCTTTCTCTTAATTCTCCAATTACAAAATAATGGTCAGAAAGTTCGAATGTCTACTATACTAGTATGTCTCTGTTTATCTATCAAGATGTGATCTGTTTGATTGTGTGTCAATCCATCTGGAGAAGTTCAAGTATATTTATGTATATCCTTATGGGGGAATGTTGTACTTTTGACAATTAAATTTTTTGATGTCGCAAAGTTGACTAACCTAACTCCATTGTCATTACTAGTTACGTGTAGGCTCTCTTTTCCAATAGTTGATTTAAAAATATCCTCCTGTCCTACTTTAGCATTGAAATCCCCCAATAAAATTTTCATGTGATATCTAGATAACTGATCAAAAGTATGTTCCAATTCCTCATAGAAGCTATCCTTTATATGGTCGTCTATCTCTTCTGTAAGGGCGTGAGCATTTATAACTGATATCGCACCATCTACCCTTAAGTACTAAATATGATAACCTGTCACTGATAAATTCGACCTTTTTTACTGCTGATTTTATTCTTTTATGAACAAAGAATTCTGTTCCTAATTGGTAATTGTTGTTTCCTTCCCCATAATACAACAAGTAATCTCCTATTTGTGATATGCCATTCCCATCTAACCTAACCTCTTGTACTACCACGAAGTCTATTCTATATCTAGCTAGTTCTTTTGCTACTAATGTTACCCCTCCTGTTCTATAAAGACTAGTTACGTTCCACATACCAAATCTCATAATCTTATTCCTTTGCTGTGGTCGTGCCAGAGGATCAGTCCCATTCCAAGGCTTATTGTAAGGTTTCGTAACAAGCTGTTTTTACGGTGATGGGTTGTTAGCCCTTCGCCCAACCCCCAAGCTGGAGGACCATCCCTTATCGGCTGTCCACGACTGCTTATTCAATATATTCCCAGCTACCCTCCATATCTGGAGGCCGTCTCCTCTATCTGCAACCTGAGGACAAGTTATGTCGTGGTGATAGGGACCCACAATATAGTGAGGATCACGTAAGTTCAGTTCCCAAACAGCAAATATTTCCGCCTTGTCAGTGTTGCCAACTGTTACCAGATATCACCACATGTAGTAAAATCACGATCCTATGTACTGAATGACTTCTTTACTCACCGTACTTTACCTTAATGTTGGAAGGTTATTCTAAATAGTTTCAATAATAATGAGAATAATAATAATAATGAGAAATGTATTGCTATGTTCTATTCTTTTATTCCTTTACATTATTATTAGTATTAGCATTAATAGGTTACTATACGTAAATATACAACAAAGTATAGTATATAATATTCAAGAATCAAATCTGTTCCAAGACCAATTAAATTATTGTCACTTCACTTCAAAGATTCCAGCGTACATATACTGTACTTCCTAAAGGTAGATAAATTAATAACCAATTGACTTTTGGTTGGAATTCGAATGAACTTCTGATTATCTTTTGAAATTAGTAAGGAAATGGATAATACAACTAGGCTAAAACTGAAATAATAATAAATCAACTTACAAAAATAATTTTGGTCCTTAAAAGCCATAAGTAATTTCACTTCTAGATACCTTTTTAAAGATTTCATTTGTTTGTAAATTGCTTAATAATGTTACACTTACACTTATTATTTCTGCAACTCCACGTCTGTCATTGAAAAAATGTATGATACATAACTGTGAAGTCTCTTTTTGGCTCTTGTGTCCTAAATTTAAATAAGAAAAAACAAATGATTCAAGAAATGTGAGCTGGTGAAAATTAAATACTCAATTAATAAAACAATTACTACCAAAAGAGTATTTTATTAATTCTATACAAAAGATGGATTACACAGAACAGATGGCCAGAAATCATTGATTTATACACAACATACAGCATGAAACGATCATCAAAAAATGCTTTTTGTACACAATAACATCTTTCAAACGAAGTGAAATAGCCAATAAGTTCAATAAATATTATGCTAATAAGTAATAACTATAATTAATAATTATCTACAAGCTGTAAAAGGAAATAAAATAGTATATTGTTGAAATTAGGGGGTTATGGTTTATTACGTGTATTTATAATTTTAATTACTTTTTCTACATTTAATTATATTTTAATTTCTATTAGATTAGTTGGTGGTGTGGTTGTTAGTTTTATCTGTGTACGTCAGACTATTAAGGAAAAACTGAAAGAAATATTAAATCTACAATCTACTTTATATAACAATATTTAATCAAGAACTGAATATTACTATTAATTTAATAACATAAGACCCAAAACATCTCCAAGTCCAGACAATACACATGCTGATTTTCTTAACCATGTTGGCAAACAAGCAAACTCACTACTTTTATCTTGTAATCTCATCTGAAATACAATATCTGTCTGGACAAAATCTATCATAACATCAATTTTGAAAAGCAATTATTCAACTAATATCTTTTCGAGTTATCGACAGATACCACTTACTAGTATGATAGCCAAAATTATGGAAGAGATGATTTCATAGATTGAATTGGTTCCTGGAATCTAGTAACTAACTTTCATCTTATTGAGTTGACTTTAGAGAATTGCATTCAACAAATGGACAGATTTTAAATTTTAGTCAAGATATTAAAGATATTTTAAACAGAAAACAAAACACCTTAACAATTTTAATTTATTTTCAAGGATCATATGGCTCTGTAGATATAAATCACTTAAGAAATTGCAAACTTAGGGTGTCCATGATAAAGTGTTACACTGGACCTGTGACTTGATTATTTGATTCATTGTCACAAATATGTAAATAGAGACAGATTCATCTGGGCTTCCCACATTGTTGTTTTCAGGAATACATTTTCCAATATTAATGTCGATGGTCTAACTAAAGAAATAGATCTTATGATAATCTCATCATTTGCAGATAATATGGTTCTCTAGAACAAAAAATCACAGTCCACAAATATTAATAAACTGAGCCAAAATCCCAACAGACTTTTTGACTCTACTTGGAGAACTCAAACTTGCTCAATTAAGGGAAACTTTACTAATAAAACACAATCCCAAGTTATTTCAAAATGAATAGTATATAAGTTAACTTTAACAGATGATGTTAAGAAATGTGATACTTCTCCAGACATTTTAAAAATCATTAGAAACGATAAATGATCTGGTCAGTGAGTGACTACATACAGTATTTTTTTATAGATGGATCCTGTTTACCAAGCCATAGATGTAGTGGTGTTGTAGTACAATACCAGTATATTCCCTTTTACAGGGAATTATATTCAAACACTTGTTTGCCCCATTTTAACTGTGACAACGCTTTTTAGTTTTTTAAACATTCTGGTTATTGTATTGTGTTTGTGTTTAGTGAAAGATTTTAGATAAGGGCGCAAATAGCCATAGTAGCTGACGCGCCCTTTTTAAACGCCACTAACTAACTAACTTCAAACACTGACTAATTTTGATAGTGAAAATTTAGATACACTTTTAAGCTTACAAAATCTCCAGTATCGACTTCATAAATCTGAGAACGCTGTCATACTATCAGATTCAAAATCAGATATTCTTGCTGCAGTATTGGATGTAACAGCATGAAATCTCAATATTTTACAGTGTTTTAATATTTTAAGCAAAATGGTCGAATTACATCGACGACTGGTACTTCCGTGGATCCATGAACTTTATGGAGTGGGAGGTAATGAGGTAGCTGAAAGGTAGCAAAATTACTGTAAGGTTATCTGTACCTGCATCTTACCACACTATTAAAAGAATAACAAGATCAGAACATGACAATGTGGTAACAAAAATCGGAATGATTCTAAAGCAAATGAAAAAATTGCAATAGGCCATCCGGCATCCACTCCACGATGGAGGAAAATCCTCAGAAGAAACCAACTAATCAGACCAAATGGGGGATCCAAACTACCCTCGAGTGCAGCTCTGAATTTGCAGGCCAACGAGTCTACCGACTAAGCTACATTGGTGGCTCCACTAAAAATATGAAGTACATGACACTCAGATTATTAAATTGACAAACCTAAACAATTATTCATCAGTTAAGCTATAAAATATAATACATAGCAAGCAAGTTAATTCAATTTAAAAGTATAAACAATTCAATCAGTTGAAATATACAGAAATTGATAATAAATATCATGCAAATTACTTCACATTACAAGCATAAACAATTCATCACTTGTGGTATACAGCCTACTATTTAATTTACAGCACATACAATTCATCAGTTAAGCTATAGGCCTACAGTCTACTATTCAATTTACAGCATATATAATTCATCAATTAAGCAAAACAAAAATATAGTACAATACATAGTAAAAATAATACACCTAATTTAATAACTGAACTTCTATGAAAATCTACAGTGGCAGTACTCATATTATCACAGGCCATGATTGTCTCAAATATTTACAAAGAACTGATATTTCAGAATCTCCTCATGCCATTTCTGAAATCTCAATGAAGATATGGATCATTGTCTTGACTGTTTAACTTTACACAGCTTTCAAACATCTGGTTAAATATTGGAGTGCAAGATAACAAATGACATCAACTGCTGAACACTTGGTATCAATCAACCAACAACTTCATTACATTAAAGGGGAAAAAAAACTGAAAGAATTAATTGTATATAGACACAACACATAGGACAAGGCCGCTTCAGAACAGTAATTGGCAAGGCTCTGTTGTTTTAGGATTCTTATGTAGATTCAATTTCACCTGAAAGAAAAAAGTAGCATCTATAAGTATGCCTAATTATGAGAAATAAGAGAAACGGTTGCAATAGTAGTAGTAGTAGTAGTAGTAGTAGTAGTAGTAGTAGTAATGATACTAATGATAATAATGATAATAATAATAATAATAATAATAATAATAATAATAATGACTGTAAAGTATGGAAATTAATATTGCAATGTAATATCAAAAGGTGATTTCACACCATCAACTCTTATCATTTAGTACAACAAATCTATTATATTCAATTGCAATCACCAGTAGCTGTTCTTTCCTCCATTTTGTTGTTGGCTGATTTTTCACAAGTCTGCTATGATATGCAGCACTATCCATGACAATAACGCATTGCCCTAATGTTCTCAGGTTAACAACTGTGTTTGCACCCACTTCTCAACTACAGGGCTATTCATAGCACTATGGTAGTCCTGACTTTTCTTTCAATTGCATGAAAAAATTAAATCAGCACCTGCAATAAAAATTATACCTGGGCATATAATTACGTCACATGAATTCACAGCATTTAAATAAAGAAAATAAAACATAACATAACATAACATGACATGACATGAGATCCTCTTTGGTGAAAGGCTTTCCCACGTTTTTATTTAGTCACCAATTTTTATATTTTTGTACCCTGATTTAAAAAATTACTCTTGCCAAATTTATGTAAAATATAAATCAATATAACTTACCGAGTATAAATCCACCTTTCGTTCTGGCATCTAATCTTCCACCCTCATTTGTTGGTCTACGAATAACACCATTCATGTCACTGGAAACTTCACCTGGTTTATTTCATGAATAAGTGGGTGATCCTACTTAAAAAAACAGAGAGAGAAATGCAATTCACATTGACACTCTAAGAGACACAAAAATTTTAAAGACAGGAAAACCGTTCAAGAACTTTATAACTAGCCTCTAGTTATAATATGAAACTATTAATTGCAAAACATGTTGTTCCCACCTGAATTCATTACTATTAGCCTATATTAATTGCAATTTCATATTCCACATAAGTGTTAACCTATTTGTTAGTAAAAAATTCAATCACTCAATGTCTCACAATACATTGAAATTTACCATTCATAAAAATCCAAGTCTCATCCAAGAATACTACGGGTTTAGGGTTCTCACGCTCCACATTTCTTATTTATTCTCTTAAAAACGAATAACATCACTTTCTCGTACATGTGTATAAGGATCCCCTTTGCTCCATAGAAATTTCATCTCTTTCAAAATTTTTTTCACCGATGATAAGGATACTCTAAATAAATATGTTTCATAATCATCATTCATATGTTCCAGAACTTTTGCTGCTGTTAGTACTTCCCCTGTAACAGTAAATGAAAATTATGCCATATTTTTATACATAGGCCTATGACTAATATCAGAATTACATTGCATAAATCAACACAATAATTCCTGTAACTTCCCTACCTTTATGTAACTTGTCATAAATAAATCTCGCAATTGCATCTTTCGTAAAATCATCAGCATCAGTCACTGGATGTTTACGTAGTCTATGTTTTCCTGGTGTCACAAGTGGGGTCCCCTTCTGTGAATTTATCACTTTCGTGGCTGTAGTAAAACCAAGCTGTAATAACAAACAATAACATAACACTTCTAAAAATTGTTATATCATAAAATTCATGCATGATACCAACATTTACAGCTATATGAATAGAAAATGATCAACATGTTAGGTTGGATCTACGATAGGTTTAAGTAGGCTAATATTTAGGTAATTCTCCAGAAAAGCTACATCAAAGAAGGCATAATTTTATTTTGTTTAATTGATTTCTGTGATATTTACATAGTGATGAACACGTGGTTTTAGTGCACAGCCACAAATACTTTCAGCACAAAAATCCTTTGACACCTGTATATTCTAATGCATTGTTGTAGTCCCTCCCTCAAACGTGTTACTAATTACCAATATAACATGCGAGAGGTCCAGGACGAAGAGAAATGGTTAGTTTCCCAGTAGTGCGTCCTCGTCCTCTCGAGTGTTATATCTTAACAAGTACGTTGGGTGGGGTAGCTTTTCTGAAGAAACACCATATTTAATATTACTTAGACCAGTCATGAATAAATTATTCAGCCAGAGTCAACGTTCCTATGCTTTATAGAGTATGTTATATAGTTATTATATAAAATTGAATTATTTTTAAGCACCATAACAGGCCAACATTCATGTAATATTTGTTGCAATATCAAGTTAATAATTACAATATGACTTGTATTTTCTTCGGCCGATGTGACATGTAAATTGTGATCTGAACGGTTAATTTAATACCAAAAGAGAAAACTGGAAATTTACTTTCGTGCTGTTTGATTACTTGTTCGTCTAATTTGTAAATGTATTTAAGCTACCACCTACTGCAGTATTACAGTATCTTAAATGTATTTAGTTTGGCAATATGAAAATCACTGACTTGATTAAACATGTAGGCCTAACCTAAAAATTTGTTTTGTTTGACCACAATCATGAAATTATTAGTGCAAACTCCTAAAACTGAATACCACTTTGAAATGTATGCTTAAGAATACTTACTCCTAATAATTGTCCTATTCTGGTTGTAATTGCTGTCTCCGTTAGCATAATTCCTTCTTCATTATCTTCTTTCTTCAACTCATTATACACGTGAACTACAGATTTCTGAAGCGTACTCTGAATGCCACACATTTTCTTCCTTGGAGGAGTCACTGCAACACTATTTCATTTTTTTGACATAGTAATAAAAATCTAAACACGAAAGAAATTCATTAAAATTTGAAATAATATTTCTATCCATTACCCACGTGCATTATCACGCCCAAGTATATTATATTCATTCGTACTTATCTGACTATTCTTGAATTATAACCACAACGCAACACATAAAATAACTATTATGTATTAATATTAATACTAATATTAATTAATTAATTATTAATAAGTTCGAATTTCACTATCTTCCAGTAACCGACTGAGAAATCTAGTACAATTTTAATTTCATGGAACTCCAGTACCGGCAAATATTGTCGATATTTGCCTCAGCTGCCAACATACCGGTTACAAAATCACTACCATTTATAGTATTTGTCAGTATCGAAATTCGAAAAGAAAGTTGGCAAAAGAAAATTCAACCTTCAAACTAGAAAATCACCATAATCCACTAGCATTTGTAGTAATGGGGGAAAAATGGTTAGGTTTCACCCTTAGGGTATCAAGTTACCTGGTCTTCCCTATACATGGCAAATGCACCCTCTATGTCTAGAAAAGCTCCTAGAGCTATTTTCTTCCAGACCATTGAGTCCTCCAATCTACTGACAATACTGTCCAGTGCTGTTATACATGACTTAGATGGCTGTTAGATGTGATAGTTTCGATGAAGAGAGTTATCTGATAGCATCTTTTTTCTGATATGTCTTTCAATCAGTCTTTCCAGGGTTTTTAACAGTAATGATGCAAAATTGATTGGTCTGTAAGCCTTTGCTTCAGTGTAGTTATTACGACTGCGCTTAGGAATAAATACCACTCTGGTAGCTCTTCATGCTTGAGGAATATAACTATAGGCTATATTGGCCCAGAAAAGGTTGCAGAGGAGAATATAGAGTAAGTCGGGTCCTTTCTGCAATAGTACTGGAAAGATACCATCTCCACCTGGTGACTTGAATGGGTCGAATTTATTTATTGCCCATTTTACATTATGAATTGTGACAACTGACGTGCCAGTTCCCAGTCCTTCTGTGATGCTGTCGGTCTAGAGTTTTCACAGTGGCCTGCAAGTTTGCAAGTCTTGTCGTCATGTATGCATCCAGAAAAGTGTACCTCGAAGAGAACTTCAAGTGTTTCTTTAGCTAAGCATGTGAACCCGCCTTTGGTTTTATGTATAGTTCCCACTGGGTTTGTTGGACTGCATCCCAATGCTCTCTTTAGTCTCGCTGCCTTTGGCAGGCTGGAAATGTTCTGACAAAAGGCTTGCCAAAAGCATCTTTTGACCTTGCGTATGCTTTTATTTTAGTCTGTAAGGGCCATATGATACTCCCTCCAGTCTTCAATTCTTTTAGCCTTGTTAAAGAGATGTTTTACATTGCGTCTCTTATGTTCAAGGTCATCAGTTCACCATATCACTTTTTTGGATTTTATCTTAGATTTCATGGAGCAGTTATCATGATAACTGTCAAGTATAACCTCCTGGATTGAAAAGGTGGCCTTGTCGATATCACCAAAGAATCTAATCTTATCGATTTGTCCAATTCTGCCTGAGAGATCTTGTTTGTAGGATTCCCAACAGGTTCTCTTGGGATTCTGAAAAGATTAGGCTTTTTGTCTACATTAACATTAAATGATAAGTAGCTATGATCCAAAAGTGACGGTTCATCCAAGACCCTCCAATTAGTTATCTGAGTATTAATGTATTCAGTACAAAAAGTAATATTGATAACTTCCTGCCTAACACGGTTAGTGAATGTGGGCTTGTTACCGACGTTAAGTATGTATAAATTATTTGAGAGCAGGAAGTCTAGTAGGTACTCACCCCTTGTGTTGACGTCCCTGCTGCCCCAGATTTCATGATGGGAGTTGGTGTCACATCCAAAGATGATCTGGTCTTCTCTTTGGACACAGTGCACCACCAACTGCTCTAGTTCCTTCTGGGTGGGTTTCTGACATCACAGGGGAGATAAACAGAGCTCAGTGTAAGGCCTCTGTTCCCTCCCCCAGCATGGCAGTCGATTTTAACTGTGGTAATATCACTGGAACAGAATTCCAGAAGAGATAAGCATTGAATTACATTGCAAACAAGAATACAAGTCTTAATTTGGTTGCCCTTGCTGCAATGTATCAGTGTACATTGACATTCTCCTAGTCCTGTAATTCGACCTTTGTTAATCCAGGGTTCCTGGGTCAGGGCTAGATCAATTTCCTTTTCATTGAAGAGTTTGCAGAGGCTACCTTCTTATGTTGAAGGTTGACTTGGAGGACCTTTAGAGCCGTATTTGGATAGGATCACAGATGTGTTCTCCCAAGACTAGGCTCTGTTGCACAATCTTTTAGATTCTTGATAGTTGAATCATGTACCCAGCAGACGAGTGTTTGTCCTGAAGTGTCTGATTTGGTACTGATAGTTTTCCAGTCTCCTTCACTCAGGCTTTTATTCTGATCCTTCAGCATCTTGATGAAGTTTTTAGAGTCAGTTTTAGTGAATATCTTATGGGTCTTGAATAGCACCTTAGTTGTTCGTAGCACCTCTTCTCTTGGTCCCATGGCAAATTTAGCAGCTTCCCATGGTTTGAGTTGAGGAATCTTTTCCATCATCCACTTTTTGGTTTCTCATTAGCGCAGTAGAGAATGAAAGCACCCCTCTCCTCGTAGGATTCCGTAAATTGGGGAAAACTTCCATCTTAGAGGTTTTCAAAAGCCTATACTATCTCTTCTTGGAGTTCATTAATTTGATCCTCCAAAAATTTACTGGAATGGAAGTTATCAGGGATCACTGCCATTTTAAAGCTTGTTAGAGATTCCCTGTAGGTTTCCTTAGCTGAGGTAGAAGCTCTTCTGTATCTTCACTTCAACATTTTTAATAACACCTGAAATAGGAGTAGATTCATCAAACTGGCTGCGTTTAGCACCTGCCTTAGGGGTCTCAACCCTTCCCTCCTGGTGTTGTTTATGTTGAGGCTTGGATATGCCTTTTCTCCATTTTTCAGGATCCCAGACAATACCTTTCTTTTTAAGTTTTGCTTTTAGGGCTTTCTTCCTTTGTGCCCCAGACGATCTTTTTTGTTGGACCTTAAGTTTGTCCATTTTCTCCAAGGTTTCATTCAACCCTGGAGTAGATTTTTAGGTTCTTTTTCCTCATTCGAGATGAACAAGTCACTCTCAGAGGAGATATCACCCAAATCCATATCAGAAGCTTGCTCCATAAGAGCTGCTTCATCAGAGGAAGTGGCTGTTGTTATTGTAGTTACTGAGGGCTTACGGATGTGGTCCTCAGAAACAGGTTTTCCTTTATTATTCATGGGTAGTTCCATGAGTAGCTAGGGATGTATAAAGTCCGCCTGGATAGACCGCCACTTGCCCGGGTAAGGCTGATACTCTGGAGGTCACCTGGTATCCAGAGGCTCCATTTAAGACGTGTTTGCCCAGTGCCATTCACCCCCTAGGCACGGGTCACACCACGCCTTGGGGTTGAGCTTAGAATTATTAAGGATAGAAAAGTAGGATAGGGGAAAAATGGAGTTAAGAAGGTAGGTCATTGCAGGACGCTCTTCATCTGGCGCTTCATATTTGGTCTGTCTGGTATGCCCTATCCAGCATAGCCCAAATAATCATTAGTGCATCCAAACTACCCTTGGGGGACATCATCATGTATAAGGGTACACAAAGGACCAAACTGTGCCTAAGTGTACGAGTCCAGCTCTCGTAAAGCCAAGTCAAGCTGTGTGGAAATTATGGTGGAATGGTGGTAAGGGAAATTAGAAATACTCCAAGGAAACTGTTCCAACACCATCATTGTCCATAGCAAATGTAATTTAGATTGGACGGAATTTGAACTGACATCTGCAACATACTAGAAAACAGATGCTTTAGTTATTTAGTTAAAATTATGTATTCAATACATCAGGTTAAAATTATGTAGATGAGATATTTTTTAGTAATAATGATTAAATAATGGTTCCTTTTTAATATGTACAGTATTTGTTTATCATCAAATTCTGTCAAGGATTAGGCATTCTGGCCTGTTCCGCCTCAGGTGAGCTGATCTTTCCATTGCTTTTTCTGTCTTCCAAGGTATTTGTTTATTCCTGAACTATTTCGCAACTGATGGATTAATTGTAGTGTTTACATTAAATTGGGCTCTCAGTGTAGTCACTTGACACACAATACAAAAAACAATATGGTTAATTATTCAGAACTGACGTTTAAACTCCCATGGGACCATTGTAACCAAATGAGTAGTGCTTACTGAATTGATGAATGCAAAATACGTGTATCATACAGATTTATCTGTACAACACTATGGAAGTTTATTTTTTTGTACCTATTCCATAACAGATCGTTTGTTGACATTTGTGTTGGTGTGGTTATGTTTTTACTCCTGTTGCAGATAAAGTAATTGGAACTGCTGTAATTTCTTTCTACTTGAAATATTTCTAATTTTTCCTAAAAGTAGCATATACCAAGCAGGTGGCCAAGATTTGTTTATTTATTTATTTATTTATCGATTCATTAATTTAGGCTATTTATTTGTAAGAAAATGTGTTTAAATGTAGAAGAATGGAGCATGTGAAATTGACAGACAGAATAAGAAATGAAGCTATGCTAGAAAGAGTGGGTGAAGAAAGAATGATGCTGAAACTGATGAGAAAGAGAAAAAGAAATTGACTGGGTCACTGGCTAAGAAGAAACTACTGTTGGTGTCTGGTAACTTTGTCCGTGGAAGAGAAGTAAACAAGTTAACGACGGGGGGAGGAGTGAGTGACTCACTAGGCAAGCTACTATCAGTGAAAAAACTGTTTATCTTACCGTACTCGTGCTGTGCTCAGTCGAAGTCTTCCTGGGAGGAGGAGGAACCGGACACATCTGAACTAGCTTCATTGTCACTATCACTGTCGGTGTCCAGGTTGATTATTATGCTGTCTGTTACATCTGGAACAATGCCGTCTTTCTCCCAGTACTGTTTCTCGAGCGTTTCCACATGCCGACAAAAACCATCCCAGTCTTCTGCAGTAACATTTCGTATAGCGTCTATCGTAGTAGCACGTAACTTTTCTAATGACAAATCTGCTGTAACATTGCACTCTCTAATGAATCTTTTCATTTTAGACCAAGCAAGTTCTAACGGATTTAGGTCACACATGAATGGAGGCACAGTGTGTCCGTAACCAGCTACAATGTTGTCAAACTTGCAAATTTTTTCTTTTGGCTTTAATGGCTGAATTAAAGCATACAACTCAGTTTTTTGCATGCCCTCATTACATTCTTCGCCTTTCTTGTGTAACCATGATAGCATGTCCTGTTTCACAGAGTAAGGAGTCTGTGGTTTATCAATTTGGATGGAATGGTACGGTGCATTGTCCAATACAATTACAGATTGCGGAGGAAGATTCGGAATTAATTGTTGCATTGTCCATTTCTCAAAATTTTGACTGTTCATTTGTCCATGGTAATCCCCTGTTGTGCACCCAGCCTGTATATGAGTTGAGCGTTGGGAAGAAACCTGTGTTTGCTACCTACATGCACTACTATGAGCCTGTTATTGGAATTGTAATTCGTCTGGATGCCCATTACGTCACTACTTTGCCAACATTTCCTAAATGTCAAATTACTGTCCACTCATGTTTCATCTATATAAAACACAGGGCGTCTTTTTTCACGATACGCCTTCATTTTTAAGAGATATTTTGCTCTCCATTCCACTATGTCTGGCCTCTCAATCAAAATTTTTCGCTTTGATTGACACCTCTTCCATTTAAAACCCATTGATTTTATTACCCGGCATGAAGAAGCCTTGCCCCAAGGAAAATTGATTTTGCTTTTTACTATAGGAAGAAGCTTTGGAATAGTTGGGACCCTTTTCTCAGTAACATAAAAGTCTTGTATGACGTTTCTAATCACACACTTGTCGAAGTCATCAACGGATACAATATTACGGGAAATCACTCTTCTCTTCTTTCCAGGTGACTTCAGACGGTTGTCTGCATTGGTCTCCTTCCTTTCTTTATTTTCTTTCCTAATGTTCTTTATTGTAGAGTACGATACCCCTGCATACATAGCGACCCTTTCGGTAGATTTAGGCAAAGACAGTAATAAATGTTTATGTGTTTTCTCTTCATCACATTTCTCTATTATATTCGCAATTATTTCCCTCCCCTCGCTATGCACAATGGTATGTGGTTTTCGTAAAGCCATAGCACATTACGTTACACTATTTCACTACACTACACTACACTATACAATAGTACACAGTACACTAATACACTAATACTGTAGTTTATAGTACACAGTAACAAGTACACTAACACACTAATACTGTAGCTTATAGTGTCGCGTCCCGGGCTGCAGTCCCAGGATTGACGGACTCTCTTCAGAAACGTAGAATTCACAAGTAAGCAACGGGTCCGGGCGAGCCAATGCTTAAATAGGAAGCAACAGTCATTAAGAGGAGATACCTGGGGCGCAAGCATCCCTCACGCGTTGAGTTATGTGAAATGTGACATATTCCCTTTAAGACATAAGAATCGTGAACAACAATTAGGGCATACAAGTTCCGATAAGTTATGACTAGCCCAGCCCGTCTGTGAGCTGTGAGGCAGCTTGAATTACCATTTGAATTACTTTCCAACCCTTTTCAAAGTTTCTGTACAAAAGCTGAAATACTCTTCAAAACATGTGAATGCTCCTTAAAATGTCAGTTTCTGCGTTAAAAATGTCGCTACGTGTGGCATGTCATGTGGCCACACGTAACGACATTTGTAGTTAGTTCTTTTGCGTTTTGCAGCACTCAGGCGTAGTGTAATGGAAGCTTTCCTCCGAGATGGAGTATGAAGCCAAAGTCACTTTGTGTGTGTTGTTACTGTACATTATTACGGTCACACGCAATTATGCGCATGAGAAGAAAATTTATAGCAGTGCCATAAAGTTAACTTTTATTCCTTTGTCGATTTTACAACGGGCAATATTGTTCGACAGTAACAATCGGAAGTATGGTGTGGGTGAAGGGTTTGCTGAAAGGCAAAGACCTAATTTCTCGTGGTTCTGTAGAAGGGCCATTGGGATTGTACGACAGGTTAGACATGCTCTTCCCTTTTCAATACATGAATTTCTGAAGCATCTCCAAGTAAAAAGGAGTTGTAAACATGACCCAAAACACAACTCAAAGAGGCAATCTGTTTGTAACATATTTGAGAGATCTGTCTTGTAAAAGAATTGTTTTTTTTTTTTTTTTCATTTTTACCAAATGAAGTCACTGTGAAGGGTTTACTGGAACACTATTGTATAGATTTTGTTATTGAATGAAACCTTTGGTCGAAAATGAAAGAAAAAAAAATGTGTACTCTCAAAGAACGGTATTTTGAAGAGTATAAGTAAACACATCTACTGGGTATTCATTTCAAAGTGTGTCATGACGTCACTGTTTTTGAGTCACAGATTTAAAGCGAGTTTCAGCTTATATGTCAGAGAAGTTGCCTATTATTCAAGGCGTTCAATCTGAACTTGAGAACTGTACGGTATAAGTTGAACGTCGTAGCAACAGATGGCGGTCTGTACGGTCTGTGTGCTACCCTAACCTCTTTCAAACTGTGTTTTGCGCGGACAAGTCGTACGCAGGGTATTTGTTATCATCGGTTGCGTACGGCAACATTCCACAACACAAATCAAATGCTCCGTGTCCATGTTGACTGTGAAGTTAATGTCAACAAATACGTAAGTAATCGTCGTAACTCTCTCCCCATATCCCGACAGTACGTGTTTCCAAACCGTTCACATTCCTGCCACTATTGGCGTTACCGTACGTATCGGTACGTACTCTTCAGAATGAACACCGTACTTGCTAGGCAAGTTCTCTGGCTCATAGGTAATACCCCTCTGCGGAAGTGTAGGAAGATTGAATTCTCTAGGCTCATCGGCTAGCCACATAGCGGCATACAGCGAGCCATGTCACACTTTGAACTGAACACCCAGTATAATAAAAGGTCTCTTTTTCTTGGTTTTGAAGAATGCTTATTGGACGTTGCGGCAATTTAAACTTGACCCTTATATCCCAAAATACAACTCAAAGTGGAAATGTCTTTATAAACAATACTGATTTGTGAGGTCTGTCCTGCAAAAGAATTGTACGTTTTTTTACCAAACAAAATTGCTGTGAAGGGTTTGCTAGAACGCTTTTGTATACATTTTATTATTGAAGAATTCTTTAGGTCGAAATTGGAAGAAGAAAAATGTATGTACTTTTTAAAGAAAGATATTTTGAAGAGAGTTAAAAAATAGGGCAACTCAGCTGGACTATACATAAGCGAAGCAATAATAATACTGCAGCTTATAGTTACATAGGTCTATACCCACTATTTGCGTAATCTCAAAGTCACAAGTCAACTTCATTGCACTGCAGCACATGTATTCTGAACAGATGTTACGCGACGTCTCTGAACTGTAATCTCAACAACTTCCTTCCTTCTCCCTTCCCCACAGAGATGGTTGGGCCCCTCTGTGGCGGCCAGAGTTAACAGTCACATACAGTACCTAATGAAGGATGCACTGGAAGGAATTGTGAACAGGAGGAAAGTTCGAGGCTGAAGAAGATATTGGATGATAGACAACATTAAGATATATGAATTGTATGCAGAGACTGAGAGGGAAGATTGATGAATACTGTTTGCAGTGAAAGGTCTGCCCTTGAGCAGAAAAGTCTGAATGAACAGGTGTATATAATATTTCTTGTAAAATGAGGTGGAAAAAAGTGTGTAAAGAAATTTTGAATTGAGACTAAATTTCTTAAGCATGCTGAACTTGCAGATATTTCACACAGGAAAATATATCCCAAATCATCTCTTGAATATTTTATTCAAAGATTCTAAAATTTGATTAATGAAGGTGAACATAACAGAGGAATTTACAGTTTATCAATGTGATACTTGTCCTGAATACATTATTGTAAATGTATCTAGAACAGATACAAATAGGGTTCAAATTGCACATTTCAGAAATGAAAATTAGTATAAAACATTAATTAAGTAAAGTTTGCAGTACTAAATGTGCCTCACAGTGACTCTTCTATGCAGAAAGTCTTTAATGTTGTGAGAAAAAAATAAAAATTCAGATCTACACTAAACACATCAACACTGAATTCATTTCTGATCCAGAAAATCAAGATGAGATCACAAGGAGAAGTATCCTTCATTTGCAGGAAAGAAGCTGCTAAGTGCAAAACATGTCACAAAGTATTATTTATTTATTTATTTTATTTTATTTTATTTATAACAAGTGTCAGATAATAGGTAATTATATGTGGGGCTATTAGTTGAAGGCAAACTGTGGAATTACTGGTAGGTTGATAACTCACTTCGAAGGTTGGTGCCTGTGGAAATCATTATCGTTATTCAGAAATTATTTTCTTCCTTCAAGCTATCCCCTGTTTTTATATCTTTTTACATGCTGTTTTACACAAGATGTTCCACTCGAAGGTAGCCCCATAATGTATCAGTTTAAATTAACAAGACAGTCGGAAATGAAACGAAACATTGTTGTCTTATCTGTGAATGAGAAATGAGGGGGACGATCACAACATGTGCTGGAAGTGCCCTCTTTGTGCAGTAAAACACAATTGAACATGATACTCTAGAACCTGAGGTGATACTGTCTGGATCTTGCATCAGATATTCTTCCGTAAATACTCCAGTGTACGTGGTTTGTTCATGATTACACACCCTTTGAGATGATCCCACATGGAGATCATAAACCTTATGAAATGACTCTGCCAGAAAAGAATGATTCAGTCTCAGCCATATTCGCAGCAATGGTGTGACATGTCTTATTCTGCTGAAAGGAGCTAAGGCTGAATTCCTCGCCGTCTAATTGGTTTACAAAAGCCTGGAACATTTCAGTGTAGATAGCACTCATAACAGTTGTGTTGAAAAATATGGACCCGATTTTTCACTGCTGGCACAGAACACTCCGACTTCCTGGGGATGAAGGTGCCCCTCATGCAGTGTGTGCAGTGTTTCACTAGCCCATAAATAAGTGTTCTGGGAATTTACATAGCCAGACAAGTGGAGCCATGCTTCGATGTTGGACCATGTGTAGTTCAGTGTTCCTAGATTATGAGCAATAAAGAATCAACGTGCATTTTTATCGATCTGGCTTTTTCAGTTTGTGAACAACTAACTGTAAACTGGTATGCTTGCAGGCTGGCTTTTTTCACAGCTCTCTGACATGTGCTTCTGGACAATCCAATTTCTTGCTGTAGTCTCTATAAAGACTTACATAGAAAAGCTTGTAGTCTGTCTGCAACCTCACACACGTTTCTTCAGACATTGTTGATTGCTGTCGGCCATGTTGATCCAACAATGTTTCTATGATTTAAAGCTTTTTCACCAACTTTTGAAATCAGCGTTTTGACGGCAGATCATGGCCACCAAAACTTTCCAAAAACTTCCTCTGAAAATTATTTACAGATCCATTAATCAAATAAGTCTTCACAAGAAATACACGCTCTTCTACAGAATACCAATATAATATTCAATGCTCACTCGCTTGCCTTGGCACAACTAGTTACTTCAGATGACTCCATGTGTGTGCAGCAGCATGACACCAATGCCTTTGCTGTCTTCGTCCCCACTGTTTCCCCTCATCGTTTAATCCTATGATGTTGCTGTATTTCCTTTCTCTTGGACTACTGAACATAGTGTTAAAATGTCAACACAATCCTCCAGATTTTACTAAAATTAGACAAAGAAAATTGGGGCACCTTCGGGTGGGACATACTGTACAGTGACTGATCTGTGAGTAGAATACTCCTACAGGTTTGAGTCTGTCTTAATGAGTGTTGTGGTTGTGTTCATGAAATGGGTATATCCTGGTTGTGTTCATTCATCACCGAAGGTAAGAATTGATATTTTATTAAAGATAATGTTCATGAATCAAATATAGTATGTGAAGGTACCAATTTATTTGCGTCTTCTCGCATTTTATATCTGTGTTAGAAAGTACATTTATGTGATTGTCATTGATTGATACATCCTCTACTAAGAAATCACATGCTGAAGCTGCAGATCTCTTCCTTAGTAATTTTTTACAGTACATAACTTTTAAATTATAGGAAAAATGGAAATACTACGATAAAACATGACCAACTCTGCATCTACTACATATTCTGCTTGAATTTATTGGAAGTGGATGATGAAGTATTTAAAATGTCCAGAATTATTTAAGACAGCAAGAACGGTATTAATTTTTAAAGGTGGAAATAAAAATGAAATTTCAAACTGGCATCCTATTTCTATCTTCTCGGTAATGAGACACATTTGAGAAAGTAATTGATAAACGACTATCATCTTATATATATATATATATATATATATATATATATATATATATATATATATATATATATATAATTTTTCATTCATCAACGTGGTTGTGTTTCTATACCAGGCACCCACATGAACACATCTATTATCAGTGGCTGTCTTAAAAATTCTAAGAAAAATAAAAAGGATTGTTGCATTATGTTCTGTGATATGATAACATAGGTCATGAGCATGATAGAAGATGTTTAAGTAACATTGACATGCCTGTTAATTTAAGGGACTTGGTTATTGCTCTCACTCAAGACAATAGCGTAAAAGTGGAATGCGGTATAAGCAAAACATCTGCATTAAAACTGCATAAAGGAGTTTCGCAAGGTTCTCCTCTTTCATATGTATTATTTTAACCTTGCCATTGACCATATTCTAAAAGATTTTACTGATACTGAAATTGCCAAATCCTATGGTTTTTAATTATGTAATGACTTGGAAAGAATTTCTGCTATGACATTCACAGATGACATAGCACTGATTAGGAAATACGAAGCATCACTCCAGATACTTCTCCATATGACAGTTAGTAGTTCATCTGCATTTGGCTTAAACATTAATACGATGAAAAAGTAATGGAACGGAGAAAAATTCTCTCCGGCACCAGGATTTGAACCCGGGTTTTCAGCTCTACGTGCTGATGCTTTATCCACTAAGCCACACCGGATACCCACCCCGGCGTCAGACAGAATCGTCTCAGTTTTAAGTTCCAACTCTTGGGTTCCCTCTAGTGGCCACCCTCTGCACTACGTCATAGAAGTCTATGAACGTAGGACTGAAGTCCACACATGTGCTGAGGTGCACTCGTTATGAGTGACTAGTTGGCCGGGATCCGACGGAATAAGTGCTGTCTTAAATCACGAAGTGATTTACGCATATCATATATATTATTTAATGTACCGAAGTACATATGATATTTCCATGCGGATATTCTGCATCATCATACGATGAAAGAGTAATGGAACGGAGAAAAATTCTCCCTGGCGCCGGGATTTGAACCTGGGTTTTCAGCTCTATGTGCTGATGCTTTATCCACTAAGCCACACCGGATACCCACCCCGGCGTCGGACAGAATCGTCTCAGTTTTAAGTTCCAACTGGAACTAGGACTTCAGTCCTACGTTCATAGACATCTATGATGTAATGCAGAGGGCGGACACTAGAGGGAACCCAAGAGTTGGAACTTAAAACTGAGACGATTCTGTCCGACACCGGGGTGGGTATCTGGTGTGGCTTAGTGGATAAAGCATCAGCACATAGAGTTGAAAACCCGGGTTCAAATCCCGGCGCCGGAGAGAATTTTTCTCCGTTCCATTACTCTTTCATCGTATGGTGACGCAGAATATCTGCATGGAAATATCATATGTACTTCGGTACATTAAATAATATATATTAAACATTAATCCCTTAAAGTCAAAGATCAATACCTTGGTGTCTTCTATACAGATGAAATTGTTTTGGATGAAAGCAAAATAATTTAAAATTTAGAAAAAGATTTCAACAATGTAACAGTTTCTCAATTAATATTAGGTACCCTCCACAAAACTGGCTTCATTTATACACCGACGGATCCTTGATCTCCAGAGAACAAGGTGCCGGTGCAGGTGTTACATGCTGTCTCTTCTCACTTTATAGATCTCTTGGATATGGAACAACAAGTTTTGATGGTGAAATCATTGCAATAAGTGAAAGTCTCAGGAATCTTCTATGCCACATCAATAAATTTAAGAATGCAGTTATATTGTCAGACTCCAAAGCAGCTATTCTATCAATAGTCTGTAAACACATACCTTCATCTCAAACAGCAGAAATAACTAAAATGCTCTCTCAATTAATATCACTCAATAAAAGAATTGTATTCCAATGGATACCATCCCATTGTGGAATCCTAGGAAATGAGAATGCGGATGCTTTAGCAAAGAAGGGCAGCACTGCTACTTACAGACATGTTACTAAATCTACGTATTACTCTGTGAAAAGATTTATTAAATCTACATACTTAGACTTCAACAAACAAAATTTGATAACGCAATCCCAAGGGAAAAAATGGAACTCTCTGCATCAAAATCCACAGTTAATTCCCGATTTACCACGAAAATCGTCTGTAGCTGCATTTAGATTGGCAACAGGCCATGATTGTTTGGCTAAACACCTGCATAGAATTGGAATATATCAGTCCCCTAACTGCCCATTGTGCAACTCAAACCAAGAAATGGATTCGGAACACCTCAAAATCTGTGCTTCAGTGGCTGGCCATGATAATATCTTTGAAAAATATTGGAGTGCAAGAGGTCAAATGACTTTATTGTTAAACGCCTGGCATTAGAAAACAACAACAACACATTTAACAGTTTCTAATCTTCTAAAATCAGACCAAAAAATAAATATTATTAAGCAATATATTACTGTATTTATCTCTTACAAAGTACCCCATTGGATAAAATACCGTTTTTCTTTCCGTGAAGATATTGACAAACTTCTTCGAACAACAGTTAACAAATAATTGGTTTACCCATGACTGTTCAAATCATATGATTTATTCTCCTAGAAATATGCTTGGTTTAGGATTAATGAAAGCAGATTGGGAAAAACATACTCAACACTTCAACAGCACTAAAAAAATTACTGAGAGTAGATGATGAACATCTACAAGCCTGTCATGACCTGGATGACGAACTTAGGGAAGTTTTAAATCATTTGAATTTGTAATATAATGAAGAGAATTTGAAAAAAAAAATCAGAAAGAAATATATGAAGTGACATGAGAAGTCTTTTCAAGCTTGGTGTCAGCTTCCTCATAAGGGCAGAGGAATCCAATTTATATGGAGAATCCTAAAACGAACTTGTGGATTAATAGGAAGAGAAATTTATCAACATCCAAATGGACGAATGCTATTAAGATGTCATGTAACATTACAGCTGTCAGGACATGACAATATACAGACATCAGGGTTATAATTATAACAAACCAGAGACTCTGGGATACGTCCTTGAATTTTGCTCTAAAGGGGAATTAATGCGGAATTCTCGTCACCACAAAGTGCGATCTTCCATTGTAACGTCTCTGCACAAGGAAAAGTGGGAGGTTTATGAGAAATTACACTGCATCTCAGACAATGAAAGCAATGAAGAGCAGATATCATAGTGATTGACAGAAGCCATGGAAGAGGATTAATTCTGGACCTCACAGTAAGGATAAGAAGAATATTGAACAAGCTGCGAATATTAGTGAAGAAAAGGGGATCATTTACCGCCCATGAATACCTCACTTAAGTGAGAGATATACTCGTAACTTGCCTGTCAATGCATGGTAGATGAAAGATCTCCTTTTGGGGCTTGGGGTACCTTGTATAAATTTACGATTACATTCCTGAAATCATGAGCTATATGCAGTCAGATCATTCGAAATATTTGTATTAATATATTGAAAGATTCACTAATAATTCTTCGTAATCATTTGTATAATAACTTTTCGTAAATATGCGTGATACTATTTCTGTTTAATGACATTGTACAGTAAAACCTCGATAAGACATGCCCGCCTATTATGCTATCCTGTGTAATACGCTTTTTTTTATCCGGTCCCTGAACGCCTTTATAAAATACCCTGTTTGTTGTGCTCAAGTCCTGCATAATATGCTATTTTTGTGGAATATTTTCGATGTAATTTTCAGCAATGTACTGTAACAGCAATGAAACATCTTGGTCATTGAACTCACTGGTGACATTAACCTGAAAAGTATTGGTATTCGACCCTTTACCTGTGCGTTTAAACCTTCATACTATACAATACCCCACCCTCTTGTTACGCTCTCTTATTCGACCCTTTATCTGAGCAGCTTACATACAGTTATAATACCTCACCCTTTTCCTAACCCTGTCTCTCAAGCAACATTCCTCACTCGGCCGTAATAAAATTCTGGAAATTGTTGCTGGTCAGTTTGTTGTCCTTAGTGTATTGAAGTGTCTGTGAGTGTGATTACAATGAATGTTAAATGAAAAGCGCTTTCTGTGTCGGAAAAATTTGAAATCTTACGAAAGTACGATGAAAACAGTACTCTTAATCAGAAACAACTGTCTGATTCATTAGGAATCCCATCATCGACATTAAGAACAATAATAAAAAATCGCAACTCAATCACTGCAGCTGCGACGTCGGTAGGGTGTAAGCGAAAGAGAGGGAAGTGTTGTAAACATGAGGACTTGGAGAACACACACACGGCAAACAACTATAAATGACTCTTCAGAAGAACTAATACAGTACATAATACAGTATCGTAAATGTCTTCAACGTACAGTACAGTAATTACATAATGGAGTAATACTGCATTACCTTTCATGAATCATGTATTTCAATAAAGAAAAATGCTAACAGACACTGTATATAAGTTAAAATTAGTATACCCATCTAATACGCAGTTTACACATGGTCCTTTGAACAGCGTCTTAGCAGGGTTTTACTGTATCTATATAAATTTCTGTGTTTATGACATGTAGACATGGTATGTAGCTTTTCATTTCTATTTTATGTACGTTGTTAATATATTCATATGTTCTGGATCTTCATGGTCACCCAGACTGCTGGGTGAATGTCCTTGCTTTGGAATTAATAATAAATATGTGACTGTCATTGATTGATTGATACATCCTCCACTAAGAAATCACATGCTAAAGCAGCAGATCTCTTCCTTAGTCATTTCCTACAGTACATAACTTTGAGATTATTGAATCAAGCATGATGATAAATGGAGAGATACTGGAAATTATAGAAAAAGAATGGGAAAATGACAACAAAACATGACCAACTCTGAATCTACTGCATTTTCTGCTTGAACTTATTGGAAGTTCATTTCATCTCTTCCAGCATGAATAATAATCTAGTTACATTAATGAGATACCATATGTTGTCGTTGTGAGAAATGTTTGGTGCTGAGGTCCAGGAAATATTTCTACTCTCAAATTTAAGTTCCTAGATATTGTAACAGTATTCACCTCTATTTTGTAATTAACAAATTTAATTTTTAGACAGTATGTTTTCATATATAAATACAAAGACATTTATTTACTTACTTATTTTATTTATTTCAGGTGGCAAGAACTTTCATACCATACGCGATGCGAGCTAAGAAAATTGACATGAAAAAACTCAAGAGTTGTATATGGAGCACCTTAACCAATGCGGACAATAGAAATGTAAGAAATTATTAGTTATTATTCAAAGCCATGTTCAGATTTAAGATTTGTTACGAAGTTCATGCTTAAATTTACAGATTATTTGTATATTTCTGATCACAGTAAACCATCCCATATTTATTTGATTTATTTGCATGTTGGGTTTTTTTTTTTTTTTTTTTTTTTCCCGTAGTAAATGCATTTGTCATTTTACCTCAACTCGTAAATTATAAAGAAAATTTAACTGTAATATTTTTAGTTGCGTTGAAATTTGTTCATGTAAAATCCTTTATGATGAAATTGAGGGGAGGGAGGTAGAACTTTTTAATGCATTGACATTTTGTGGAAAGATGTTACAAATAGAACTCTCAACTATTTGCCTTTTTTATTGTTAGCACTGTGTCTGCCTTTGATAGATGAAACACTTCCATATTTCACCATCATTCGAAATCTTCATACTTCCTGACTTTAAATCACCAGTATATAAACTTACGTCAAAACCATGTTGCTGATGAAACAGTTCAACCAAACATAGCACAGTTAATGTGCCACTAATGTAAAATTTACGGAAATTATAGACGAAATTGCAAAAACTGTCTCCAACATACACCCTAAGTGAAAAAGATCACTAGAAAAAAATTATCATGATCATCTTTAAGAAGCTGTATCATCCCAACATACAACTTTTAAAGTATAAAAAAACTCGGTATTCTCAATATCCCGGAATTCTAAAGTGATAAGAAATTCTATATTGTGTACAGCTGTCCCAAAAAAAAAAAAGTGACCACACTCTAGAATAGTGGCCGTCAGCACTCACTGAAATGTGCAATGGGTATGCGGTGCTGTCTCATGCACACCGTCATGCAACAGGGAGAGATAGAGAGCATACCCGCTAGCAGCTACGAGAGCACTAGCACTATAGTGTACTGCGTTTTCAGCGGGTAAGAGAGGCTAGCCCCAGCGTGCTCTGTGCTGACGACCCCTGCTCTAGAAGCTAAGTTCCCTTTGGGTATCTTCGCTACATTTTGGAGACAGGCGATGTTGGTGGACCACGTTGTCTGATATCTACAGTTATAATTGAAGTGTTCTGGATGTTACTATTGTAGCATAGTGGCAGCATTCCGGGCTGGTATTCATGAGTGCGTGCATTTGAACACAACCTAGTGCTTTTTATGTTTTTTGTTTTTTGTTTTGAGAGTGAGAGAAAATATAATTGCTCCTCTCTCTCTCTTATATATATTTTAATAATTAACATCAGGTTCATGAATGTATCATTACTATTATCATGTACCATGACTTTATCATTATTTATTATGACATTATGGCTGCAAATGAGAAGAAAGAAGGATTTTATTCTCAACAAAAATATCTTTCGTGGCATAAACAAAATAAATTTATTGGCGTCTGTCTTAGAAAATTCAAACAAAAAACCATGATTCAATATTTAGTCCATCTTTCTCCCATCTTAAAGTCAAATGGGCATGAAATAGACTAATCTTTTCAAATAGCGATTGCCACGATATTCCAGGCATCCTGCACAAGCTTCCACAAATCATCAGGACGTTTTGGAGGGGGATTGGGCCAATTTTACCACATATGTTTCTTTGCTTGTGCCCACGTATTCTTCAAAGGATTCAAGTCCGGAGAGTGACAAGACCTTTCTATCAGTTTGATATACTGTCTCCTCGCAAACCAGTCTCGAATCAATTGAGATGTGTGGACTGGATGATTATCCTGCTGGTTCAATTTCCATGAATGCAATGGATTATGCCCACTCCACAACGAGAAATCCATCCCCCCCCCACCCCCAACATGACACAGATACACTACCACTGCAGGTACGAATGGTAATGTATCAGTGGTCGAATCAGGTGCCAGGAGAACAATGTAGAAGAATGGGTCCTTCCTTTGTAGTAGAAAAGGTGACTTGATCAGAAAAGATTATCCTTTTCCAATCCCGATCACTATTTTCCACTGCAAAGACTAAATGCTCTTCTATATGCTCCACCTTATGACTTTCTTGAGATCTCAAATTGACAGCTCTTAAATAATTTCTCACAGTCTGGTCGTGGCCAGGATAATTAATAACTGTCTTTAAAGTAGCAGTGGTATGAAAGAGATTCCTTTCAATGTCTGCACACTTCTGTGGCGTCCTGTTGTGGTGTTGACATTTTTCTTGTACCTCTTCCTGTTTCTTCGACCAAAAATTGCCAAACGTTGATAATTTTGCACCCATCTCTGAGCTGTCCTTTCTGAAATATGGAAACACCTACTTGTCTCGGACGCCAAAAAACCAAAGTGAATCATAGCCCGTATTACATTTCCTTTCATTTCTGCATCTCTTTGTGGAGCCATATCAGTCAAAGTTGCAGGGAGAAATGGCATCGTGGTTTCCTCAAAGAGTCAGCCTCTACTTAGGTCTTAAAATAATGGCAAAGTATTCACTATGATAAAAATATGCATTTTTCAATTAGAAAATAATAATATAAATACATGTTAGAGTCTTCTTTATAACTAGCCTATGTTACTTGCAAACATAAATTCCACAGGATTAAAAAAAAACATATAGTTCATAATCTCAACCTCAGAGCAGTAATTCATTTTCGAAAGACCTGCATTGTACTGTATCCACATAATACATCCTTAATCATTGTTTTGGTTATAGTTACAAATACTATTGCTGCTGCAGCTGCTACTACAACCACAGATATTATTGTCATAAACATAACCTTTTTATATCATTACAAGTATTCACAATATAATCTAAATGAATGTTAAATTGTAGTGTTTTTGAAAATGTGTTCCATTACATCAGTATCAAGTACAGTAAATGCCATGGCTCACTCAGAAGAATGTCGGAATTTAGATGTCAGTGTCTCAGGTTCAAATCCTCATCACTCCTTTTCATTTTATTGTGTTACTTAATGTAGTAATATAAGAACAACATACTAACACTAGTATTGTGCGGTCATATTGTTCACATCTAACATTAAATTTATATTATTTATATTGCTAAAAAACGATAACAGAATATAAGTGATAACTTGAATATTATTTATATTGCCAAAGTACGATAACAGAATACAAATAATAACTTGAATATTGTTTATATCTTAGCGATAACAAAATAAAATAACTTGAACAAGGCTCGAACTCACAACCTTCAAATCATTAAGCGAGCACTCTGCATTGCTCTACGAGATACAGATATCGAATGACTCCTGCTTAAACACCATAGTTTCAAAACTGCTTCAATTTGCATATGTACAAACGGATGCAACATGTAACATCACCATGATCCAAACTGGACTTTTATTATATTACTATTAATATTATATTCACTGTTCACGAATGTGGTCACTTTTTTTTTTTTTTTTTTTTTTTTTTTTTTTTTTTTTTTTTTTTTTACAGCTGTACAGTGTATTTTGTTTGGCTTATATTGGAAACTTTTATGCACTGCTCAAAATAATTAGAGGAACACTTGTAATAAATTGAATAACTTAGTGTTTTTTGAAACTGTGATACTGAAAATTGGACAATATGTAAATTGGAACATTAATTTAATCTATGGATACAAATTTTAAAGATCCATGGCTTAAATACAGAGTAATTACCTGAAATAACAAATATGGAGAAATCTTTGATTACAGAAGACACTGATAACTTCTAAATTGGTAAGCTTTCTGATGTTGCTATAGTGATGAATGCTGATTACTGTCTTGTTTATTAAAGTCTCTGACAAAATGAGGCATTTAAATGAGTTTGAAGTGTATCATGCTCTACTTCTTTTGTGACAAGGTCAATCACTGAGACCAGTGGCTAGAGAGCTTGAGATTTCTCCTTACATGGTGTCCAGGTTACGCAATAGGCACAGAGAGACAGGTCAGTATTGTAGAAGACCTGGCTAGGGCCATAAATGTAAAACAAGCCCCCAGGACGACAGATACATTGTCCTATCTGCTCTTCGACAGCGTACAAAAACTGCAAGAGACCTGCAGAATGACCTCTATATAGCTTCAGGAATCTGGGTTTCAGACCAAACGGTAAGGAACAGATTAAGGAAAGAGAATATTCGTCCAAAAAAGGCCTGTTAAAAACAGCATTTGACAACAAGCATAAGGCAGCAAGACTTACGTTTGCTGAAAACCATGTGGATTGGAACCTGAACCAGTGGCAGTCTGTGCTCTTCTCGGACGAATCCAGATATCATCTTACACGTTGTGATGGTTGTTTAAGAGTGTGAGGACGACCCGGGGAAAGATTTTCTGCAGAAGCTGTACAGAAAATTGATAGATTCGGTGAAGGTTTCATAATGGTGTGGGCAGGAATTATGTACAACAATCGTATGAACCTCGTAATTGTTTCCCAGCAACTAAATGCTGTCCGGTATATCTATCGAGGGCATTCTAGAAGAGCTTTTAGTACCTGCCGCTATTGGAGTAGGCCTTGGATTTCTGTTTGTTCAGGATAATGCCAGGACACATTCTGCGGCTGTCACTAGGGATTTCCTAAAGGAAAATGAAACTGAGGTAATAGATTGGCCAGCAGTCAGCCCAGATGCCATGAAGGTGCCAAACTGTCATCAAATGTCGTGGAGGCCAAACACAATACTAGACCTTTATAATGGGTGTTTAAGTTTGATAAGTAAGGACAAAATTCAATTTCTTATATAGTGCAATGTTTTAAAAAGTTGTTTGTTGACATTATTCATTTGTTTTTATTGACATGGAGATAAATGTGGCCATAAATAACCATAAATAATATACTTTAGTAATTTCATGTCTATAGGCCTACCTTTATCCAATGAAAAAATATTTAAATAAATCATAATGTTCTTCTAATTGTTTTGAGCAGTGTATTATGTTGTGTATTGGAATTGTTCTTGTAATCAGTGTGCTGCCCCTTTCCTTGAGGGCAGCTACCTTATGGTAAATTATTATAATCTGTCATGTCATTTCGAAACTTACGACCAAGATTTGCTAATCTTCCTTTCTTTCTTCATTTTTTTCCTTCCTCTTTCTCCCCCTTTCCTTTTACCCATTATTATTTTATTTCTCCCTTTCTCTTTTTCTCTCCTGTCCTATTTCTTTCTCTCCTCCTCTGTTATTTTCTTCCTATTTACTTGACATTTCGTTGTTATAAAAAAACCAGCAGAGTTGCAATCCAAGCTAAAGTTTTAGTAATGATCAGAAATAGAAGAAAGTATTTTATTTACAGATTTTCACTGGATAGAAGAGCTTCACAGATTTAGTGAATATTCGTTTCTTCTTGTTCATTACTTGCTACACAACAAAGAAACTAGTCATATTGGTAGCAGGTCGCTCCTGTAGGTTTGTTATTATCAATCTGTGGTTAAATTACAAACCTATCAAATTTCATGTATAATGTGCGAGTAATCCATAATTAGCTGATGACTTCTGCTCTCCTGCATTGACACAGTAATCTCCAGGATTTAGAAGTGATCGTGTAACTTTCATATTTAATATTGTGTTTTCATTCCATTGTTGTTTATTATTATTATTATTATTATTATTATTATTATTATTATTATTGTATTGTATTGTATTGTATTGTATTGTATTTTATTTATTAACATTCCATGGTATTCATACATGCTTACAGCTAGAATATGGAACAAGTCAAAAAACTTAATACTATTATAAAATCTTAATTTATAGTCACAGTCTAGATGAAATATATACAGACGAGATTTACAATATAGTCTACTAGTACAACACATAGTTTTAGTATCAATTTCATGAAGTGTTATTGAATGTCATGAATTCACCTACAGAATAGAAGGCGTGAGAAATTAGGTACTTCTTTAATTTGGCCCTAAATAATTTTATGTTTTGAGTTTCATTTTTTATATCGATAGGGAGGCTATTAAAAATTTTTACTGCCATATAACGCACTCCTTTTTGATAGCACGATAGACTTGCCGATGGAGTATGAAAGTCATTTTTTTGACGTGTATTTATGCTATGAAATGTTGAATTAGTTACAAAGTTTTCACGATTACATACGAGGAAGACTATTAATGAAAAGATATACTGACAAGCCATGGGCATTATTTGTAGTTTTTTTTAAATAGTCCTACACAACTCCCTAGATTTCGCACCTACTATTATTCTAATTACTCTTTTTTGTAATAGAAATATATTGTTACTATCTGTGGAATTTCCCCAGAATATTATTCCAAAACTCATTACCGAGTGGAAGTATGCAAAGTATATTGTTTTTAAGGTATTGATATTTACTATCTTTTGCATAGATCTAATAGCAAAACAAGCTGAATTTAGTTTGGGGGTAATTTCTTTAATATGATTTTTCCAATTTAACACATTATCGATTTTTAAGCCAAGAAATTTGGTTGTTGTTGTTGTTTCTAATAGGGATCTATTGTTAATTATTGCGCTAGAAATTTGCGACGTTGAATTTGAACAGGATTTAAATTGAATTATGTTAGTTTTGTTACAATTTAATACTAATTTATTGACTGAGAACCAGTCACATATTTTGAAGAGAATTTCCTCTGTTGAAGATTGGAATGTGTTGGAGTTATTGGCTGTAATTACTATACTTGTGTCATCTGCAAATAATATGGGATGACCTACATCTTTTATAAGGGGGGCCAGATCATTTATAAACACTAGAAAAAGTAGGGGATCTAATATTGATCCTTGAGGAATTCCATTACTAATAGTTCCCCATGTCGATGTAGATTTCATAGTTGTATTGATTTCAACTTTCTGTTTCCTATCTGTGAGATATGAGTGAAACCATTGGTGTGCAACACCTTTAATTCCATAATAATCTAATTTATCTAGGAGCATTTTATGATTTATACAGTCAAATGCTTTGGATAAATCACAGAAAATCCCTCCAACTTGTAATTTTTTATTTACTGCCTCCAGAATTTTGTCAGTTAAACTAAATGTTGCATTTTCTGTGCCTTTATTTTTCCTAAATCCAAATTTTTCTAGGACTAAAATGTTGTATCTTTCTAGATGATATAATCTTTTATACATTACTTTTTCAAAGATTTTAGAGAAGACTGGTAGAAGTGATATGGGTCTGTAATTTTCTGGAGACGTTATTTCTCCCTTTTTGAAGCTAGGAATAACCACTGAATATTTTAATCTCTCGGGAAATATACCATTGAACATTGAAAAGTTACATAAATAACTTAATGGCCCAGCTATAATATGTGAACTCGCTTTTAATATTTTGCTTATTATTTCATCATACCCTGAGGAGTTTTTTGACTTTAGATTTTTAATAATTGCAATTATTTCTTGTTTGTTTGTTGGAAATATTTGAATATTTGGGAATTTTGTCGGAAAATATTGTGTTAAAGAATCTAAACTGTTAGTAACATTATCTTGGGGGATGTTGAGGTTATCAGTTATTGTAAGAAAATATTTGTTAAATATGTTTGCAATTTCATTTAGGTCTGGCGTTTTTGTATTGTTAGATATAAGGGTATAGTTTGTTACTTTACTTTTTGATCGTCCACTTTCTTTTTTAATTATGTTCCAAGTTGTTTTGATTTTATTATCAGAGTTTTGTATTGTTGTATTATAGTGTAATTCTTTAGCTTTTTGAATTACTTTGTGTAATATTTTTGAATAATTTTTATAGTGTTGTTTTAAGTTTGAATCATTACTATTTCTGCTCTGTATGTATAATGATCTCTTGGTTTTGCATGAGATTTTAATACCTTGTGTAATCCATCTATTGTTACATATTGTTTCATTTTTATACTTTACAGGAAAACTGGATTCAAAAATATTTAGAAATGTTTTATGAAACTCGTTGAATTTACTGTTCATATCATTTTGACTGTATACTGATTGCCATGTTTCATTTTTAAGATTTATTTCAAAATTATTTAATGATTCCCTGTTTATATTTCTGAATCTCACTTTAGTTGGTTTTTTTGACGATGTGTTAATATTTATACTTAGGAGTTGAGCATCGTGATCCGAAAGACCATTAATTATTGGGGTTGTTTGAGATATACCTATTTTTTCTTTTCCAATGAATATGTTGTCTATTGCAGTAGCTGAATCCCCTTGTATTCTGGTCAGAAAGTTTACTGTGTAAATTAAATTGAAAGATGCTAGCAATGAATTTAGTTGATCTTTCCTATTGCTTTCTGTTAGATAATCGACATTGATGTCTCCGCAAATAATGCATTCATGTTTCAGTTTCTGTAAGTATTCTAGTGCTTTTTCCAATAAATGAATAAAATTTTCGTAGTCTCCAGATGGTGCTCTATATAGACATATTGTAATGAAATTATATATGTTTACTTTTCTAATTCAACAGCACAAATTTCTAAATCCCTGTCTTTGCAAAAATGTGAAAGATCAATATTTTTTAATTTAAGGTCAGATTTGAGAAATACACTCACGCCTCCATCCTCAAGAGTTTGTCTGCAGTAACTAGCACCTAATTTATATCCTTCCGGTGAGAGAGACAATATTTCCTGTTGTTTCATATGGTGTTCGGTAATACATAGCACATTCGGATTTAAATGTTCGGAAACTAAGGATGCAAGGAGTTCATCAGTCTTATTTCTTATACTTCTTATATTCTGATGGAATACACTGAATGTTGATTGTATTACGATTTGTTGATTCTGTTTATTATTATTATTGTTGTTATTTTGACTTTTTTTATTTACCCTAAAAAAGGACAAGCCCTATGACGGATTACAACAGGAATTTTATTGTCACACTTGCCATGGTCACATTGAAGACTGTCAGCAATGAGACGCGTTATTATTATTATTATTATTATTATTATTATTATTATTATTATTATTATTATTAAATCAATTTAATAATATTCATCAGTATCATCTGACAGTCAAATACAAATACTGTACATTCAATCACTCCAAATACAGTAAAAATATATTAGTTTTGCTCAGAGTTTAAACATTTAACAAAATTAAATCTAGATGAAAATGCACTTTAGATAAAATAGTTTATTAAAGAAGTAATCCTATCCTGAACTTTCACAACTATAATTTAGGCTCGAACTGCTAAAGATCATTCTGGCCAATCCATCCACTGATCTTCTTTTAATTATCTTTCTTGCATAGCTTTTAAAATTCACCTCTTCCATGTCGCTCTCGATCTTCCTTTTATTCTTCTTTTTGATATCCCCTACTAAATTCCCATCTCGTGCATTTCATCTTTGGTAAGTTCACAGGTCTGTTATATGCACTCTGCAATTGTCAAGAATAATGTAAGATGTTTAGTTCATTATTTCGCCGATATGGCTGAATCTTTGGTCACACTAATTGGAGACAAAATTTCCTATCTATACAAAATGTGTTAGCAAGACACTTATGTTCAGTGATATGTTAAAATTTTGCAGTGCCTACTCTCCTAGGATAATTATGAATTGAATTTGAGCCTTGTATAAAATTCTTCCATTTCTTTTATTTTCAGCAATTTTAATTTCAGAAGACTCAAATTTTAAATTCAACTGATCAATCAATCAATCAATCTTCTTAATGCATCCAGCTGTTTGCTGACAACATAAAGTCCACTATAGTCTATTCAGTTGTTGTTTTTCACGAGAAATGAGGGGTATTTTGATCGGTATTCATTATAGATGCCTGTTGCTAGTAGCCAGGGTTGGGCTATAGTCAATATATATACTGCAGGGCTGTGTCTTCTGCAATGGGTACTGATGATTTTAATTTACTTCTTTTGTAGTTTATGGATGGACAATATAGAAGAATGTGTTCCAGATCTTCATCATGATTATTACACCACAGACAAGTAGGATTATCAGAAATGTGAAATTGGTGTAGGTACAATTGAGTGACAATGTGACCTGTTCTGGCTCTTGTTAAAAATGTTTGAACATGTCTGGGCAAGTTTTTGTACATTTCCAGGTCATTTGGTTTCTTTTGTACAGACTGTAAAATTTTTCCTTTGTCTGAAGAGAGCCAATTGTTGATCCATAGGTTTGTAAAATGAGACTTTACTGAAGCAAAGCACTGGATAAAGATATCACATGAAAAGGCCTTGGTTGCAGATGTGTTGCCTGTTTTGCAACTGATGTTTTACTGAAATGTAAGGTTTTCCGTTAAGGAAGAAGGGTAATGAATTAACAACTAACATGAAAATTTGATGTCCAGAAAGCTCGAATCATTCTTCCAAGATAAAAATAATGGCTCTTCTCAAATTATGAAGAAATGACAAAATGCATCTTATTATTTCAGGACATTGAAAGTGCTGCAGAGAATTTGCAGGTCGAAGTACCAGTTAATTTTAGTACCTTGTATACATCTCTACCACAGAGATTATCTCCGAAGATGGCAGAGAACTTGACTGCACCTCTTGCAATTGTTGCCTTACTTCATCTGGCCAATGAGAAGAATCTGCACATCGAGGGGAATGAGGAACTCAGTGACTTGACTATATCACAGGGATGAACTTGAAAAATTCATAAAAAAAAATTGTAGGGTATGTGTGACGAAGCGAAAACAATATAATGTGGTGTGCCTCCATTTACAAATTTTAATGCAGTGTTTGTTCGGTTACGTGTGAAATATGTCATAATGAAATTTTTATTTTGTATCAAATTTATTGTGACACAGGACATAAATGGAGAAAAAAATCTGTACTAATTATATATAAAGATTGTGGTTTACTATGTCGTTTCAATTTCATTATCATATAGTTTGCTACTCGATTAATTGCTCCTGGACCTTAATTAATTTCATCATTTTAAATTTAATAACAATTACAAAGCATATGACCCATTGTCTCTGTAATTCCTCCAGGACCTATCACAGCAGTGAGCCACAGTCTTTGTAAGTAATTACCAAATTTATTCTCAAAGTAAGCACTGTAATTCACTAAAGAAAATGTGATGAAACTTGTCTATACCGTAATAGCTCTTAATTATTATACAGTGACTGTCTGTTCTCTGCATCAAACCTGTATATAGCATGAGTCAATCCCAGAGCATGTGACAGCCTGATTTATCTATCACCTCGTAAGTACACTTCTAATAAAGAATTGGACATAGAGTATCAGATTATTTAAGAAGTAAATGTAAATATATGGACTATCATGAAATAAACTTACTGAACTTGTTAGAGTTTGCTTTAATGTGCAGTAACAGGAGAAGAGAGAGAGAGAGAGTTGTTTTGATTGGAGGAAACCCAACATTGCTTTGATGCATCTTCTCACTCTGTTCTGTTTTATCCCCTTTGGTACGGAGAATGGGTCCATAGGCCCTAAGATTACCACTGCAGCCTCAAAAGCATATTACACCACTTCAGACTGATGCCATCTGTATTCCAGCCACAATACTACATCACACCGTATCATTTGGGGTAAATACTATTGAAATAATAATTAATATTGAAATGGAGAATGATGGAGGAAAAAGGCTCACCTCTTGGCTTTGTTCACCACAAATAAAACTCTGTCAATGTCAGGATTCTAACATGAATCAGTACTCACAGTATTCTTATGAACAGACTCTAATCAACTGGAACAATGAAAGTGATATCAAGAGGATATTTGATGCTCTATATATGATATGATATATGATATATATTTCTCAAAATCTTCGGTCCTGCTGGTTCTTCACATTTCTGTATTCGGGCCAGCATTCCCTTACTTGCACTATTTACAACTTTAAACAAGACGTATTTTGACACCTGAACCCTGTTCTTGCTATGTCTTTCATGTCCCTTCACTTTCACTTGACCATCCTTTCACTTTATTCACTACTATTCTACTTCCCTTCTCTTATTCTCAGTTCCCTTAAAAATCATTCCTACCTTCATAACTAACTTAATACTTTGAATAAGAATACATATAACTTATTTAATATAATATAAGACCTAACCCTTGTTGGCTATTTCACTAAAAACGTGAACTATTATTATATTCACTGTCTAAACTCTTCTTACACAACACATTAGCGCTCGTATCCTAGCAACATTGCTTTCACTTTATTTATAACACTATTTAACACTGAAAAAAAAAAAGTACAACAGTTCACTTCCATTTATCCATTACCTAGCTGAACCTACTGTTATTTCAACCCACTGATGCACCATTTCCTCAGATTATAGACAGGTTTTTCTCCACTATTGCCCCCTCTTTTCGCACTCCTGGCATGCTTTACACACTTATTTCGCTTCCTCGTTCAGCAGTCTCTTCTTTTGTCAATTCAGCATTCCTCTCTCTCCCCTTCTGCCTTTCTCCAATTCTCTTGCCATCTGATACTATGCTTGTTCCGCTGGCTTGGCCTTGGGGTGACATCATTACTGGTCGTCTACTAGATGGTGCAGCTCCTGCCTTAAAGTTCACCACCTGAGTGGAATTTGCTGACGATGGGTTATTTCGACATTCTTCCCTCGCAATCTCCTGAGTCACTGCCCTCATGTCTTCCACAACTTTACCTTTTCTATTTCTTTCACTATTATTAACAATCTTTCTAACTCTTTCCTTTATCTCTAATCTTTTACTTTCGTCAATATTCTCTCAATTTTCCGACGCATTCAAGTTTTCCAAACAAAATTCAACATCAAATAACTCCCCATTAATTTTCACCTGTGGATTGGATTATTAATATACAACTTGTTGTCCAATTGGATTCATATGTAGGCTACCATTTTTAAAAACACCTTGTATTCCTAATTATTGGTCATTTATGTGGGATGCACCTTTTGTTGAAAAGGGTAATGATCCATCTGCAGAAAATTGGGCACAGGTACATAGATTGCCTAAAAAAATGGGGTAAGATACTATGGCAGATGGGTGCTCCATATGAGAAAAGTAAAAAGGCCATTCAGAAGGTTTATCGTCCTTCTGAAACATTATTTATGGATCAATTGGATCCTGAACATGATTATCATATTGTAGGAGAGGATGAGGAATAGAGAATGGCAAATTCTGAATAAAAGAAATGTAATACAGTATATTTGCTTTTATTGAAAAGAAATCCTCAATTTCCCCTGAAATCCCACAACCGTATTCCTTAAACCATTGATAGACATACATAGGATTGAATTGCTTGCAAAGAATAGGAAATACATTATTAGTTTCTGTTACATGATTAGAATTATGAGAAAAACATACTTCTTTCCATTGATATCTCCGGATACACACATCCCACACCTCTCCACGCACAATATAATTGTTGGAACAGATAAAGACCGGTACATGTCTAATCTGTTTAGGACTTTCAAACTTCACATCCACAGTGATAGCATCGCCACTGAATAAAGCAAGTAGACTTTGTAGGTGACCCGAATCAATACTCGGGTCATCAAAGAGTGCAACATTTGCATCAACTAATACTTGTAATGAGAAAGTACTACTTGTTTTATTCAATCGCGTTACTTTCTTACACTGAAGCATACTAGCACACAACCACGTTGGAAATTTAGTTTTAAGACAATTTTTAGGGTCGATAAGTTGTATGACATATTTCTTTCCGGCCGCTCGTTTAATCAAATGCCATAAATGAATGACAAATTGTTGGGTTGCAAGCATAATTTCATTATCAAATTGGAACAACAATAATTTATTTAGCAGATAACGTGTCTCTGCTATGGAGTAGTACATCTGAGAGAAAGACTGTTTTGTAGCCTTGAAATAACATTTTACAAAACCGTATTTGGAACGGTTATGGACATAATTATCAATTTCGGCATAAGACATGTGTGCCAACAATTTTTCACATGTACTAATTACTTGTCTTACAATTTTAGAATCTGTTACACCAAATTTTTCAATGAAGTCTAAAGTGTCTACAATATTACTAATTGGCACACACGAATGATGCATGATATAATTTAGAATGACTTGTTTGACCGAATATCGAGATTCACTGAGTCTGGATCGTTTGTGAGAATATGATCCAGGTACTCCAGGATCAACGAGCACAGAAATTACTCCATGCAAGTAAACTGAAGTTTGTTATTCGAATATTTACATGTGAATATACAAATATGTCACGTAAATATTGCGTACCTACCTCTACAGGCAATTATTTAACTGCCAACAATTTTTCACATGTACTAATTACTTGTCTTACAATTTTAGAATCTGTTACACCAAATTTTTCAATGAAGTCTAAAGTGTCTACAATATTACTAATTGGCACACACGAATGATGCATGATATAATTTAGAATGACTTGTTTGACCGAATATCGAGATTCACTGAGTCTGGATCGTTTGTGAGAATATGATCCAGGTACTCCAGGATCAACGAGCACAGAAATTACTCCATGCAAGTAAACTGAAGTTTGTTATTCGAATATTTACATGTGAATATACAAATATGTCACGTAAATATTGCGTACCTACCTCTACAGGCAATTATTTAACTGGTTCGAAAGTCATTGTATTGTGACAGTCGGGGTTGGATCGCGTCCCACAGAGGTCGGGGATGCACGAGGAAAACGAGCGACACAGCCACCTTCTTCGCTGCGGCCGCTCGGGTCTGGAGGGGACAGACGTAAGAGGGGGGCACGATGTGGAGACGCGGACGCGACGAAGGGTGAGGAGGGAGTAAAGTAGCTGGTGACTGAGGAGAGAAATCCAGAGAACTCTGGATAGGTGTTATCTTCTAGGTATCTGTCGACCGATCGCGAACTCTCAGAAACTATGGTTTAGTTATAAATACAACATGCGAGTGAACTTGAGCAGTGTTGTAATCGTTGGACAGCAAACCAGCCTTGTGTAGCAGTGAAGCCAGCTTCGAGACCGGAGTTCGACTTGAGTTGTGTCCGTAACTGTGGGAGCCGGAAGTCCTGAGTTTGAGTGCAGTGGACCGCAGTTGGGGGATCTGAGTTCGAAGTTCAGCGGATTGTCTCTGAAGGTCTGGGGCTCGAGATACTGTGAACTCGACTGACTGAGCTAGAAGAATTAGCCAAGGTAAACGAACTGTGAACTGACAGTTCTGATTTGTAAATAGTGCTCTGTCAACATTAGTTAAGATTAACAGTTCATTGTTGTTCTCACTAATCCAAGTAAATTGTCATTGTCGTCTGTGGAGTGTAATAACGAATACTGTGTTACGGTGTGGAGTGGAGATCCCATTGTTGACGGCAGTATTTAGAACTAAATTATAGAAAGTAATTATTGTTGTGTTGAAATAAAAAATTACAACTGGTGTCAGAATCGGGATATTTTTGACACAATGGAGAACCTACAGCAGATCCTGGAAGCCATCAAAGAAATGAACAAACATATCAGTGAGGTGAAGAACGACATAAGTGACGTGAAAGCAGAAATGAACGATATCAGTGAAGTGAAAGATAATATGAACAAGCACATCAGTGAGGTGAAGAACGATATAAGTGAAGTGAAAGGCGACATAAGCAGAGTGAAAGGCGACATAAGCGGAGTGAAAGATGACGTCACTACCCAAATTGGAAGCGTTTCGGCCCACGTAGATAGAATTGTCGCCATCGTGAAAGACGAAATTAAAGCCGATTTTGACAACCTAAACAAGAATTTTACAACTATAAACGAGACAGTAGCCGAATTGAGACAGGACGTAGACCAGTTTGACAGCAAAATTTGCGCTCTCGAGCACCGTCAAGAGCAGACGAGTGTGTTAATGGACCAACATGCTGAAGAGAACAAGCACATACTCGCGTTGGTGGATCGCCAGGCTAGAGAACACAAACAGATAGTTGCCGAGGAGGTTCGACGTGCCATCCAAGAAGCGGCAACAAAGTTGAGAACTCCATATAGTGGCCTACCTGGGAGGACGTCGCTGCGTTGATATGAGCTACGTACTGCCTCAGGCGAGAGCCTGCCCATCCAAAAAGAGGTTTTCCTGGATTTGACATTGGGAAAGAGGAGATTGGAGATGTGGGTGTTCGTCGCCAACATCACTGAAGACATCCTGGGACTCGACGCCATGCGGATCTTCGATGCAACGCTGGACGTCCGGCGCCGTATCCTCCGTTTTGGTCAGGATGACGTGTTCCTGAGGGACGTCGAAGACCAACCCATGGCCAGCAGACTCACCTTGGAGAATCAAGTGACAATCCCAGCAGGCTGCGAGATGGTGGTGACGGCAAGACTGGATGGACAGCCTAAGAGAAACCTGCTCCTCGATTCGCAGACAACTCCGATAGATGGGGTTTATGTGGCCAGATCCCTACTCCCGAATCAGAAGGTGGTACCGGTCAGGGTCCTAAATGTCACCAATCGGGACAAGGAGGTGCCTAGTGGAACTGTACTAGGTAGCGTCGAGCCGGTGATGTCTGTGACGCCTCTGGCAGATAACGAGGAGTATCACCGACCACATCCAGATCTAGATCAATCACTGAAAGATCTGGCTCAAGAATTGGCAGAGAATTTAAGCAAAGGAGAAAGAAGACAAGTCCACGATCTACTGACAGAATTTCAGGACGTGTTCAGTCATTCTGAAAACGACTACGGGAGAATGGAGAAAGTTCAGCACCGCTTCGACACCGAAAATGCTCGCCCAATCAGACAACCTCCTCAGCGCGTCCCTCTAGCTAAACAGAGGGAGATTGACAGCCAACTGGAGGGCATGAAAGCAAGAGGAGTCATCGAGGAATCCGACATCCCTTGGTCATCACCTGTGGTGCTGGTGAAGAAGAAGAATGGGGACCTGCGTTTCTGCGTGGACTACAGAAGACTGAATGACGTCACCAAGAAGGACTGCTTTCCCCTTCCACGAATTGACGACACCTTGGACACCCTGGCCGGAGCAGAGTGGTTTTCGACGTTGGATCTCAAGTCAGGATACTGGCAGGTGGCGCTACATCCGGAGGACAAGGAGAAAACGGCATTCTCTACAGGCCAGGGACTATGGCAGTTCACCATTATGCCGTTCGGCCTGTGTAACGCCCCGGCTACATTCCAGAGACTAATGGAGTCCGTAATGAGGGGCCTGACATACGACACCTGTTTGCTGTACCTTAATGACGTCATCGTGGTCGGCAAGACATTCGGCGAACAGCTGTCGAACCTGAGGAAAGTGTTCGAGAGACTGCGACAAGCCAGGCTGAAGTTGAACCCGAAGAAATGTCATCTGTTCCAGAAGAAGGTCAGCTACCTTGGACACATAGTAGGGACCAGCGGAGTGGCCACAGACCCGGAGAAGCTACAAGCCGTCAGAGGATGGTCGAGACCGAGGGACAAGCAGGAGCTGCGCCGCTTTCTCGGCCTCTGCACTTATTACAGAAGGTTCGTAGCTGGGTACGCCAACATCGCTAAGCCTCTAACCCAGCTGACCAAGGAGAAACGACAATTCCAGTGGACGGACGAGGCGGAGTAATCCTTCCAGTCACTGAAAGAGGCGCTCTGCACTGCTACTGTACTGGGATACCCCATCCCTGGAAGGAAGTTCACGCTCGACAAGGACTCTAGCAACGTAGGCATCGGCGGAGTACTCTCAGAAACGGGATGGGTAAGAGAGGGTGATTGCCTACTTCAGCCGAACACTATCCAAGGCTGAGAGAAACTACTGTGTGACACGTAGAGAACTTCTTGCCATTGTGGAAGCCCTGAAGCATTTCCACAAATATTTGTATGGCCAGGAATTCCATCTGAGGACAGACCATTCTGCACTCACCTGGCTATTGGGCTTCAAGAATCTGGAGAGGCAGACCGCCCGTTGGGTTCAACGACTGCAGGAGTACAACTTCACCTCCGAACACCGCCAAGGGAAGAAACATTCCAACGCTGATACCTTATAACGACGCCCGTGCCCGGATGGCTGCAAACACTGCCTGAAAGTAGAAGAGCGAGATGGCGCTCACGCAGTCCGTGCAATTGCCACCCAGCCGAGCCCAGGATGGGGTAACGCCGCCATAAGGAGGGAGCAGCTGGAGGGCCTAAACATTGGACAGCTACTGCGTGATGTAGAGTCCGGCCAGAGACCAGTATGGGCCGATATCGCCAACCGTAGCACCACTTACAAGAGCTACTGGGCCCAGTGGGAATCCTTCACTGTCAAGGACGGTATCCTGAAGAGGATTTGGGAGTCGGCCGATGGAAGGACCCGCATAGAACAACTTTCCTGCCCAAGAGCAAGGTGAGTGCTGGAGGAGACGCATGCTGGTGTAACTGGAGGCCACCTGGGAGCCAACAAGACGCTGGACAAGTTAAGACAGAGGTTCTACTAGCTACATCAGAGAACCGACACGGAACAATGGTGCCGAAGGTGCGACACATGTGCAGCCGTCGCGGACCAAGGACACGCAGCAGGGGAGCCATGCAGCAGTACAACGTGGGAGCTCCTTTTGATAGGATTGCCATCGACGTTGCTGGACCGTTCCCGGTCACGGATCGAGGGAACCGCCACCTGCTAGTCGCCATGGATTACTTCACAAAATGGCCAGAGGTGTACGCGATTCCCAACAAAGAGGCTTCGACGGTAGCACACGCGCTGCTTGACAACTTCATCTGCCGATTCGGGGTGCCCCAGGAATTGCATAGCGATCAGGGGCGCAACTTCGAATCCAACCTGATGGGAGAATTGCTCGAGCGTCTGGGGGTGCATAAAACCAGGACCACTCCCCTCCACCCACAGTCCGTGGGCATGGTGGAACGCTACATCAAAACCGTGGAAGAGCACCTGCGGAAGGTGGTGTCGAACCATCAACGAGACTGGGATGCCAGAGTCCCACTGTTCCTCTTGGCCTACAGAGCTTCGGTCCACGATACAACAGGGATGACACCAGCAAACATGGTCTTCAGGAGAGAGCTGCGCCTGTCCTGTGATTTGCTGTTTGGCACGCCACCCAGCGCCGACAAGCCAGTGACTGACTACGTGGCGGAACTGACCGAGAAGTTGAATGGAGTCCAGCAACTGGCCAGAGAGCACCTCAAGCTGGCCAGCGACAGGATGAAAGTGCGCTACGACAGATTAGCCAACTCTGCAGGATTCCAGGAGGGCGACCTGGTGTGGCTGTATCCACCTACCAGGACCAAAGGAAAATAAAAGCTGCAGCGTGCCTGGGATGGACCATACCGCGTAGTGACCCGGATCAACGACGTGGTGTACCGCATCCAGCGACAACCCCGAGGGAAGATGATGGTGGTGCATCTGGACCGACTAGCGGCCTGCCAAGGGACTGTCCGAGACGGCCAGCCCTAAGGAGGGGGCAATGTGACAGTCGGGATTGGATCGCGTCCCACAGAGGTCGGGGGTGCACGAGGAAAACGAGCGATACAGCCACCTTCTTCGCTGCGGCCGCTCGGGTCTGGAGAGGACAGACGTAAGAGGGGGGCACGAGGTGGAAACGCGGACGCGACGAAGGGTGAGGAGGGAGTAAAGCAGCTGGTGACTGAGGGGAGAAATCCAGAGAACTCTGGATAGGTGTTATCTTCTAGGTATCTGTCGACCGATCGCGAACTCTCAGAAACTATGGTTTAGTTATAAATACAACACGCGAGTGAACTTGAGCAGTGTTGTTGTAATCGTTGGACAGCAAACCAGCCTTGTGTAGCAGTGAAGCCAGCTTCGAGACCGGAGTTCGACTTGAGTTGTGTCCGTAACTGTGGGAGCCGGAAGTCCTGAGTTTGAGTGCAGTGGACCGCAGTTGGGGGATCTGAGTTCGAAGTTCAGCGGATTGTCTCTGAAGGTCTGGGGCTCGAGATACTGTGAACTCAAGTGACTGAGCTAGAAGAATTAGCAAGGTAAACGAACTGAGAACTGACAGTTCTGATTTGTAAATAGTGCTCTGTGAACATTAGTTAAGATTAACAGTTCATTGTTGTTCTCACTAATCCAAGTAAATTGTCATTGTCGTCTGTGGAGTGCAATAACGAATATTGTGTTACGGTGTGTAGTGGAGATCCCATTGTTGACGGGAGTATTTAGAACTAAATTATAAAAAGTAATTATTGTTGTGTTGAAATAAAAAGTTACAGTATTTATATTCCATAAAGAAGAAGATTTACACCGGGGCAATGGTAAACTTTAGTGGTCCCTGCTTTGGTCGTTCTTGCACGCATGCAAGTACAATGGGATTCAAAAGCACTGCTTTATGTATGCAATTGACGGCGTAGTTTACGAAGCCGACACTAGAGTCGCATAAAAAGCATAATTATATTAATTTGTCTATGATTATATTTACACAATGAACGTCTGTCACTTTAACCTCTCCTTTAAATGTCAGTCGACGGTTCGAACCCCGAAATTAAATTATTCTTTATTATAGGTATAATGCAATTGCTCGAAAAATCTAAAAAAAAAAAAAAAAAAAAAAAAAAAAATGTATACACAATGAACCTCTCCCTTTAAATCTCAGTTTAAAGTTTGAACCCAGTAACCATAGACAAATCCAATGGCGGCTATATTTTCCCAGTTCGGGCCCCGAAAATTAATTACTTTTATTGGGGGTATAATTCAATTGCTGTAAAAATCTAAAAATTTGTATACACAATTAATCTCGCCCTTTAAATCTATAATTTTAACCCAGTGACAGCATTATTTCCTGAGTTGTAGCACCGAAATTTGAAGTTATAATTTATTAATATCATTATGGACGATTTTCAAGAAAAATGTCAAAAATAGCATACACAACGAGTCTGTAACACACAATATCACTACACACTTCTCATCCTCTGCTCTTTAATATTATATGTTGGCTCTGTAAAGAGCCGTTGTTTCTGCTGCACTGGATTACACAGGGTAGAAAGCTGCAATTTGACCCAGCAACTACAAAGGTAAAGCAGTAATTACCAGTACACAGACTAGTAATATTGGTCAATTTCACAAGTTCATAACTGATTCTGTTCCTTAATTAGTTGATTATACTAGTATTCAACAGGAATATTGCTACAAGACTCTAAAGATTGGTGATTTCTATACCATCAGTTACCAGTGACAATCTTCCTCAGATAATCAAAACAAAAAATTGTAGTTACGGTATTTTTTTAATATGTGGTTTACTGGTTCCGATGGAAGTTGAAGAATTTGTTGTGAGAAGAGCTAAAACTATATCGAGAAAAACACAATTATTCCTTTATGGGAGCACTGTTTGGATATAATGAATGGTTTAGGTAAAGTGCCTAAAAGCTTGAAGAGTTGTTAAGTATAGTGGGACCTGATATAACAAGACAAACAAATAGAAGTCAAGCATTATCAACAAAGCTTCAAATACAAATTGCTCTACAAAATGGGATGTTGATTATTTTCCAATGCCATCAGTTCTTTCTGTCCTAGACCAGCAACACTTGCAGAATTTTTTCCTAATAATCTAATACCAATTCATCAACTGCAGTAATTTTTGCTGGCTTTCCTCCTCCACTGCCAGTTCTTCTGACACTGTCAACTTTAACCTACAAATTAAATATAAAACTACACTAGTTTATGAATAGATGAAATGTAAAATTGAAAAAAAAAAATAGCGAATTTTTCATCAAGTCAAGTCATAGGTGCGTACACACTTAGCGAACGAATGATGAAGCAAAACTTCGTTGTTCGTTCGCTGTTTGAAGCGACGTACAAATCATCAGCAAATTGTCAGAAAACATTCACATTCGCTGATTGTCTGCTATAAAGGCAGACGAAAATATAATTATAGCATGTGCAGGCCTGTTTCATAAACACTAATAATATTAAGTAATAGTAGGCTATTACAGTCATGAAAACAATTTTATTATCAGACTAAATTCTGTTTCATAAACGTTTTGCACGAGTCATAAAATACGTACAGTAGCCAGATGATTTGAGGTTAAGGCTGATAAACATAATCAAGTTGGTCTGCACTCTACAGCTATTTATATTATTCTCTCTGTTAACAGTTGTTGAATGAAATAAGTTTTGAAGTACTATCTTTAATAGCAACAACGGAGTAAATCGTAATATGTGTGAAGGTTTGGGAGACAATTTATTTCAGATAAGATTGTAAATCACTGCAACTCGAAGTTATTGTTTCTGTTATTTTGATTCAGTTGATTTACGAGTAAAAGAAACAATATGATAAATCTAAAATATTGTGAACAGATATTTATCATTCCTAATTGTTCACGTCTCTGCTGTTGTAAAGTTTGCAATTCCAAAAACAGTGTATCAGTGACAGAAGCATGTGTGTGCGCGCGCGTGTGTAAAACTTGCACCTCGTTATCTAAAGAAGTACCATATGAAAATGTTAAGCAGTGAAAACTTTTGATGACAATATTGTAGCAGCCTTAAGGACAGTGTTAACGACAGGGTTGGTGGACCCTGCAAAGCGTCTTATGTAAGATATATTCAAGTTCCATTATAATTCGGAATACTGCGCAAGTACTTATTGGTGCAAGCGTAAATAAATACACATAAAAATTACTCTTTTACCAAAAAATAAATAAGTAATGCAATAACGACATAAGTACTTACGCGGTGAAGTCGTTCCTAGAAAATATCGTGTTTGAGTTTGAAGGTGTGGATGTTGTAGAAGATTAATGTTATGACGAAATTAATAAAAATACTGAAATTGTCTTAATGGGTTTTTATTGCTGATTATGTTGTAAGTAGTATTTTCAAGAAGTTACCTGATTATACAAAATGCAAATATGTTCTAATTAGAGATTGTGATGTGGAATTGTAGATACAGTACCTATAAATCTCGTAAGTTAATTTTAGTTTATGCCCTCAATAGGGGTGGTTTAAAGTAATCCATATATTTTGTAATACAGACGTGGACAAATTATTAGACTAAAACGTTTTTCTTGGAAACATAATATAATCCGTCATATCAACTATCAGTATAATTCACAGAGTCTCTATTGTTGTAAATGTGATTGTTTACATCTTCTGGTATATTTTTCCAATGGTTAAGTACATTTTATCTGGCTGTGTTGGTACTACTGGTGTTTTAATTATATACTGCAGAAGATATTCACAGACTGTTCTCCCATGGCCTGCAAGAAGACCGGACATGAACAAAATTGAAAATCTGTGCTCTATACTGTAGACGGAAGTGGACAAAAAGAGGCTTACAACAAAACATGGACTCATTTAAGCACTGTCTGATATCTGGCTAAATGATGCTGATATTCAAAGAAAGTGTCAAACTTTGGTTTCCAGTATCCCTGACAAAATCAACGTGTTAATAAACAATAAGGGAATGTTCACAAAATATTAGTAACCTCCAGATTCAATTTTCTGTTCATTATTTCTGTGCAAAATACATTTTTGTTCATTATTTCTGCCGATAAATACAGCTTTGTTGCACATATAATTAATTTTGTCTAATAATTTGTCCACGTCTGTAGATCTACTTGTTGATATATGTCTGCAAAAAATTTTGGCTCACCAAGATCTTCACAATGTTAATTAGTGAAGAGTATATAGATTCAGGTTGTCACAAGTATACATTGAAAAAACATTTCAATAGGCGCAGAAAATATTAATATTGCTGTATTTTGTGATGTAAATGTCCCATAGGCATATATTTCTGAACAATTATTATAATTTAAAAAATGACGAGAAAGGAGGGAAAAAATGTTAAGTTCAATCATTCAAATAACATAAAATAATGTAAAATATACAGTAATTACTTTCTAACAGTTCTATACTGTAAGTGAATTTAATTTAGGTTTCACCCTTTCCAATTGTTCCTCTTTTACAATAAGATAAGATAGTTTTCAATTTCAGCCTGGTCCATCTACATTGGCGCCTATGACAGTTTGTAAGTATTTGTAAGTATGGAGAGGAACTTTGTTAATAATTCATTTTGTCTCTGATGCTTTTTAAAATGGGGAAAAGACGTGAAAATAACTTGAAGAAACAGAGTTTTTTGCGAAAAGTTCTCGAATTGGAAGGTCAACTATTTCATTATATTCGTAACTTTCTTGCATATGGTTGTAGGATATTCGTTGTCTAAAATTTCTTGGACGTCGGACAAACACTCCCTCTTCATCACTATTTGAATCAGAATTGTCCATTTCAAATGTTTTCACGGTTTTATCTTCAAAATCTAACCCTACATTGGCATTTACTTTTTACAAATTATTAAACTATTACTTAAAATACAGCCATGGAACTAACGTTAATATTATTAATAAATTTAATTATCTTTGCTGCTTTATGAAACACTTTAGTAATATTGTTATTTATTTTAGTAATAATATGAGCGTTTGCAGTAATAAATAATATTATTAACTATTACTCCTATGAAACAGAACAGTAATAATATTACTTAATATTATTACTTTTTCAGTAATGGTATTAAATTATTACTTTTATGAAATATGCCCCAGGGGAAAGTTTCAGTACACGGATACCTCACTAACAATAATTATCTTAAAATACTAAAAAGAGAGATTTGTCTGTGTTTGTCGTATGCGCATCATGCTTACGAAAAGACACTTTTCAGTGTCAATAATTTATTTTGTGTGCACAATGTTGGAACTTTGTTATTTCTGGGCGTGAATTTGTCCAAAAGGAACGACATATGTTTATACGCGAACCAAGTTGACTCGTACACTTCATCACTCCCCATTTCATATCTTTTTGTGGACTTCTGTCTTTCCCTCCGGAATGATGTCAGTAGGGATTCAATTTTCTGTTTGACTTCTGCTCCCTACAATAAAAAAAACATGTATCTACTGAAAATAAATAAACAAAAATAATTTTCAAATTTTGCACGTGTTTGACTCGCCTATCTTGCAGCTGAACATCTTTCCAATAGGTTCCTAAACATCGTGTTTTCTTACTTTATTGTGGTAAGTAGGATGCTTGGGATTCCATGAAGTTTCCTGTTCCCTATATGCATTAATAAGATTTATAACAGCGCTTTCCGTCCACTCCAGTTTCGACATCCTGTTAGTGAAATTGAACTAAGCGCTGCGTTCTGCTACGAACTACAAGCTAGTGGCAAATCCCGTCCACAACGAATACCAACTTCCTTTGATGTACCGACAAGCGACGGATCACTTCCGATCGGTTTGCCTTTGTTGCGACGTACACACGTACCGATTTCAATCAACGAACGCTTGTTCGTTCGCTTAGTGTGTGTGGCAACGAGTTAGAAAGAGAAAGATATAGAGTGGTCATTGCGCCGCCATGTTTGAAGAAAATTGAACGACCGTCGGTAATGAACTTATGCGCCCAAAACAAAGTGGGTGATAACTGACATTAGAATCGTCAGCTGTCTTAATTTCGTTTGCATAAATCAGTTAAACTGAAGTGGAAAAACCTAGTATTTCGTCAAATACGTGCTAGGAACTTAATCTAAACTTATGTACGCTAAATTTAAAACACTTGAGCTATTCCTAGAAGGAATGCTTAAAAGAATAACCTAAGCAAAATTGTCATATAGTATGACAAGAAGTCCTAGCAAATATACTGAAGAAAATCTTAATATTCCTAGATTCTTTTAATTGCGACCTGCAAGATTGCCCATAAAATGAACGAGTATGATTCGGATGATTTTATTAAATTGTTTTCCCAGTCTCTACACGTTGCAAAACTATTTGCTATACCATAAGATATAGAATGAAAGTAGGCCCTATCTGTAGTAAACAACCTTTACCTCCAAGCTTCTAACGTGGGTGAAACATGACAAAACACGCTTTCAGTTTTTTTGTTACAGTAAAGTATAATTATTATCGACATGTGAACGTGAGGCCAACAGCCGGCTGGTCTGTCTGAGCCTTTCAAGGGCTGTGTATAATTGAGCACCCACGTACAATAATGGGGTAAGTAGTTACGAAATATATTCATACTTACCCCATTATTGCACGTGGGTGCTCAATTATGTTCTTTCATGTCCTTCCAGTCAAAATACTAACAATACGACCTACCCCAGAGTTTTGCGTTATTTTGGATGCGAGTGTCGAAATACAATTTTAATATTTGATTGATATTACTAGGTTTGAAACGGAATTGTAGCTGTTTTATCCGTATTTAGTTTAACTTTATTACTAGTGAACCATTTATTTGATTAATCGTTTGTCTTCGAAATAGGCCTACTTCTTATAAGCTACAGCTCATCGTCTTCTTGTATAAGCAGTAAGGACAGAAGGAGCAGAAATAAAGGATGCCGGTGTCGAAATACAGTTTTAATATTGTATTGCTATTTGTTTTTCACTGGGTCTGAAACGGAATTGTATTGGTTTTATCCGTATTTAGTTTAAGTACATTACCAGTGAACCATTTATTTTGTTTATGCCGGGCGTTGTTACACATTTATGCATGAAAAAGAAAATGCTGCTAATTAACAAAACTATGGACTTAACTTCATAAAATTTACATGAAATATGATATATCAGTTGTCTTTTTCCTTTTGACATTGCAGTTATATGCAGCACACACAACAGGCATGTTTTTTCTTCGTTTTTTTTTTTTTTTGTACTTCTTACCTCCGTTATACAACATTGTAAGCAGACGAATTTTTACAAAGGTGGGCGCTTAGCTCAGATCTGCCGTGTTTCGCGGTGGCACCGCAAAGAGCGCTGTACAGGACAACATGGCCACTCTATAGTCTTTTCTACTCGTTGGTGTGTGTGGCAATCATATCGGCAGTAGACACACTAGCTACATAATACGTTCTTATTATGATACTAACTGTGAACTTGAATTGGTACTTATCAAAGTTGCTTTCTTGTAGTGATGGAGGAAATCAATTAAATACCGATATATTGATATTGATTTTATATTGCAAATCTAATTTCGATAAACGATATATATCGCAGAAAATATATCGATATATCGAACGATTATCGATATACCGCTATTTCGTAAGCAAATTGCATTTTCAGGAGTACATTTACTGCATTACAACAAAATTACTTAAATTTTTATATTCCTTTTTACCATTGAAATTAACATCATAACAGTCAAAAGCATAAATGTAAAATTGTAACAATAAACAATACATTTCCAATACCATGTGATATAGGTCCCTACCTAAATCAAAATTATGGTGGAGGCGAGGAAGTTTAAATGATATAGTGGGAAAGAGTTAAGTGAACTCTACATGGTTGAGTATTTGATATTGGAACACGATTCAATTATTCTAATATTATACAGGATTCAATCCAGGACACTGATATAATGCTCTTTTCTACCTAACAACGTAATCATTTTTAAATGTAAGTAAACAGAACTTGTAATTATTTTAAATGTAAGTAAACCGTACTTAGAATGTTACAAATTTTAACAAACTTCACAGTTGATTTGATACAATCCTTCTATAGTTAGTTCCCATTGCAAGTTATTGTTACACTCCAACATTCCAAACAACAATGGTAATGATTATAGGAATACAATTTTATGCACTAAAAGATATAATAAGAAAACAGAATGTCAGCACTAGATTGTGCATAGAAATCATAGACGTAAACAAATGTCACATCGGTATTAAATTCATGTTTCTCTTTCCATTTCAGAATATAGAAATAAAAGTTTTGGTACCCGTTTTGAGGTCAGACGGTTCTTTTTCAGGGTGAGAGTTGCTCTCCTTCTTGGAGAACATTAATAACAATATTAAAACAGTAGTAAATAAACCTGCCGTCTGTCTCACGTTCGCACACGCTGCATTTTGAATTTGGTCCTGCATATTAAACAGTTTGAATTCGAATTCCAGTCCAGCCAATTAGAACAAGGTATTGAGTGAGGTTGTACAATTATGTAACTGTCCATAGAGCTCTATATAGACAGAGTACCGCAAAGGTCGACGGTGGACCCAAGCGCTCACTCTGTTAACATTGCTGGAATAGGGAAATTGACGCGCTCTCTCAGTTTTTATGCTGTAAATTCCATTCTAGGACACTGATAATAATTGTAAATATACTGACATGTACCTAATTGTCTCACGCATGACACTATGAACTTTTAAATGTAATATCTCAATTAGAAGCGTTGCAAATACATGTTATTCGCGTATCAGCTCTGGGAAGACGGGAGAGCAAATATATAATGTAGGCGTACTGCAAGTATTATTCCATGATATGTTTTGAACTAGGAAACTCAGGCAGACCATAACACTCTTCTTTTACAAGTAGAATTTTAAGAAGTATATTATGTAGTTTGATGGCAGTTACTTACATACAATATCGAACAGAATACATGAAATAAGATGACTGGCCTATTCAGTTTCAGTGGAACTCTTTACTTTCATATTATTTGCAATATTCTCCAATAAAAGCTCAATATTTTTAGTAATTTTAGTACATTTGTTTTTAAAGCAAACACAAAATTATAGATAAATTAATTAGAACATTGAAATAAAATTATTTGAAGCAAATACTCGAATATAAACTTATTATAATCATGGTGATTTTCGGTCACTCTCAGTAAAATGCGTTGCCTGAAATATGTTTGTAAGGCTAGCATTAATTGTCGAGATTGATGGAAGAAGTGCGTAGCTAAAAATGCAGTTATGAGAAGATTAGTAAAAAAAATGCACCAATAAAAAATTTAGTTAAAATTCTCATACTTTCATAAATAAATCTTTACAATAGTTTGTAGGTGAAATTACACTTTACTCAATTTTTAATGGTTTAATAATAATAATAATAATAATAATAATAATAATAATAATAATAATAATAATAATAATAATAATAAATTTCATGTTGTATGATTTACCCGATAAGCAAGTTGTAATACAATGTTAAAATTGAAATATACCAACGTCGAGCACGCAACATGTCCAGCCATTTGTAAAGACTTGACTGATAATCGGACGGTGACAACCATGAATATGTAATAATCCAACCACAGCAATCAAAGGAAAACAATAACCAGGTATCAATGTAACTTATATTACGCACCACATTCGATTATGGTATAGTGCTCCAATATGTAAAAGTGAACAAACAACTAGGAACCTTGGTGCAATAATAACGAATCAACATAAAGAATTTTAACATTTTAATAGTGAATATCTTAGTGTAAGGTTACAACATTTCAAGTGAATGAATAACTGCATTTGACCACACAATACGTCAAGACAACCCCAGTGTTCCACGAATTGATGGATAATTGCAGCAGAAAAACAAATTTTAAATGTTAGTAATGTGTGTGTTTTTAATTTTTAATCATTAATTATCTACAAACAGATTGTTTTATATGTGACATGAAATCACCAGGGTACACATTATATGTTTCATTCACACAGTTCATGTGCACCTATTTGAACATGTAATTAGGCAAATTTTCATACATTTGAAAATGGCACATTAGTGCCGAAAACGTTTATGTTATAATTAATCATATAATACTAGATAAGTATAGACGGTATATTTCAATTTTAACATTGTAATAATAATAAAGATTTTATTTAACCTGGCAGAGTTAAGGCCGTAAAGCCTTCTCTTACACTCAACCAGGATTGAAACTTCCTTACATAGTTGAACAACTGGATCGGAATTAAGTAATTACTTACTGATACGATTTATGTACACAATGAAATCAAAAGAGGTAGTTACATAAAAATTTACCTCATAAAATAAAAATAAACATAGTGGAATACATATTAATGTTGTTAGACTCAAATACTAATCACACAAAAATAGAAGCCGATAATTCAATAAAAAATATACACAGTAAAAATAAAAATAAACACATTGGAATACATATTAGTATTAGATTACAAGTAAGTAAGATTCACATAATTAAAGCAGAAACCGACTATTGAATAAAATGTACACAATAAAAAATAGACTAATAATGATAAATAATATAAAACAACACAGTGGGATATATATTGGTGCTAAGTGATAAATAAACACGATTTACATGATTACTTACTTACTTACTGGCTTTTAAGGAACCCGGAGGTTCACTGCCGCCCTCACATAAGCCTGCCATTGGTCCCTATCCTGAGCAAGATTAATCCAGTCTCTACCATCATATCCCACCTCCCTCAAATCAATTTTAATATTATCTTCCCATCTACGTCTCGGCCTCCCAAAAGGTATTTTCCCTCCGGCCTCCCAACTAACACTCTATATGCATTTCTGGAACCGCCCATACGTGCTACATGTCCTGCCCATCTCAAACGTCTGGATTTTATGTTCCTAATTATGTCAGGTGAAGTATACAATGCGTGCAGCTCTGCGTTGTGTAACTTTCTCCATTCTCCTGTAATTTCATCCCTCTTAGCCCCAAATATTTTCCTAAGAACCTTATTCTCAAATACCCTTAATCTCTCAAAGTGAGAGTCCAAGTTTCACAACCATACAGAACAACCGGTGATATAACTGTTTTATAAATTCTAACTTTCAGATTGTTTGACAGATGAGTAGATGACAAAAGCTTCTCAACGGAATAATAACAGGCATTTCCCATATTTATTCTGCGTTTAATTTCCTCCCGAGTGTCATTTATATTTGTTACTGTTGCTCCAAGATATTTGAATATTTCCATCTCTTCGAAGGATAAATCTCCAATTTTTATAGTTCCACTTCGTACAATATTCTGGTCACAAGACATAATCATATACTTAGTCTTTTCGGGATTTACATCCAACCCTATCGCTTTATTTGCTTCAACTAGAATTTCCGCGTTTTCCCTAATCGTTTGTCGATTTTCTCCTAACATATTCACGTCATCCGCATAGACAAGAAGCTGATGTAACCCGTTCAATTTCAAACCCTCTGTGTTATCCTGAACTTTTCTAATGATTTACATGATTACACAATAAAAATAAGAAACAAAAAACATACAGTGGAATACATTGCATTAAATATTTGCAACGCGTTAGGTCTGGCAACTCATCATAAGATATTTTTCTAATTTACATAATTAAAAGAAAATAAAGTTCGGCAGCTCTTGGCTTCAGGTGGCAGAGAATTCCAGTGACGAGAAGTAGCAATACTGAAAGATGGTTAAGTAACCTAATTTTATTATTAGGCCTATGGTTTCTCTTTTTCTTGAGTTACGTCCTTATTCCAGTTTCAGATGCTTGTTTTTAATAAAATAGTGTAATTTCAAGGTTTATGACTTAGTTCGAACTATTGTTACATTCTACAGGCACCAGAGATTCATATTCTGCAGTAATTATCTGAAATAAGTACTTACGTAACCTGACTTAAGGAGTTCTTCCATCCATATTGTCAATTTTAACATTTTAATCTTTATAATGAGACCTAAATTACTTCAAAGTTCGAACTGCCTCTCTCATTCCAACACTTCTACTACCACACTTTGCACTACTTCTCGATTTAGCATGCCCTTTTAATTAATAACAAAATAATATTTTGTTTCATTTCATTTAGGAATATCTGTAATATGTTCGGAGACTTATTTAGAGGATAGTTTTTAGTTATACTGGTCAACAATGTGTTGTAACTTTACATTGAAAATCTCCTCTTCGCTATGTAGCATACATGATCGTAAAAGGGGAAGAGTTTTGTTGAATACAGTATTCGGAAAGGCAGAGTCATAAAAGGGGAAGAAAAATATTGACCTTCCGTAAGCAGTAACTAAAGAGAGATGTTAAAAGGAAACTAATTTTTAGAGCTCAAGTAATGTTTTTCTCTTCTAGTGATCCTCAAACAGCCACGGTGGAAGAATGATGGACACCGAATTTCTAAAACGAAACATTGAAAGTGTCACCCAATCCACTTATCGCGTTACGAAAACAATAACTTTAAAAATGAGTAACTCCTTTTTTTATATAGAATGAAAGTCTCTACTTTTCAGAAATGTTGAAGGGCAAGGTTTGCCGTTTTTCCTTCTTTTCATTGAACTTGTGAGACCGTCATGTCTCGTTTTCATGGTTTTATTTCTCTCCCAATTGTAAGTGCACGTGTAACAAAGGTTTTAGGCCTATTTTCAAGAATCTTACATGTGTCAATTTTCCTTTTAAAATAAAGAATTTTTTTTTGTCCTTCAGCTTTCTAAAATCCTTCTCCAGTACTACTTTGACTTTAAACGTTAGTTTTTTTGTCTGACAGCTTCAGTCTGATAGTCACTCTCAACTGTTCTACATTAGTTTGTGTTAAGTTAGTGCGAAATGTTAAGTATACGTTTTTCGAACAGTGGAAATGGATCCTTTTGTAGGGAAAAGCGCATTATCAGTTATTAATATTCATCCATGTGTTTGTGTCAAAAATCTGTGTAACGTGTGTATGAAAAACCGTGTGGCTACAGTTTCTAGCATAATAAACTTACGAAATATTAAGTTTATTAATTTTCGTATAGTGCCATTTCTATGGATCGGTTTCTGATAAAAACAATAAAAGTGACAAACAAAAACATCAGAATACCGTCATCGCCTGGATGTTACACCAGACAGAGAATTCAACTTTGTTCAATTTTCCCCATCTTCAGAGAAATTTGTCAGACGAGGTAAGAGACTACAGAAATTATAAAGTAGTATTTTCATAGCTGTGCATGCAATTACTGAAATTATAGAAATATTAGTATACAGCAGTACAGAGCTCCATTGTAAGCTTGTCCATTTTATATTACCTTTTTCTTATATAATTCGTACTTAGTATGATAATTTACTTTCTAAAGGGACACGCGGTTTATCCTTGCCACCCAAATTTTTCTTCTTTTCTTGTCTCTCTGCCCTGGAGGTATCCGATAAAGATGTAGATCTTTCTCTTGTCTTGTGTAACATCCATATGCACAACATTGTGGCATTTTGCTGCCTTTAAACTAAGAAGAAAATTGGTATTTAACTGAATTCAATGGTTTTCTTATACTACTACTACTAGCGGGCTTTGGGTCCAGAGAAGCGCGCGAGGTCACGTGAACCAATCGGAGCGCCGCATTGTCGGCAAGCGGTAGGGAAGACAGTTGCGGTCATAGACAAATAAATAGGAAGACCCCCCCCCCAACTCAATGCATTACCTTCGACACGCTATTGACGCGACGTCGAGACACTTGGCGGCAAAACATCGGAACTACAGCTCGTTACACATAGCGGCAGAATGCGGAATTACATCCCTTGTTACACGGCCCGATCGGTATTACAGGTATCCGTTATGCCAACATTAGAGCACGATCGGTACTGCAGATACCTATTATACCAACACATACTGGTATTTTTCATATCGCCAAAGAAGTGTGTAATGGTTTATCAGTTTAAATAACATGTTTAACCACAATATTTATATCACATTTTTGTTTTAACATGTGAATATAAATATAATGGTTGAACATGAAACTGAAAACCATTAACACACTCCCTCTTTTAACACCGTCATTTAACCCTTTTATTAAATTAATTTATCAAATTTGACTAATAAAAGTTTTTGCATCTTCTAGATCAAATATGTAATTGAGATACAGGATGCGAATAGGATAGGATACTTCTCTCCAAAACACCTTAAGCACTATTTTTAAATAATGTTATGTATCATGTATTGGAAGATAAAAACAAAGATTGACTTTGGAATATTGACTTCGAAGTTATTATTGGTCAGTTATATAATTATAATTCGCTCTTAATTTTTTTATGTCAAACATTAGCTTGAAAATAGTCATAAGATGTTTTGCTGTGACATAGTACAACGCACGTTCATAAACATTTATAAAACACCACTTTATTTGTTTTACACCGGCAGAGCTGAACATCTATTTTTAAAAGTAACTGCCATTAGTTTAATATATGGATATTAAAAATCTAAGTAATCAATAATCACCACTGATAAGGAATACAAAGAAAACTATTTGTCTACAACAGACATAAAATTAACTTAGACTTTTAATAAAAACACCATTAAGAAATACAAGTAAAAAAATTATTTTTCATTCTCTGATGTATAGTTGATTCAAAACACTGAACATATTAGAAAAAGTGCAATACAATTTATTAGAGATAAGTCTATACTTCGCAACATTTCCTAATTTTGAGCTTTGATTCTGAGTGTTTGATTTGGTTGTGGCCCCATTGCTCAAAATATGTTGTAGTTGATTTCTAATGCCAGGGGTTTGACAAAGTCAACAAAGTCATTTGACCTCTTGCACTCCAATGCGGTACTCCGTCTATCAACGAGATTTCTAACTCGTTGCTGTCTATATAGAGCTCTAACTGTCCACCTTCAGTAGCCCCATCTCTCAGGAATTATCGGAGTTGCCTAGTGTGAATTTTGTTGTTGTTGATAAAAAAGGCTTCTTTACCCAGGTTGCATCAATATGAATTGACCAATCAGAACGCAGTCCCCGTGTGACGTATGAGGATACCTGGCACATGGCGACTGTGATGTTGATGTTTATTGACTTTACAGGCTTTGAGCCAGAGGCCGTTTTAGGGTCTTATACTCGCAGGATGCCCTCTGCAGCCATTGAACATAAATAATAATAAATATATATTTATCATTTGATAATATTATGTTGTGCCGAGAAATGTTGAAATAAATTGAAAATAATGCAAAATATCACCCGCGAAACGTTAAAATACATATATAATATAACCGTGTTCCGCTTATAAGTATAACAAAAGAAATAGCTATAACTTCTGAATTAATACAAGTATATAGTTGAAACCAACTGCTACAAAGAATGAAAACTGGGAATTTTTGTTACCTTATGTTCCATAAACCTCAACATGGCTTCCATTGGTGGCACGGGAAATATCCAACCGGTATTCAACCTCGACCCAAGTGTTATGAAGCATCTGTGGTGTAACATTGTTGACAGCAGCATAAATTCTTTCTTGTAAGTCTGCCAAATCACGTACTGGCGTCCTGTAGACCTGGTCCTTAACAAACCCCCACAGGAAAAAATCAGGTGGTGTTAGATCTGGTGATCTGGCAGGCCATGTGATGTACGGTGATCCTCTTCCGATCCATCTTGCAGGGAATTGTTCGTCTAAGAATGTGCGAACCATGTTGGCAAAGTGTGGTGGAGCCCCATCTTGCTGGAAAATTGCTCCATCTGGGAGTTGTGGCACAGCATACAGTTGCAACATATCCAGGTACGTGTTTGCAGTGACTGTCTTTTCAGCAAAGAAATAGGGACCAATGATTCTGTCACGCATGATCCCACACCAAACATTCCATTTAGGGGAATCCCGTTGGTGTTCAATTACGACACTTGGATTTTCCGACCCCCAGATGCGACAATTGTGTCGGTTTACTTTTCCACTGACGTGGAAGGTTGCCTCATCTGAGAAACAGACTCGAGTTAGAAATGTGTCGTCATCGTCCACTTTATCCAACATTGTTTCTGCAAAGCGTTTTCGTTCCAGTTTATCATTCGGCGTAATCATCTGATGAAGTTGCAGCTTGTACGCTCGCAAACGCAATCTTTTATGGAGCACTGTATGCACTGTTGTTGGTGGGATGTTCAACTGCACACTAGCCTGTCGAATGGATTTCCGCGGGCTTCTCTGAAATGCCTCGCGAATGCGTTCGACATTTTCGTCAGACACTTTACGCTTGGAATGTTTACCTGCATTAGACAACAAACTTCCTGTTTCTCTGAGCTGCCTATCCCATTTCATTATTGAGACGTACGTCGGTACAGCTTCCCTCGGTCTAAGATTGTACTGACGGCGAAACAAGCGCTGTACAAGAATTATGGATCTATGTTCTGCCAATGACAGCACACAAAAGGCTTTCTGCTATGGCGTCCACATGCTGACTGACTAAAGATACGATACGAATTCTCTTATTTAATGATCTGCGCATGCGTGAGTCTTCTAAAAATAAGTAACAACAATGGATTAAAACTTCCCAATTTCCTCTTTACAATGGTACCAATCTTAACCCATTTGCATGCATTGTTATGAAATTATAACTATTTCTTTTATTATACTTATAAGCGGAACACGGTGTATAGAAAATACTTACATATTATGAATTTGTGTTGTTCACTGTTTATGTTTCAAGTGGTAATAGCCAACAGCTGTATCTGCAGGACGTTTTCGTGTTTTCCCAATTTTATTCTTGTTATACCTCATTTAATTCACGAGTCAGAGTTTTAAGGTGGTTTCACCATGATGGAATGGCATAACCATGTTCTGCCTATATTCCGTGTGAGAGTGTGCAATTTTATTATGAAGCTGCGGAAATTTATTTTTTAGTTTAAAGACAACATAACCTATAGGCATAACCAACGAGTTAGAAAGAGAAAGATATAGAGTGGTCATTGCGCCGCCATGTTTGAAGAAAATTGAACGACCGTCGGTAATGAACTTATGCGCCCAAAACAAAGTGGGCGTGGTGATAACTGACATTAGAATCGTCAGCTGTCTTAATTTCGTTTGCATAAATCAGTTAAACTGAAGTGGAAAAACCTAGTATATCGTCAAATACGTGCTAGGAACTTAATCTAAACTTATGTACGCTAAATTTAAAACACTTGAGCTATTCCAAGAAGGAATGCTTAAAAGAATAACCTAAGCAAAATTGTCATGTAGTATGACAAGAAGTCCTAGCAAATACATATAGTGAAGAAAATGTTAATATTCCTAGGTTCTTTTAAATGCGACCTGCAAGATTGCCTATAAAATGAACGAGTATGATTCGGATGATTTTATTAAATTGTTTTCCCAGTCTCTACACGTTGCAAAACTATTTATTATACCATAAGATATAGAATGAAAGTAGGCCCTATCTGTAGTAAACAACCTTTACCTCCAAGCTTCTAACGTGGGTGAAACATGACAAAACACGCTTTCAATTTTTTTGTTACAGTAAAGTATAATTATTATCGAAATGTGAACGTGAGGCCAACAGCCGGCTGGTCTGTCTGAGCCTTTCAAGGGCTGTGGCACCACAGATAATTATTAGTGTATAATTGAGCACCCACGTGCAATAATGGGGTAAGTAGTTACGAAATATATTCATACTTACCCCATTATTGCACGTGGGTGCTCAATTATGTTCTTTCATGTCCTTCCAGTCAAAATACTAACAACAATACGACCTACCCCAGAGTTTTGCGTTATTTTGGATGCGAGTGTCGAAATACAATTTTAATATTTGATTGCTATTACTAGGTTTGAAACGAAATTGTAGCAGTTTTATCCGTATTTAGTTTAACTTTATTACTAGTGAACCATTTATTTGATTAATCGTTTGTCTTCGAAATAGGCCTACTTCTTATAAGCTACAGCTCATCGTCTTCTTGTATAAGCAGTAAGGACAGGAGGAGCAGAAATAAAGGATGCCGGTGTCGAAATACAGTTTTAATATTGTATTGCTATTTGTTTTTCACTGAGTCTGAAACGGAATTGTATTGGTTTTATCCGTATTTAGTTTAAGTGCATTACCAGTGAACCATTTATTTTGTTTATGCCGGGCGTTGATACACATTTATGCATGAAAAAAAAATGCTGCTAATTAACAAAACTATGGACTTAACTTCATAAAATTTACATGAAATATGATATATCAGTTGTCTTTTTCCTTTTGAAATTGCAGTTATATGCAGCACACACAACAGGCATGTTTTTTCTTCGTTTTTTTTTTTTTTTGTACTTCTTACCTCCGTTATACAACATTGTAAGCAGACGAATTTTTACAAAGGTGGGCGCTTAGCTCAGATCTGCCGTGTTTCGCGGTGGCACCGCAAAGAGCGCTGTACAAGACAACATGACCACTCTATAGTCTTCTCTTTCTAACTCGTTGGGCATAACACAAATACATTGTATCCGTGCGGTTTTTTTTAAGCAAGACGTAAAGCGCTGCAGCAAGACCGTTCTTTTATTACATTTGCTTCACCGTCGCTGCAGCAGCGCTGTAGCAAGCGTGCAGCAAATCAAAACTTCGCTTTACGAGTTTGCTGCATGATCCATCATCGCTGAAAGTGTGTTTTGGTCTTTGGAACGTTTATTATTGTCAAAATCGTCTAGTAATAAAAATTCCATGTCATTATCATGGAAGTCGAAATTATTTAACATGTTTGGTTCTTTTAGGGTTAAATTTATTACGGCAGAAATAGAAACCAATATTAATTGTCCACCATTTTGCAGTCAGTTGACCTACTTCCGTTTTTTTCGTCTCTCATTTTGCTGCAGCAAAGGCATGACGCGCTTTATTGAAGCGCTTTAAAAAAACGCACGGTATGTAGTGATCTGCTCGTATGATAGTTCAGGAAACCCTAAAATTAAATTTAAAGTAGTGCAAATTATAACGTGTGATGTGATATTTATACGTAGTTATAAAATATGAGTGCATACGTATGTTTGCTCTGTCTAGTTTACACTGTGGTTTCGAAAATATCCGTAGGAATATCTTTGATGCAGGCCTATAGGAATATATTCAGCTGTCCTTTTTAGTATATTTTTGCCAACCTGAAATTCAGTAATATCATGAAATTCAAGAAAGTCATCTTCAATTTATAATGTTGTAATATAATATGAACATTAATTTTTCAAACGGTTTCTTCTACTCTGTCGTACAAAATAGTACTTAAAAATAATACATTAAAATGGCATACAAGAGAATTACTTACTTGTCAATTTATTATTTTCTTGTATTTTTTATTCATCTGTCTCGCTTCTGTATTATCCGGCACTCCTAACCTCTTCCTCTTGTGTGCTTCAGTTTTGGAATTCAGATACTTTATCCTCACGAAAAAGATAGTTTTCACAGCTGCTTCAAGTACCTCTGAAGGGATATGTTGTAGGCCTACAGTTGAAGCTACGAAATCTGTGGTCCTTTTTAAAACATTTTTCCCCCGTTGAACATTGTCTTTATGAAATAATGTGAATGAGGACACAATATTTTTTAATTCTTGTAGCCAGGTTTCAGAAGGTGAAGTAAGGTCTCTGTATGAAAGATGTCTAACCCAAGATGGAACTGTGTAATTATGTTTTGTATGAATTTTGTGCGTGAAGTTTCCCAGATATGGATATTTATCTTTAAACTTCTTGGCAATGTAACCTGCAATATACTCTAAACCATCCTCTTCACTTTGTTGTACAATATCAGCATGGGAAATTTGTTCATTTTCAAGATCTTTAATGTGTAGTTCAGCAGGCATACAGCTTGATTCAGGTATAGTTATTTGAGCTTTGTTTAGAGCTTTCGCTACTATAAATTAATCCTGGTCAGCATCAGTTGTATTTGTTTGCCTCTGAATAACTCCAGGGTTCTTACCTAAGATAATCATTCTTATTCTGTATATACAGTCCAATGGAGAAGGATGATCATGTAATCCACCTCGAGTCCGGATTTGAGAAAAGAAATTTTCTACCAGATCTTGGCTTAGTCTGTGTGTTAAAATGTATTTGATGTTATGCTTTTCAACTATATCTTGAAACAAGAGGCGAAGGGATTTAATGGAAACAATTATAGCTTTCTGAAAGGCCTGTAAACTATTTTTTCCAGTGCAGAGTGAGGTGGTCATGACTGTTTCCATTTTATTTAAAACTATATTTTGCTGATCTAGATATGTTCCATAGGGCATTTTAGTTGGAACTGAATGGTTAGGGGTATAAGAATTAAATATGTCATACCATTCATTTACCAGTTCTATGAAGGCTCCTGTTACTTCAGCTAACTTTTTGTCAGGTCCAGGTTTGTAATGTTTCAAAGCAGTGGCTGTATTGTGAGAGAGTAACTGTGCAGCTAACAAAATATTTTGCCTTTTAGTTTTTTCACATTTCACATGGCTGGCACTTAATTTGTGGCATGAAGTTATTTCTGTGGCAGCACTTTTGATCAATTCTTCCACAGGAACACTACTGATTTGTTCTCCATTTTCCAAAGTAAATCCATTGTCTAGGAACCAGTTACGAATCAACTTTAAAAGATGGGGGGCATCAGCAAAAAAGTAGATGGGTTCCTGTGAGACGGGATGCCTGTAGATTGTATTCTGAATTGATATTGACAGCTCCCTCCAGAGACCCATATTCCCTCCACCACAGTCACTAACATAGGCAACTACTTTATAGCCAATACTATTAAATTTAATGATAATATCATCCAGTATGACCTGAGTGAGTTTGCAATCAAAGCCAATATATATTGCCTGCTTCCATTTCGCAAAAAGTCCTCTAGCCATTACAATCTGGAGATAAGAATGAGGTCCCACAACTTCATCCTCTTTCTGGTCATATTCGAGAGTACTGGCTATTATCATTTCGTCATAGGATAGAACTGTTGTTTTTTCAAAATTTTCATATTCTGTCCTGCAACATCCATTATTTGTATGACATCAGGCAAAACACCTTGTCGCAGTGACAGATTTGAAGCCCCCATCTTTGAAGCGATGAAATTCCATGTAAGGGAATATTCAGTTTTTCTCTAAGGTATGTGTAACACCTTTTACTAAGGTATCTAATAGCAGGACGAATAGAAGGAATAGTGTACGCACTCAGCGAGTTTACACGGGCCCGCCGCAACGCAGCGCTTCTATCGCGAAACTCCTGACTTGGAGGAAGTTCACAGTTCTTGTTACGCTAAACGTAGTCCTTTTTAAAAGCAAATTTCTACCATTTAACCCGTCTATTCGTAACTTTAGGAATACCTGCATAGTCCCTTATTCATAATTAATAGCCTTCTCTCAGTTAACACTATTATGAACGTTCGTAACAGAAAATACAGTGGAATCTGAAACGCTATGAAAGCGATAAGTTCAGTATTTAACAAGTTGCGAATTCAGGGACAGAAAACTGTACAAAATGTTAAATAAAACCAGAGTTTAAAGATATTTTACGTGCTTAAAAATTAATTAAACTACTCACTATATGAATAATTAGTTGCCTGCTACCTTCGAAAGTTTGCGAGATGACTTGGCGGATTTACGAGCTTGCAATTCTCTTCGGATTTCCTTTGTCCTGAAGAAGAATCGGCACTTTAAGTAGTGGTAAACCAATTTAGGAATAATATTCATGATGTGTCCTCTGCAACAACCTGCTCCGGAAGACTGGATCGTAAGAGCGTCAATAGTGTCAAGACAGTCATAGAAGATATCACCCCACACTGCACTCGCTGCGCTAATCTTTTCTTTAATTTTCATTTCTGTTTGAAGAAGTACGTCGTACACAGCTTGGGAGGGATGGGTTAAAAAACTGACGTTCCTACCGCATCCGTAGTCCTTGATTTGGGTGAGAGCTGCACAATGTTTAGACACATTACTTTTCTGTCGAAGGGACTGGACACAGAGAGTACACGCAATAAACTTAGAGGCATGATTTACGACATAACCTGCCACATGATACACTAAACATCTGTCAATCAGCACGGCAGGAGTGGTATTTACTAACTCGGGCGCAGCACTTTCCCAGCCTTGACCATGCATTTCTTCACAAAGTACAATTTTTTCTTTTATACAAGTTTCTACAGTTTTTAACTGCCTTGTTACGTAATTCCGCATTTCGCGCTAATGTTCGCATTTGGTTCACAAAAGATGTGAGTAGTTAATCACTTTTCGGTTCACAGTTTCCTGCAATGTTCCGAACCTGCTTTGCAGGGACATAAACACATTGTAATAAATGCATATGGAGGAAATCTATCGTCGAAGGATGGTCATCTGAACTGAGTGAACGTAAAATTCCGAAGTGACGTTCCAAGGGATCTTGGGTGAGTTTCCCTGTTAGGACATATTTGTATCCTTTGCTCCAGAGCCATTCACTCATTTCTAAGGTACTCTGCAAGGTTACTACTAAAGACTCCATTGTTATACCAGAAGCAAATGTGTTGGTTGTAGTTCTGAGACATTGAAGAAAATCAATAAGGAATTTTTGTGGTTAGAAGAGTCTTTATAAAGAGCCTTAGCAGGAATGTGTGAATTTAATGCGTCGGCAATGCAGTTTAAATGCCTTGTAAATTCTCCAGTGTCCTCACTGCCCTCGAAACCCGGTGACTCTACTTCACGATAAAATTTGAGACCTTTGGCGACACTGTCACCGAAGACTTGGAACGCAAGTCTGGCATTCATTCTCTGAAAGGACGAAGGATCTAGATGAGCTGTTGTCAACTTGGGACAAACCCTAAGACCGGCACATCCAGATAAATCTTCCTCAAAAAGTCTCCTATAGAAAACTGAAATTGATGTTTTTCTCCTTGTAAGAGAGTTCGACTTTATCATGGAAATAATTTCTTATGCATTTCAATATGTGCAAAAAATCTGAGAATGCCCATATCTTCCTTTTTTCGTCGGACGGATTAGGAATATAACATTGTGCTGGAAATTTTTTTCCATTGATTTCTAAACATTTCCAGGCCTTTTTATTTGTTTGATTGCAATCACAAGTGAAACCGACTACTCTCGCCCCAATTGCTTCTAATTGTAGTATAACTTGAATAAGAATTTTAACAAGAATATCACCTGGAGTAGCGTTTCTGCTAGCTTAAATAGCAATTCGTTGAATCCAATCTTGCATAAATGGCACAAACATAAATACTAGTGCATGATTGGCTAATTGCTTCTTTTGGACATCAGTCGTGAGATCTCCAAAATCAACAAATCCGTCCACTTTAAGGGAAGAGTTATTAAAGTGAATTTCTTCTCTCAGTTTGACCTCATCGAATATTACCACTCCGTAACGTTTATTTTCATCTATTTCATCTTTACAGAAATCTGAAATAGCACTCAAGGAATGTGGATTTACACCATATGGACACTTAAGTCCTCGGCAAAGTTTTCTTAAATGCTTTTGTGAGAGAAGAGGCAGCAAATCATGTCGCAAACAATATCTGTACCCTTTTGGTGATTTTATTCTAAACAGCAAACTCTCCAAAATAAAGTCAGCACTATATCTCATTCCACTGGGATTTTTGAGTCCACATTTCTTTATCATTGTATCTATAATCATTTTTTGCTTCTTACTAAGGAATTTACTACCTCTATCCTCAATTTTTTTTCATTTTAATTGCATTTCTATTAAAAAAATTCTGGCTTTCGCTGAGGATAGACTGATTTTAGCCCTTGTGTACCTTTGATTCAAATTGTTAAGTTGCTTCTTCAAATGTAATATTTTATCAGCATGACAACTATCTTGAATTTGAATCTTATTATTTTTACTAGCCGTACCCGTGCGCTCCGCTGCACCTGTTAGAAATAAATATAAAGTAATTACATAATTAAAATAGGACGTTTGATCCAGCGAACATTCGTGTTTGATAGAAGGATAAATCGTTTAATATGTTACTTAATTTAAATTGTATTTAAATAATTAAATTGCCATCATTTTTGTCCAGAGAGCACTCATTTGGTGCAATGACAATTCCTTTAACATGTTTCTTATTTGTTATTACATGCAACTATAGTTTAATGAAGACTGACATAACAATTATTTTTAATGTGTAAACTTTATATTACTTGCTATGTGGTTCCATTGAATTATGGTAATAACTTAATTTTAATCCTTGTTTTCTACGTCTTCAGTAAATGGCGCTTGGTCCACTATGGTTCTGAAACCTTCAAATAACTTAAATAGTGATACAGCATAAACAGTGATATGTAATTATATTTCTTTCTTTCGAAAATGTAAGAATTCACGATCTCCTATGTACCATTGTCATGGAATGAATAAATGTGTTTTTTCTTCCTACTCAAAAATTTTATATTTTGCACATGGGAATTACTGCAGGAACAACAACGCTACAATCTGAGGAGGCGGTGAAAACGTATTGTATTGTTATTTTAAAAGTCTATCAGACCTACCAAATTTTGCATAGAATAAAACTAATCGGAAATCATTTTTAAAGAAACTTTCGGCTACATATTTATTATTATATTATATTATATTATAATTTGTTGTGGGGGCTCTAGAATCTCAGAAGCAACAACTTTTACAACAGCACAACATAATCTGCTTGGCTCATTACCCAATTTTTTTTTGCATTGCATTTATTGCATATATAGTCTATTTTATGTATTTTAACACGATTCGATTGAGCATAGTTAAAATTTCAATTATAAAATAATGGATTGCTAAGCTTACGTACTATTACTGTATACTAAATCAACACACTCTCGTTGTTCGTTAATTCTCGGAGATTAAAATGAGTGTGTACATAAATATTATTTTAATAAATACAGAAAACGAATGTACAAAAAAAGCCTATCAAATTTTCTGTGCATAGGAAGCTATTTTAATCTTAACTGTCCTCGATTTACTAAGAAGTTACTGTAATAACATTATAGCAGTATGTCCATCTAGAGAAACTACACTTTCCAATGGTGAAATAATAATTAATTATACAAATCGGTTAATTTAGCTTCCGACATTACTTCATACAAACACAGAAACATTGTCTGTAAGCTAAGTTTAATAGCTTTCGATTGTTGCTGTCCAAGGCCCCTTTTTCGATTGTTGTTGTCCAAGGCCCCTTATAGACGAAGTCATTTGTTATTTCATTGCACCGTCTTAGATGGCGTTATTTTAATTTTAAAACTCATTTACCTCATTAAATATCAGTCCTATCAAAATTTTGTAAAGAATAAAACTTATCGGACATCATTTTTAAAGAAACTTTTGATATGTAATACTTTTCACAGAAATCAATAATAAGGGAGATATTTCGATTTATTTAATTCAGGCCCCCTTATAACCCCCCTTTTAAATAAAGTATTTTGAATGCCATTTAGCCTAAAATCTAAGTTACAACGAACTTAATTTATATTCCAATTAAATATAAATCATATAAATCGGTTCAGCCATTATCGCGTGAAAAGGTAACAAACATACAGACAGACATACAAACAAAAATTTCAAAAATGCCATTTTCGGTTTCAGGTTGGTTAATTATATATGTTAGGACCAATTATTTTTGGAAAATCGAAAATTACCAGAAAAATTTCGGCTACAGGTTTATTATTAGTATAGATTACTGCTAGACTGACCTTGATCATCAATTTGATCCGCTGTTATTGTTGGATCTCCATCATAAATGTCTGCATTCTTCTTTCTTCTTTTCCCTGCGGGTTCACCATTCTTCTGTCTCGTGGTTGATTTGCGATGTTTTACCTGACTTGATAAATATTTCGGTAAATTAAGGAAAATGTGAGGCACAGCTCCTGGTTTTAATTTCCAACGCACTCGCGGTATTTCTGCCTTTTGACCTTTAATAATGAAACAGTCTGATTTTATAATCATATCTTCGGAAAAATGCACATCACAAATACGGTTATTTACCGAAAGCTGCCTATCTTTCCGCGGAATCGCTCTGGCCCATTTCCCAAACTCATCTTTTTCTTTGGGAGGTGAAAAAAAAAGTCTTTTGTCACTATTTCTACCGTATCCCGATCTACAACCCGGAGCAAAACAGTACGGCATTTTTGGAATTATTTTGTAAACCACCACACAATATTCTTTTGTCACTGGTTAATTCAAAGCACAACAAATTGAAGACTTCTACACAACCCCAAACAACAAAGCATACTAACAACCCCTAGAAACTTTCACCATTAAACGCGCGAGAAATTGTATTGTCAAGGTGTCTGACCTGAGACCAACGATGGAGTATAGCGATCGAAGCGCCACTAGTTCTCAGGTCCGCCACCGACAATGAGAGAACATAGGAGTGCGTACATTATTCTTTCTATTCGTCCTGCTAATAGTGAAAGCATTAGAAATGTCATAAGGTGACCATTTCACATGTTTTTTTTTTTCATGATTATGTCTATTTGATTTTTACTAAAAAAACCCTGAAAGTACTTCCTGAATTTTGAGATTTAATGCAAGAACTTTCTTCTCATCCATTTCAGCAGATATTTTTAAAATTTTTTTTTTTCCAATTGGCTAATCTGTTTTTTATATCCTTCAACTTCATATCTACTTTGTAAACATTGCTCTTTGAGCTTCTTATTTTCCTTTAGAACTGTGTTATAATTTTTAAGTAGAATTTCATACCTCGCTTCTTCATTCTGTGGCTCAGGTTCTGGTACTGACTCACCCACTTCATTAATTTCAGCATCCTCTTCCAACATATTGTGAACAATAGTTTTTAGATTTCTCTTCTCCATTCTTATATTTCGAGGTGATACTGTCTTCTGAAACTGTTCTGGTGTGAAATTTAATGTTGGAACAGCTGAAAGTAACACAGAATTAATAATTATAATTAATAATAATAATGATAATAATAATAATAATAATAATAATAATAATAATAATAATAATAATAATAATAATAATAATGCCTATCATAATAAGAGGGTAAAAAATCAGGCATGTGATAATTTATAGGCAGAGCTTGACAAACGGGACTTTATAATAAACAGGAATACTCAAAATTCATAAGTAGTAAAGGGAGAACACAAGTTATAGATAACTTTCTTCACAACAGACATAATACTTGATATATATATTTTTTAATTTCTTTACACAAATTTTAAATGTAATTAAATTATAGCCTTACCAGTTGGTTTTAAAGTCCTTGGTCTTTTTACTTCAATACCAAGTAATGAAGCCCTGAAATCCAATTCAAAATCTTCCTCTTTAAAATGTAGTGAGCATATTCTGCTGGTATCAGGGTTAAATTTATCTTGCCTTTTGCACGCTATTATCCATTGTTTTCTGATGTCTTCTCTTTTAGGCATACAAAAAAAAATAAACATTTTCACCTTTGCTTTTGTGGTAAAAGCTTTTGCAGATAGCAACAGCACATCTTTGGCCTGGCATGGCTGAAAATGGACTAGGACATTGGGAGGGAACAATACTATATCATCATCGGTATTATTGTTATACATATTATTTTATTAAATACATGGTGTACAAAATTATTGAAATTTAAAAATAATTAATTTACTAATTTTTCCATAACATAACAGCGATAAAATGATAATGGTATTAGATTGAAATACTATAAATTAAAATCGCGCGGGAACGTAAGTTTAATGTTTCCAAACGAGCCGTAATTCATTTAACATTAGTTTAAGTCATTTATAACGCAGGGCTTTAAGCAATTATTCAATATTTATAAGGTGAAAACATTTATGCTATTAAGCAATTCGAAAAGATCACTCAAAACACATTTAAATGCCGCTATACGCGGGAAACGTGTGACGTCACTGACGATCCCCGCTCCCCTCAATACCCTCGTCACCAAGCTCCATTTTGAGGCAACCTGTAGAGAGTTAAAAAGCCTTGGTTGATAAACTTGCGTCTAGAGCCTAAAGGTACGGTCACACGTCGCTACTTTTATACTGCAGCTGCAAAAGTTGCGTGTCGTGTTCACACGTAAGCCAAAAGTAGCGCGCTGCACGCTACTTTTCATGCTGCAGGTTCCCATCTCCGTGTTGACTTCTCAATATACATTTTGTGATTATGTTCGCATTATTAAGAAACTCATGCGAAAGCTTCCTTATCTATTATTTGCTTTTCTGTCGTATCTAGTATTCAGAAATTGGCATTATTTTTACTATAAAGCTTTTAAAAACGCCTATATACTTAAATGATAACCAATAGTATATTCACGTAATCAATGTTGGCAACCCTCCTGTTTGGAACTACGCTACGGAAAATTTAAAAAATGAATTATATCGTCACCAATTATGCTCAGACTGTGTTGTGTATTTAATAACTGTTACAAATAATTTATTTTCATCACATTTAACATTAAAATATATCCAAACAATAAAAGTATCATTGACACATTTGGGTGGTAACACTGGTTGCAACCGCAGCAAAAGTTTCAACAAAACCGATATCAAAAATGCTGCGGCTGCAACCCTGAGAACCCTGTTCACACGTCGCTACTTTAAAGTTGCGCGCAGCATGGAAAAGTAGCGGGCAGCAGGTTCGGCAGCCGCTACTTTTCGGGTTGCACCGTTGTTCACACGTCGCAGTAAAAGAGTTGCGCAGTTTTTTGTACTGCATCGCTGCAAAAGTAGCGACTTGTGATCGTACCTTAAACTATCAACCACACAAGTCGTCTATCTTGTTGATTGGTTAGTTTCAGTTGTAATCAACCCTTCCTCTTCAATTATGTAGCATATTATAAACTTTGGTATCCGCATGGTATCTAAATTCCGTCGACACGAATGCGTCCAACGGAATATAAATTTGTTTCAACTATGGTAGGTGGCTCTGAATGAGTATAGTATAAATCTTATGGATGTCATTTCGATGGATTGAGTTTATGCGAGTAGTTGTTTGGGTCGGCGATGTTTGTATTTCCTGTTTATATCGTATCCGCCAAGAGAGTTTATATATGTTATTATATTTATTTTGTTTGTTTAATTTTATTTAGTATTTAATATATTTTATTGGGGTGATTGGAAGAATTAAATAACTCTTTTTTTTTAATATACATTAATTTATGGATACTTGATCCAATTTTGTTGATTATAAGATTAAATTACCTTTTGTTGTTGTTGAGTGCTGCCTTGTGATAGAGTTTATTTGTGATTTTTTGTATATATTCGGGGAGATATTCTATTCGGAGGTCATCATAAGGTTGTCGTGTACTTGTTCCCCATCCACTGCCGTGAATGGTTCTCAGTATTTTGTTTTTGATAACTTGTATCTTGTTCATGACGGATTTGCTAGCATATACCCAAGCTGGTGCTGCGTATGTTATCATACTTCGAATTAAGGCTTTATAGACATGTAATTTAGTTTTATGGTTTAATGCTGGAGTCCAGTTGATGTATGTATTGAATAATTTGAGTCGGGTCCTGGGTTGGGCTTGTCGTTTTTTAAAAATGATTACAGAGCTTTTAAGAGGATTGATTTTAATTTTCCATCTGTAGGTCCATGTTTCATAATTATTTAAGAAGTTTTGTAGTCTATTGATTGCAAATGGTAGGTTTTCTGCGGTTGATAAAAATGCGGCGTCGTCGGCATATTGAAACACGTGAATATATGATTCTGTAGGGATATCTGCTGAGTAGAAGTTATAAAGTATAGGTGATAGCTTGGATCCTTGTGGCAAACCTGCGTATATGTTATACTTTGTTGATGAGGCACCTTGATGTAAAATTTGAAATTTTCTGTTGGAAAGGTATGACTTAATAAGGCGTATTAATTTTGGGTTTGTTCCAACTTGAATCAATTTATAATATAGACCTGTATGCCATACAGTGTCATAAGATTTGTTAACATCAAGTAACATCATCGCAGCATACTGTTTGTTGTTGAAAGCAGTGGTGATTATTTCAGTTAAGCGGAGAAGTTGCGCTGTTGTGCTTCGTCCTGACATAAATGCAAATTGTTCATCGGGTATATGTCGCTGTAGATGTGGATATAATCTGTTATATATCACTCCTTCGTAGATTTTTCCAAGTGTGCTAAGCAAACTGATCGGTCTTCTGTTTTGTGGTAGTTGTGGATTTTTTTCTGGGTTTGGGAATTAAAATGATATTTGCAGTCTTCCATAGTACGAGCAAATGCTGGGTAGCTTTCGGTGTTGGACCCCGGACTCATTTCACCGGCATTGTCACCTTCACATCATTCAGACGCTAAATAACCTAGATGTTGATACAGAGTCGTAAAATAACCCAATAAAATAAAAAAAAAGTCTTCCATAGTTGTGGGAACGTTTGGAGTTTTAGTGCACTATTGTGTATTTTGGTAAGGTGAGTCAAAGCGTTTCTCGGTAGATTTCTCAGGCATTGGTAAATTATTTTATCGGATCCAGGTGCTCTTCTTTGTGGTGCTTTTTTGATAGATCTACTAATTTGTGAAGGTGTGGTGTGTACAATTAACCCATTTGGATAGGTTTGTAAGAACTGTCTTGTTGTTTGTCGGATATGAGCGTGTTGCTGTGTGTAGTTTGGATGATCTTGATATGTTTGGAACTGTTGAAACTATGTAGATGCAATTATTTCAGCTTTTTCTGTTGGTAAATAAACCGGCCCATTTGGTCCAAGTATGGGATGATTATCGGAATTCCTGTTATGAATTAGGCGTTTAGTTATGTTCCAAATTTTGTTGTCTTTTTCAGCAATGGAGATATCTCGTTCAAAAGTTGCGATACGTAGGTCTAATAATTTATTGTGAATATAGTTCTTTAGGAAATTAAATTGTGCTATGTCGCATCTTCGGTGGAATTTATTTTTTAAACGTTTGGCCTTTCGTTTTCTTCTTAATAGTTCAATTAATTCCGGGAATTCTGAAGGTATATTATGACTAGCTATTGTTGCCTGCGAAGTTATATGTACCTGTCTGATGGTATTAGTTAAGGTTTTACATGCCGTTTCTAGTTATTCCTCAGTGTTGATTTCTACGTTACCTGGAACAGAATTTTCAAGGATATTTCTGTATTTTCTCCAGTTGACAGTGGTTGGTGGTCTCACATTGTATGGCAGTTCAGGTGGTTTCAAATCAACTATTGCTAGCATCGGATTGTGATCAGAGTTTAATTCATTTATAGTTGTTATATAATTTATAGCTGCATCAGATTTATGTAGGAATATATCTAAGACATCAGGTTGGCAGTTGGCGCGTGGGGGATAGTGTGTGGGAGTTAATGGCCCGTATATATTATAATCATGGTCGTTGGAATGTTTGTGTAGCATTTTCCCGCGTTGAGTGTTTAATCTGCAGTGCCAATTTATATGTTTAGCATTGAAATCACCTCCAATAATGAACGACGGATATTGTTCTAACAAGGCAGTTAAATCTTGTTCGGTCAGTGGTACACTGAGTGGTGAATATACGGAACCAATTATTATTCTTTCATTTACAGAGTTGATTGATATAAGCACAGCCTGTAAATATTGTAGATTGGGAGAATGGACATAGCTATGTACAATCGCAGATTTTATGAATATAGCTACTCCTCCGTGTGGTGCATTTGGGCCGTCTCTGCGATATGTTATATATTTCGAAATATGAAATCGTTGATTGGGCTTTAAATGGGTTTCTGTGATCAATAGTATATCAATGTGATGTTGTTGAAGAAACGTAGGTAAAAGATATTTGTCACGTTGTACACCGTTAGAATTCCATGTCATTATTTTAAGTGGTTGTGTGCGATGACAGTATATTCTATTTATGGCTGTTGTTTTTGTTCTGTAGATTCAGTTGGTAGTATTATGTCGAGTATCGTAGAAACAAAGTTCCAGATAATTATGCTTTTATCTATGACGTTGGGTGTCATCTTGAGTTGGATAAACAGTTTTGCTAATTTTTTTAAGAGCTCTCTAATGTTGACTACCTGAAGAATGTTGAGTAAATCTTTTAGTAATTCACTGGTAGATGTATCATTAGTTGCTTCCTGTTTTTGGTTTGTCAAAGGACATGTCCATGCAAATGTTTTATGTGTTTTAGGTAGTTGTGGGAAGTCACTTTTTTGTGGAATTGAGTTAGTAGTCTGGGAATTCGTTTTGATAAGATGGTTTTCGGTGAGTTTCACCTTAATCGGACATTTGGAGTAATTTGCGGGGTGATCTTGATTGCAATTACAGCATGTCGCTGGTATGTTGGCTGGTTTCGTGCAAGTGTATGAAAAGTGATTTCCTGCACATTTCATACATCTAGGAGTTACTGTACACCACTGTGCTTTATGACCAAACGACAGGCATCGGTAGCATTGAATTGGGCCTGTTTTTCCAATATAATCCTCTATGGTAACCCGATAATGTAATAATCCACGAAGTCCTTTGATATCAGGAACGTTGTCAATATGTTTGTAAGTGATAGCCCATAATGGTAGTTTGATCAATTCGTGTTGGGAGTCTGTTCTGATCGATTTAGTAAGCTATCGGATGCTTGTAATGGGATAATCCAGTGCAAATAGCTCATCTTTAATTTCGTCTGACTCTATTGTAGGGGGTAAACCCCTTAACATGACTTTGTGGATCTGTTTGTCTTGTTGACCGTATGTAAAGTATTGGTAATTTTTGTCGTTTAGTAATTGAATAATCGCTGTGCAGTGCTGTTGAGTATTTGTGAATATTTTCAAACCTTGTCTTGTGCACTGAAGCTCAATGTTTTGTATAACATTTCCCAAGGTAGTGTGAAGTTCTTTTGTAGGCACTTTTGTTACGAGTACAATAGGAGACGGTATGCCTGTGGTGGTTGTTGAATGGCTTGGTTTGACCTTAACTCCAGATGGACCTGGTTGATTTATATTTGTTTTCTTTGTTGCAGCAGTAGTCGTTTGGTCAGAAACTTTGCTAAGTGATTCTGGTGCATTTAGTGTTGTTTCTGTTAGTGATTCATATTGGTTTGATGTAGTAATTGTGAAAGTAGGTTGCGTTCATTGTGTTGCCGTCTTTTTCGGTGTCTGGTAGTCATTTTCATCGTTGGGATGATTTCTTTTATAGGGTTGAATAGTGTAGAGTTGTCCAGTCGATGACATAAATGTTCCAGGTTCTGGAGTTGCTTGAACCATATGTTCCGATGTATTGTCTACTACAGCAAGAGCATAAGTCATGTTACCTGAATTTAGATTGGCCTCGACAGGAAGAGTGAGTATCTCCATTGCTGAATTTTCCTGGAAATCTGTGTAGATCTTGTTTGTTTGTTTCTTTCAATCCTTGTTGTGAAGTGTCAGCCATTACGTTATCCATGTTGGTGCTGGGGTCGGTGTCCGGAAAAACCACACTAATACGAATTAATTGTGAAACACTTATTAATTATGTATTTACGATAATGATTACAATATAAAGAAAATAAACTTTTGAGAATATAGCGCTAGTTTAATATACCGTTGTAATAAATACTTAATATAAGTATACGCGACGTACTAACGAACTACTCTCTACGATAGCACGATCGTGTCTAACCTATCAAAAGCTTCCACTTGAGTAAGTAGTTAGAATTTCATTCGCCAGGTGACGCGACATAGTTGCCTAAGTAACAAACAAACAAACATGGCATATGAAGAGTCAGACCTGGGGCCCGTTTCACAATCCTTACAAATTATAAATTAACAAATTACAAATAACAAGTAAAAGATTACAAATGCTTGTAAATTGTGTTTCACAATGCTATTTTATTAATTTGTAAAGTCTGACGAACTTTACAAAATCAGCTAAAGAAATTTACAAATACGCATTATTGGTTACACACGATCGCCAATGACAGTTTACAAAAATCGCTATGGAGCAGAGCTAAAGTCGCTGTATTTTTACTACTATCGATACATATGTTTATATTTTGTACTAAAATAGATTATTTTAAGCTTCCTGATTCATATTTCATCAACAGAAAATATAAAGTATTGTTTAAAAAAATTGGAGAAACTGCAGTTAGTGTCCAGCAAGAAATTTTTCAAAGTCCAATGATGGGACACTGCGCATGCGCAATACACAGACAAGTAAAGGAGCTACCACATCATAGATAAAGCTGGTGCTCTAATAGTAACATGTACTTAAACCGTTTTAGCAAGTACATTTCACAATAGCTGAGACTCAACATAACAAATGGCGGCAGTTATATTGCTTCGTTTAGGGCCGTTTTCTCCAAAGTTAGTTAAACTTGGGACAAATCAAACCATTTCAACTTTACTATTCAGTTTAAACATGCTTCCATTTTCTGCATAAATAGCTGGCAGCCCACCCGTTTAAAATAATGTTGAAACCAGATGCTCATGACTTCTTATGTGTTGGCTACACTGAATAACAACAACTAGCCAATCACAGCCAAGATTATTGATGGCGCGTATTATACGTTTTCAACTTTTCAGCATGTCAGCTGTTTACAGAGAATTGATGCTATAATCAAATCAACGCGAATAAAGAAGAAATGCATCTACTAGTTTCACAAATAAATAAATCATTTATACCCATGTGAAGTGTTGTGTATCATTTAATCAGTTTTTTTCTTCAATTTATTGGAAAGTATTCTCGATTCCACTTTCCTCTGATTGGCAAGATCGTACAATAACTTGTGTCTTGTGTTAATGTGCATTATCTGGAGGCATATGTGGATCTATTTTAATATAACAATTAATTTCCTTTAGTTTATTCCGTTGCCTCCGAAAATCATGATCTCCATTAATTTCAAGAAGACAACTTCCAGCTTTTTAACGTGTTCGGTAACCCACTAAATTAGGCCTACCTGATGTACCCAGGATCTTGATAATTCTAAGGGAAATAGCTTTTATTTTTAACGTTGTAGTATGTGATTTAATCTAGTTATGTAATATTCACAGGCGCTAGTTTATAATTGGCTAGAATGGGCAAATACCCAGAGCAAGGGAGCAAGGGAGCAAGAAAAAGTATTTTAAGGTAGGATGTTGAAATAATTGTTAAATACATGGTCAAAAATTAATATTTATAAATAATGTAATAAAAACAGCCTTTTGTTTGGTGAATTGGCAAAATTATTGTTTCACATATTTGTTTGGTAATAGAAGGGATAAAGTTAAAGAAAGAGGTTAGGGTGCCAACATTTGCTCTGTCCAGTTTTCCAGTGACCTAAACCCAGGGCCTAAATATTCATAATAGGCCTCATCCTCTTGTATTATTTTTATTTCAGTAAACGGTTGGTTGTACTGTATGATTGCTTCATCGTCCATTATGAATTTTGATCAGATTATCATAAGCTGATTCACGTACACTGTAAGGTCCTGTGTTCACACAATGGAGAATTCAGGAAAAAAAGTAAGAATTTTAGAATATGAAACTCACAGAATTTCATATAAAAAATAAGGAGTTTGATCTTGAGATGAAAGAAGAATTCTTGAACTTGATGTTAGGAATAGGGAATTGGACCTTAAAACAAACAGCTAACTGAAATCATAAGATTTTGAAGTAGTTATGGTGTTCATTTTGTTCAAGTCTATATGTTCTTTTTTATTTAAGTTAAAAATTTAATCTAACATATTAAATCACATTAGGTAACTTATATATTGATAACTTCAGTTTTCTAGTGGTCGTAATATGTTATGATGTCATTTTGATATTTTCATAATGTCATTCGGTTTATATCATTCACTATTTTAATAATACCATTTTCAACATATCAGTTGAGGTTATCATGCTACTTAAAACAGAAGATATTTAAATTTATGTAGCTTCTTAAATAATTGAATAACAAGTTAATCAGTAGGCAGTTTAACTTAATTCCAATTGAAAAACGAAATTTATTGCATGTTATCACCTATCACATAATTTATATATGGCTTATTTATAATATAGTAATAATACATAAGAAAAAAAACAGTAGGCTAGGCCTAATTATAACATGGCATCAAAATGTTCATAAATCAATTGTTAGTTTCATTTCTAATTATTTTAATAAACATGAACATAATATGATATATACAGTATATTCCCTCCAGCTAATTTCTTTATATGTTATAAAATAAACACACTGCATATTTCAAGTAATGAGTTACTTTCTTTCATTGAAATCCGACATTAATATAATTTTGATACAAATGCAGATATATTTCAACTTCTAACATCACAGCGTAATTAAAATAAAGTGGAATTTTTACGTAAATTGTGACTACACTATAATGTGTTAAAATATTTGTGTATCAGTAGTAATATTTTATACAACACAGTTACAGTTAAGTCATGTCATCATTAGATTCTATATTATGGTAGTTGTGTTGCATCTAAAGCTACACCACACAAGATAATATGTCAGGTTTAAAAAAAAAATAACAATTTTAGGCTTAATAATTATGGTGTAAGTTACTGGTACTGTTTAATTTTCAGTGAAGTAAAGTTATAATACTTTTGAAAATATCCAAGTTTAACATTAATAATAAACAATGTTACATGTATAACCCGTCTGAAGAATCATTGCAGACGGCAGGCAGAGTAAGTTTGGACATAAACATGCGATCGATACTGCATTACGTCACCCTGTTCTGACGTACTATGCACAGTGCTGCAGAAAAGAAATGCCTCAGTTGAGTTCGTTCAGTCTGTTAGTCGGTATCGGAAGTGTGTGTGTACACAAGAGCGAAAGGAAACTCCGCCGAGACACTCGTCACGCGAAGTCTTACACTCGCAAAGCAGAAATATTATGTTCAATGTGCTAAAATTTTATAAAGAAGAGAAAAAGGAAGGTCTAATCATTCCATTAACGAACGCTGTGAAAAGAATAGCAACGGCGGTGGGGTAGAGTGAAAGAACAATACATACTATAGCTAAGGAGGTGAGGAAGCAAAGCGCATTGGAGGAAAAATTTCAACTCCTGGTGAAAGCCGTCCACATCCAAAGAAAATTGTACTTGATGATTTTGAAAAAATGTGTCATCCGCAGAACTTGTTTTAGAGTTTTATGAGAAGAGAAAAGAAATTGCGACCCTACGCAAGCTTCTGAATGCTGTTAAGAAAAAGATACAGTTTAATGACGGAAAAGATACATTCTGGAGGCTGTCAGTTTTGAAACAAGTGACCGCACAACCAATAAGCGAAATCAGCAAAGAAGTCTGGATAAAATGCTGCCAATCTGTTAAATATATCGAGGACGAATATTGGCGTTAATAGAAGAGGAAGTAGAAAGGGTAGTAATAAACATAGGCATTGTGAGTAGTGATGAAGAGTGTGATGAAGATGAGATGGATTATGATAGGCCAGGTAGCAGCACAGATACAGCAGACGAAGGCAGTTCAACTGATAGTGCAGATGAAATTGAGACCTCTGCCACGGGAATACATGTACTTCTGGAATAAAGTACGTTTACATACCGTACATGACAGAAAAATTAAATTCAACTATGGTATTAGTAATTGTACTTGATTATGTTCATAACAGCTGTTGATGTTTTTATTGTTACTCTGTACCAACATTTCTCCAGCTGACTCGCCACGCATCGAGACTGAGCGGATCGCATTCGTGACACACGAGCGCCCTCATCTGAAAACTGCAATGTTTCGTCAGACGGGTTATACTACAGTGAATGAAACTTACTTTATGTTAATTTCATCCCATTGTTTCACTGATACACAAACAAATTTTAGTCATGAACGTACTGATGGATAAGGTGCTGGTAATGCAAGTTTAACATGAATAATAAACAATGTTACATGTACTGCAGTGAATGAAACTTAGTTTATGTTAATTTAATCTCTTCCTTCACTGGTTCACCAACAAATCATGGAAGTACTGATGGATAAGATGGTTTCGCCTAACAATATTTTCTGCTACATTTGGGTGATGATCTAAATGAGGAGAAAAAAAGTCCAAACCCCTCACCTAAACATACATTTGGGTGGTTGTTAGCTCTTAAGGGAAGTTATGCACAGCGTTAATGACATCCAACTGGTATATTTTCATTCTCATTGCAAGCTATATTGTGTAAAATAGCTGTTGCTACAATTAAACTTTGAATTCTGTCCAATTTTAGTCTGATTCCAGTAGCTAAAACAGGAAATCTTTTTTTCTATACCCCATAGCTCCTGTCTACTGGACTTCTAGTCCTTATGATGGCCTCCTGAAAAAGTTGTTCCTCTGGCGTGTGTGTAATTGTCAGTGGTGTAATGAGATAATTTTATACAGCATATCCACTATCTCCAACTAGAATGGCTGCACCAAATTCTCCATCTTCAAATCGCCTCTTAATTATTGAAGAATTAAAAATATGTGAGTCATGAGATGAGCCTGGCCACCTAGCCACAATGTCTCGAATCAACAAGGAAGAATCAGACACAGTTTGCACATTAATTGAAAAAAAAATTCCTTCCGATTTCTGAAGATTTCTGCATCTCCTCCACCTGGCGATTGTATTTTTACTTGTGTTCAGTCAATTGCACTTATATAGTTAGGAAAACGCCAAATCGTATAAAATCCGTGCTTAACCCTTGCCGTTCCTTTAGGTGTTGTTGGCATGTTGATATAACGCTGTGACAAATGTCGTATAGCTATAGAAACTTTTGCAAGGACTGAGAGAACAGAGACTGGAATTAGAGTACAGAGAGTGGATTGAGAGGACAGAGAATGATCTGAGAGTACAGAGAGTGAACTGAGAGAAGATAGTGGACTGAGAGGGATGACAGTGGACTGAGAGGACAGAGAGGAGCCTGGGAGGATAGATAGAGCACTGTGGGATAGGGAGTAAGCTAAGAGAACAGAGGGAACAGAGACTGAACTGAGTGACAAGAGGGTGGATAGCAAGGATGGTGAGTAGACTGAGAGACGAGAGAGTGGACTGAGAGGACAAAGAGTAGACGGAGGGGACAGAGAGTAGACTGAGAGGAAAGGAAATGGACTGAGAGGAGAGAAAGTGGACAGAGATTACAGAGAGTGAATTGAGAGTACAGAGAGTAGACTGAGGGGCAGAGAATGGAATGAAGGGACAGAGTGGACGGAGACGACAGGGAGAGGACTCAGATAACAGTGTGTAGCCTGAGAGGATAGGGAATGGACAAGAGTAGTGGGAATGAGCTAAGAGAACAGAGAGTGAACTTTGAGAAAAAAGAGTGGACACAGAGAATGTTGAGTATATTGAGAGAACAGAGAGTGGATTGAGAGTACAGAGAAGGGGCAGAGATTACATAGAGCGAATTGAGAGTACATTGTGTGGATTGAAAGGACGGAAAGTGATACAAAGAAAACTGAGAGGATGGAGTGGGCTGAGGAGAAAAAGAGTGAACTGAGAAGACGCAGATTGGACCGAGAGGAGAGAGAGAGAGAGAGAGAGAGAGGACTGACGTAGTAGAAAAGGGAAAGGGAACAGAGTGGACCGATATCAAAGGGAGAGTACCGATACTGAAATTACAGTGAGTGAGCACAGAGAGGACTCCCAGGAAAGAATTCTGACTAGCAGTTTCCCCAGTTCACTGTCAGTCTTCTCTCTATTCTCCCAGTCCACTCTCTGTCCTCTCAGTTCACTCTCTGTACACTCAATCCACTCTCAGTTTTTCACCCCACTCTGTTCTCTCAGTCCACTCTCTGTCACCTCAGTCTACTCTCTCTCCCTTCCCTGTTCTCTCAGATCACTCTCTGTTCACTCTATGTCCTATCAGTCCACTCTTTGTCTTCTCAGTCCATTCTCTGTCCTCTCAGTCCACTCTCTGCCTTCACTCTGTCCTCTGAGTCCACACTCTGTGCTCTCAGTACACTCTCTGTTCTCTCAGTCAACTCTATCCTCTCTGTCCACTCTATTCACTCTCTGGTCCCTTTCTTTTCTTTTAGTTCCCTCGCTATCCCCACAGTGCTCCATCTATCCTCTCAGTCTACTCTCTTTCCTCTCAGTCCACTGCCTATCCTTTCATTCCACTCTCTGTAGACCTACTCACACTCCACTTTCTGTACTCTCAGTCCACTCTCTGTACACTCAGTTCACTCTGTCATTTTTGTGCCTTCTCTGCCCTCTGCCTTCCCTCTGTCCACTCTGTCTCGTCTCAAAGTTCATTTCATGAAGGAAAAAGAAGAGTGAGAATAAAACAATGACTGAGAAGTCAGTGACGATTTAAATTTAGCGGAAGCGGTTCAATATGTAATGTTTTTTTAGATTTAGATTTTCCAGCAAATCCTTCATACCCACATTAATGAATTTTAATTTTAAGGGGCTCGAAATAAGGAGATAACACGCTCACTAGGTTCAAACTACAGTCCGATATTAAACGGAGGGGTTTCATTATGTATACAAGTTTAGATTTTTCCTGCAATTCTTTATTCCTACAATAAGCAATTCTACATTTTCAGGGATCGAACTCAGGAAGCAATTCCGTCATTGGGTTAAAACTACAGACTGTAATAAAGCGGAAGATTTGCATTGTGTATACAAGTTTTTAGTTTTACCTGAAATATTTTATTCCTTTAATAAAAAATTATAAGTTTTCGGGGCTCAAACCCAGGAAATAATGCCGTCACTGGGTCCAAACTACAGACTGTAATTTGGCGGAAGTCGAGCAGTGTGTATACAAGTCCTGGATATTTTTATGCCTCTAATAATCAATTATAGCCTACACTTTCGGTATTCGAATTCAGGAAATATTGCCGTCACTTTGTCCAAACAAAAGACTCTAATTTTACGGAAGATGTGCATTGTCTGTATAAGTTTTTAGATTTTTCCTGCAATTTTTTATGTCTCTAATAAAGAATTATAAATTTTCGGAGCTCAGACCCAGGATATAATGCCGTCACTGAATCCAAACTACAGATTGTAATTTCGCGGAAGTGGAGCATTGCGTGAACATGTTTTTGGACTTATTCTGTAAGTTTTAATACCTATAATGATGAATTATGTATTTTCGGGGCTCGAATTCGGCCTTAATTGGTTCCAAAGAGTTTGTAATACATAACTAGAGACACCAACGGCGCTAGTTTCGCGTACAAAATTGAACCGCGGTTCGGCCGCCATTAAAGGGAGTTGATGCTTCGCCGGGAGTGCGAGCAGTTCATGCTTATTGAGGTATACGAATAAATATAAGTACACTTAAAGGGAAATAATAAGAAAATGGTGAAATACTGCGCAGCAAATAATTGTTCGAACATAGCTACTATTGTAGGATGCTCAGGAAAGCATGCATATCTTAATATTTGAAAGAATGTTCCAAATGCAGTTCCTCCTTTGAATGTGTTTACAGAAAGTCGGAATATTTCTTGGATAAAGTTTTTCCAGAAACACATTAATCAAGTTATAAGGTTGGTTTCAACAATGTCTGTAACGGTTAGGTGCCATCATATTACAGTGGATTATAATAGCAGAGTGCATAAGAAAATCCTCAGACTATATCTGTCTAAAACTGTTTTGTTTCACAATAAATGAATTAGGCTAATCATGTAATTTCCGTATTGTACAGTATGTACTTCTAGTTTTTGGTTGTATTAAATGCAAAGAAATTAGTGAAAATATATTGCAGATGGCCTAGTTAGGCCTATTATTACCACTACTACTAGGTCTACTATGACTACTACTACTACTACTACTAGGCCTACTATTACCACTACTACTAGGTCTATTATTGCCACTACTACTAACTAGGTCTCACTACTACTAGGCCTACTAATACCACCAAAACTAGGCCTACTATTACCACTACTACTAGGCCTACTATTACCACTACTACTAGGCCTATTATTACCACTACTACTAGGCCTACCATTACCACAAAAACTGGGCCTACTATTACCACTAATACTAGGCTTACTATTACCACTACTACTAGGCCTATTATTACCACTACTACTAGGTCTACTATTACCACTACTAGGCCTACTATTGCCATTACTACTAGGCCTACTATTGCCACAAAAACTAGACACACTATTACCACAAAAACTAGACCTACTACTACCACTACTACTACTACACCTACTATTACCATTACTAGTAGGCCTACTATTACCACTGCTACTAGGCCTACTATTACCCCTACTACTAGGTCTATTATTACCACTACTACTAGACCTATTATTACCACTACTACTAGGCCTACTATTACCACTACTACTAGGCCTATTATTACCACTACTCATAGGCATACTATTACCACTACTACTAGGCCTACTATTACCACTACTACTAGGCCTACTATTGCAACAAAAACTAGATCTACTATTACCACAAAAACTAGACCTACTACTACCACTACTACTACACCTACTATTACCATTACTAGTAGGCCTACTATTACCACTGCTACTAGGCCTACTATTACCCCTACTACTAGGTCTATTATTACCACTACTACTAGACCTATTATTACCACTACTACTAGGCCTACTATTACCACTACTACTAGGCCTATTATTACCACTACTCATAGGCATACTATTACCACTACTACTAGGCCTACTATTACCACTACTACTAGGCCTACTATTGCCACAAAAACTAGATCTACTATTACAACAAAAACTAGACCTACTACTACCACTACTACTACACCTACTATTATCACTACTACTAGGCCTACTATTACCACTACTACTAGGCCTACTATTACCACTACTACTAGTCCTACTATTACCACTACTACTAGTTCTATTATTACCACTACTGCTAGGCCTACTAATAAGTTACTATCGAAACTAGGCCTCCTATTACCATTACTACTAGGCCTATTACCACTACTACTAGGTCTATTATTACCACTACTACTAGGCCTACTATTACCACTACTACTAGGCCTACTATTATCGCTACTAATTGTATTAAAATGTCTGTACTGACCTCTAACTTGGTGGTTATCAACTACACAATGAATAGATTGTTTTATGATAAAATTTATTCTGATTATATTTTAAATCTGTTTCCAGAATTTTTATGATCTCATATTTCACCACTAAATATTTTCTAAGCACCATAAACCTTCCTCTTCATTTGCATGAAAGCACTGAAATATAGATCATTTTAAATATTACAGTAAACATCCATTAGTATGTCCTTAAAACAATACTAGCAGCCTAATACTGAAAATTAATGCTGGCATTGCCATTATTCAATATTTCACATAATTGTCCCGAGTATATATGGGTGATTTAATTTATTTTTTAGAATATCGCCAAAGATGAATCATTATAATACTTTAATAAATATAGTGCTCCTCTGCCATTCATGTTTATTTCATCACGACTCATCATTTGTAAAAGATGTATAAAACAGTGTCTATCACCAGGCTACATCAATGTATTGCGGTACTGTTTTCGAATTTCGCGCCGCAAACACTCCCTTTAATGGCGGATGCTAGCCGATTCAATTTGTGACATTTTTCTTGCCTGCCACTCACGGGTATGTGTCTTTAGTAAGTATTACAAACTCTTTGATTGGTTCCTACGTTGGCGGTTCCATAGATGAACCGTTCCTACCTACTACAAACATAATCTTTGTAATAAGACAGCAGTATTTTACACTCTTTGCGCGTCTTGTACTCTCTGCTCGACCTGCATTAGGTGTTTATCGAGAGGAAGATTGGCATGAGTAACAATTTTCGTTCCAGTGGAGGCAGATGAGTTAAGGTTGGTAGCGCAAAAAGCGCTAGAAATATGTTGGCACTCCTTCAGATGTTACAGCATAGCGGGACAAATACTGCAGTTGAGCCAAAAAATTGAAAGTATTTAGATTTTATATATTGGCGACAATGGAGTTTGATGTGATGTGATTGGTCGAGTATACCAATAAGTCTATTACTTAAATGACCAAAGTTAGCACAAAATTCAGTCAAATAAGTAAATAACAGATTTGGTCCACGTACAAATATGCAATTGATAAAATAATTACGATGTCTAACCACAAAATCAGGTTAATTTTTTGTGTTGATCCATCAGTATTTTTAATGTCCATTAATGTCCATAACCTCACAAACATTAGTGATCCCATCAGCAGAATAAAAATTCTGAGCTATATAGTAAATAACATTTTTTGATCAAAAACATGCCCCGAATTTAACTCTTTTAACAACATCAACTACCCTGTGGCCACTTATGCACACTGATATCTTACAAATTCCGTGCTTATCTGCTAACCCACGGAACTGACAGCTAGTATGCATCCAATGCAAAACAATACAGTTCTCGCTTTGAGGTTAGGGGCTAAACCATCACTTTTCTCTTTTGGATGTTGGATATGATGTCCCATATCTTGTGGGAGAGATTCCAGCGAAACGGGACTCGAAACGACTTCATAATACCGCGTAAGCAGTGTCGCTATTGCATTATTGAATTATTTATTTTTGGTGCAGGGAACTTCTCTATTAAGTGCGAGTATTTATTAAATACATTCTTCGTATATAGATACTTACGCGGTATTCTTAAGTATAGCGCGGGACTCATTCGAAGCCTGTCATTAAATTTATACAATGATACGAACGTGTTATTAATTTTTGCCCGGAGAATTTTACGTATACGTCTTCGTTTGATTAGGCCTAAATTCAATATCTTCTTCTGAGTCATTAGAAGTACCTAATATCATCAAAACTGCTTTAGTTTAATTCTTAATATTATCCAGTTACTCAAAAATTAATTTAATAAGTATTTCTTTATTATATTTATTCATAATTTGTTGCAATATAAAACTTTACACATCTCAGAATTATTGTAGAAAATGTGCTAATTTTACAACTAAAATTTACACGATTGTAAAATTACTCTTCATTGTGAAACAGAATACTTGTAAAGTGAGCAAAATTTAATTTTGTAAAGATTTGATTTTCTTTGTAAAGTTCAACATTACAAACAAAGATTATGAAACAGAAGTTTACAATTTACAAGCAAAGTTTACAATTTACAAAGTTTGTAAACATTGTGAAACAGGCACAAGGCCTCAATTCAATATCTTTGTCTGAGTCATTAGAACTCCTTAATAACATCAAAACTGTTTTAGTTTAATTCTTAAAATTATCCAGTCACTCAAAAATTAATTTTATAAGTATTTCTTCCTTGTATTTATTCATAATTTGTTGCAATATCAAACTTTACACATCTCAGACATATTGTAGAAAATGTGCTAATTTTACAAATTTGTAAAATTACTCTTCATTGTGAAACAATACCTGTAAAGTGAGCAAAATTTAATTTGTAAATATTTGATTTTCTTTGTAAAGTTCAACATTACAAACAAAGATTGTGAAACAGAAGTTTAAAATTTACAAGCAAAGTTTACAATTTACGAAGATTGTAAACATTGTGAAACAGGCCCCGGGCCCGTTTCACAATCCTTACAAATTACAAAATAACAATTTACAAATAAGAAGTAACAGTTTACAAATGCTTGTACATTGGGTTTCACAATGCTATTTTATTAGTTTGTAAAGTCTGACGAACTTTACAAAATCAGCTAAAGAAATTTACAAATACTCATTATTGGTTTACATAATATCGCCAACGACAGTTTACAAAAATCGCTAAGGAGCAGAGCTAAAGTCCCTGTATTTTTACTACTATCGATACATATGTTTATATTTTGTACTAAAATAGGTTATTCTAAGCTTGCTGATTCATATTTCACCAACAGAAAACATAAAATATTGTTAAAGAAAATTAAAAGTATTTAATTTTTATATATTGGCGACAATGGAATTTCATGTGATGTGATTGGCCGAGTATACCAATACGTCTATTACTTAAGTGACCAAACTTAGCACCAAATTCAGTCAAATAAGTAAATAACAGATTTCGTCCACGTACAAATATGCAATTGATTAAATAATACCAGTCTAATATACAGGGTGTTTAAAAAATACGGGGCATAATTTCAGGTATGTATTTCCCACATGTAGACAATCAAAATAGTTCATCACAACAAGTGTCCGGAAATGCTTCATTTCCGAGTTATGGCCTTCACAACATTGAAATTCACCGGAACGTTTTTCTTTCCGCAGGTCGTTGTCATTACAGAAGATGTTCAAAATGTCCACCTCCTGCTTGAATACAGACCTCACATCGATGTCTCATTGACCTGCGAACACGATCCCAAACTCCAGGAGTATTGCGTATGTCCTCAGAACATGCCACAATTCGATTCCGAAGGGATTCCAAATCAGGCACCGGAGACGAATAAACCAATGATTTTAAATGGCCCCACAAGTAGAAATCGAGAGGGTTCAGATCAGGTGAGCGTGGAGGCCAAGCAATTGGGCCACCTCTACCTATCCATCGATCAGGAAACCTTCGATCCAAGTACCGGCGAGCCATACGACTGAAGTGTGCAGGAGCGCCATCATGCAAGAAGTGAATGTGTTGACAATTGATCAGTGGAGTGTCTTCTAAAACATGAGGTATGGTGTTTTCGAGGAAGTTTGTGTACGCCTGCCCCGTAAATCTGTTTACAAGTACATGGGGTCCAACTAATCGATTACCAATGATACCGGCCCACATGTTGAGGGAGAACCGCACCTGGTGATGATATGGAATAGTTGCACGTGGGTTTTCATACGCCCATACATGCTGATTGTGGAAATTTGTTATGCCATCTCGTGTGAACTGTGCTTCATCTGTAAATAATACTAAGGCAGGAAAGTTCGGATTTACACCACACTGCTGCAAGAACCACTGACAGAACCTAACTCGTGCAGGGTAATCTGCTGGTGACAGGGCCTGTACACCTTGCAAATATAAGGATACAATTGATACTCTTTCAACAGTCTCCAGACAGTCGTATGAGGAACATTGACTTGCAACGCTGCCCTTCGTGTGCAGATAGAAGGAGTCATGTTCACAGCCTCCAGAATCTCCTCCTCTACTTTTGGAGTTGTAGATCTTGGTCGTCCCCTTCCCAAACCAGGAGAGTTAAATTTTCCATACTCGCACAGACGGTAATGGAGACGTACAAATGTCTTCCGATCTGGACATTGTCGCTGTGGATACCTCTCCTGGTACAAACGACGAGCCAGCGCAGCATTGCCGTCCGCCTTACCGTACATGAAGTGTATCTCTGCCAGCTCTTGATTTGAATACATGTCGCACAGTCTAACGCCTACACAACACTGAATGTAACCTTCGCCTCGGAATGAACTGTCAGAGTGCCCTCTTAATGTCTGCTTTGACGGCAACGACACGCGGAAAGAAAAACGTTCCGGTGAATTTCAATGTTGTGAAGGCCATAACTCGGAAATAAAGCATTTCCGGACACATGTTGTAATGAACTATTTTGATTGTATACATGTGGGAAATACATACCTGAAATTATGCCCGGTATTTTCGAAACACCTTTTATACAGTCGCGCAACTTCAACACTTTTTTTGTAGGCTCTGATGATGGTGCGTGATGCACTGAAACAGCTGTAAGCCGGACGAATATTACATATTTAACATGAGTAAGTCCACTAGTTCAACAATTAATTACTTTTTTTTTACCCACATTCACGACACTAGCGCTCAAGCGTCAGGCAAGGCACTGGTTATAGGTTTGATACAGCCAGCACGTGGTTTAAAGGTATGCGAGATGTTATTAATAACGTTTTAGTCATGCGTCGGAATAAAGGCAATGTGTGCAATGACGAAAATTGCAGTAACAACAAGTTTGAGTCTCCGAATTTGTCGTTCTTCAGATTCCCTAAAGACCAAGAGAAAATCATAACTCAGTCATAACCTATAATCCACGCTGTAGGTAGCCTAGGTATTGTATTCTATAAAAGATTTATTAGTTATCAGTTACCTATTTGTATATCAGGAAGGAGAGTTTAAATAAGAACAAAGTAAATACCTTTTACAGTATATGATTGTTTTGCAGATATCATGTGTAAATGTGTAACCATTCCGATTTTGGATAATGTATATACAGTTCTTAATGCAAGTAATTCCATAATTTTTGTATTCGTTTTTTTTCTTTATATTTTTCAAAAGTTGAATGTTATATTGCATTCAAGTAGGGATTATGGTGTTAATTTTTCAAGAATTCATGGAGTATTGTAATCCTTTTGCAAAATATTCACTTCTTGAATAAATCCAGACTGTGTCGATAAATTTCTGATGTATTGGTGTGGATTCATATGGCAGACGTATTAGGTTCTCAAGAAATAAAAGAGCCTTTTTAAATTTAATATAAAAAGCAATCTTTTCTGTAATAATTTGCATGACTGTTATTGGTGTTGATTTTACATTACCAGTGATTATTTGAGTTGTTCAGAGCAGAAGTGCTATAAGTCAAAATTAGGTAATGAGGTTTAAAGTAAAAATTCTGTAAAATACAGCGCAAAGTAGCAATTAATTTATCTTTCGTGCTATTCACTGACTACTAATAGTTTAAATAAATTCAATATTAACTGCTACTTTGCACTGTATTTTACAGAATGTTTACTTTAACCGTCATTACCCATTTTTGTCTTACATCACTTCTGCTCTGAAAATAAAATTAGGCCTACATTTTCTGAGTTAATTGAAGTTACAATTTTTTCAACAAAATTGTGTATTCATTTGTTCTCACCTACGTCATAATACCAATAAGTGCATGTAAATTACGTATTATATAGGTAGGGTAAGTTAAAATTAAGCTTATGTGTGAAAACTGGAAATGTAATGTAAATTGCGGTAAACTTGCCATAAAAATTTAAACCACAATATCAGCACTATTAGCGACTCAAAATAATAATAAAAAAAATTTAAAAATAATGAACTTCATAACTCAATGTCTGTCAAATTAAGGTTTAAATCTTCCCCTTTTTTATTTTTAAGTTTACCTCAGCGGCCGTGTTTACCCCCAACTTGTGGTATGGAAAATAGTTAATTTCTCAGGAAATAGGGAGAGGAGTTCACCACGCGATGTACCCTACGAGATATGCCCTACAATTTGGCTCTTCTCACAGGAAATATAGAGTTCCAATGGTTCATAAACATATTTAGGAATGAATTGAATTAACCGTCCACGTACAAACAATTATATTATTTCAAACCATGATACGTGATCAGGGCCATGATTCAGTTTTAAGGAGCAGAAAGAATTACGTTTATTCCCAGCTTCTGAAACTTGTAGGTTAACTGCGTGTGAAATAGTTCTAGGATTCTAAAGTAAAATTAATAAGAACCATATACACTTACTGTACAGGAAAAAAATATAAAATAAATTACGCAAAACCCGTTTTCTGATGTGTTATCATATGTCTTGTGCACACTTTTAACTAGCCTGCCGCTAGAGGGGTACTGTCGCGCCAGCTGTCAAATGTTAAACTATAAAACGTCTTTGGCTAACGCACAGAACTGACAGCTACTATGCAACCATTGCAAAATAATACAGTTCTCGCTTTGAGGTTAGGGCATCATTTTTCCCTTTTGGATGTTGGATATGATGTCCCATATCTTGTAGGAGAGATTCCAGCGAAACGGGACTTGAAACGACTTCAGAATACCGCATAAGTAGTGTCGTTATTGCATTATTGAATTATTTATTTTTGGTGCAGGGAACTTCCTTTTTAAGTGTGAGTATGTATTAAATAGTGTTGGTGTATAAAATAAATAAGCTGTATACCGAAGTACAGCGCGGGACTCATTTGAAACCTTTCATTAAATTCATACAATGATACGAACGTGTTATTAATTTTTGGCCGGAGAATTTTACGTATACGTCTTCGTTTGAGTAAGCCTAAATTCAATATCTTTGTCTGTGTCATTAGTGCCCACGTGCATCAACGTCGGTTAGTGTAATCACCGGTTAAAATTGTCACCTAACCGCTGGTTAAGCATTTTTACAGTGGATCGACCTCGGTTACGACTTAAATAGGAGGTTAACCACAGTAATCTCTAACCGGCCATATTCGAGCGGTTAAAAGAGATAACCAGTGATTAGTAGAGCAAGTAAAGCAAAATGGCGGCCAGAGCCACAGCTGTTTATTTCGAAGACTATTATTATCGCACAGTAGCCTACTTGAATTTCTTGGATAGAGCATGAACGTGAAGTTTCTGTACTAAAAGGGGGAATACTCGAATATCTCTTTCTCCATGTCACTGGCTGAACAAAAAGAGGTTATGGATGGATCTTGGGATAACGAACAGTTCCCTCGTGTAAATGGGGTCCTGGATCGTATACACATTCCTACTAATTTTCTGCATCCTTTTCCTTTATAGATATTCCATCTTTATATATATATATATATATATATATATATATATATATATATATATATATATATATATAATGTGACAGCGACGTGAGAATCGAACTCACGACCAGCGTCCCGCAAGAAAGCAGATCGCACAGGCTCAACGGAACATTGAGTGACGTCGCGCGGTGGAGAGAAGAGAGAGAGGGTGTATTACGTCACGCGACGAGTCTGCGCGCGCAGCTGCTACTTGACGCAGTGGATGTGGAACGACCTTCTCGACTATTCCAGGAGTCTGTCGATGTAGAGATATGAGATAATTCTCTACACACCTGTAGAAGGTTCTCGCAACTATGATTTTGCTATAAAAGAGCAGTCGCCAGCGAACTACAGTCAGAGTTTTCAGTTATTCAGTCAGTGAGAAAGCCAGAGCAAGCAAGCCAGCCGGAGTTCGACTCGAGTGTGCGTCCGCATCTGCGTCAGCATCCGAAGGCCTGAGTTCGAGTGCAGTGGACCGCAGTTGGAGGGACCTGAGTTCGAGTGCAGTGGACCGCAGTTGGAGGGACCCGAGTTCGAGTACAGTGAACTGTCTCTGAAGGTCTGTGGTTCGAGATACTGTGAACTCGAGTGACTGAGATAGAAGAACTGTGAACTGAGAACTGGTAGTTCTGATTTGTAAATAGTGCTTTGTAAATATTAGTTAAGATTAACAGTTCATTGTTGTGCGTAATAGTCCAAGTAAATTATCATTGTCGTCGGTGGAGTACTATAACGAATACTGTGTTGAGTGAGGATCCAATTGTTGACGAGAGCGTTTAAGGTGAATTGTAGAAAGGAATTACTGTTGTGACAAATAAATTACATTGTTGTTACAAATAAAAATCACATTGGTGTCAGAAGTGGGATATGGGATGTCGTATTTCCGAGCTGCCTGCGACAACGACAGTCCTTCCTTCAGGACAGAGAAGATAGCCTCAGCCATGGTCTCAGGTCGCCAAGACTTGAGTGGGCCACGCTCTCGGAACCGCAGGTTGTGCACCAAGCTTTGGTTCGTGTTCCAACACTTCTGCCACATCGATTGAAGCTGGTACTGGTAGCTGTCGGCAAGAGACGATGTAGATGCGCCAAGCCAAGCATGTGAAGATTCCAGCAATTTGGCCCTTTCCTCTTCACGGATCATTTCGGCGATGCCAGGTTTGATTTCCATGTCGTCAGGATGTGACGGGGGTGGCAACGGGAGCCCGGGATCCCCCGGGATCGGTACCAGAGTTGGCCCGTGGGGGTGGTTGGGCGGCGGTGGAGGCGGTGGTAGGCCCTGCGAGTTCACCATGGCGTTGGGAGGCGGCTGGGGTGACAGCTCTAAAGCACTGGTTTCTAGTCCTTCTGCTCCTAAGCTTTCTTCGGGGCTGCTGACACTGCTTCGTTCCCCAGACGTGCGACGTCTCTTCTTCTGTCGATGGAGCTGTAGTTGCTGTAACTGCTGTAGCTGCTGCTGCTGCTGTTGTTGTTGTTGCTGTTGTTGGGGCTGTTGCTGCTGGGATTGTTGCTGTTGTTGTTGCTGTTGGCTCTGTTGCTGCTGTTGTTGCTGCTGGGACTGTTGTTGCTGTTGTTGCTGTTGTGGCGTCGTGGGTGGAAACATTGCGTTCTCCGTCAGGTCTTGTGGCGTCGGACCTTGCCGAGGATCCCAACTCTTCTTGCTCTCCCCGGTAGATCCGGGCCCGGTGTCGGGCTCGCCATTGACGTCGGCCAGACCTCTTATCTTCAACGACTCTGCCACCTTCAGCAACGGTCCTATCTGCTCTTGCGACACGTTGATCTCACCTTTATACATGAACTCGACGACGGCCTTCAACTCCGGCCATTTAATGTCTTTGAGAATGACGATCGGATGTTGGCACGGATTGTCGAAAAAGAGCGACTGGAAGTAGGGGCTACATGCCGAGAGAACCATCTTGTGCGCCTTGACGGAGTGGCCGTCGCAGGCGAGGGTCACGTCCACGAAGGACTCGCTCTGAAGGAGCTGGTCGAATACATTGGTGAGATTGCTCTGGTAGTTGTTCCAGCGCAGACAGAACTGCTGCGGGGACCCCATGCAGTGCTGCATGATGCCAACAGCTGCCTCCTCGTCTGTCAGCTGCCGACCCACAGCCAGAGATTCTCGTGGGTTCCTCACCGTCGGTCTTCTTGGGGCCGCGTCGCCGAGGAACGCCGCTCTCTTCGCAACCCCGTACGAGCACAGCACTGTTCTTCACTACAGTTCGACGACAACCAACATCTGTAAACAGTCAGTATCTGTCAGACATCGTCACTAACACAGCACACCACCAGCCACCTCAAGACACTCCCCCAAAAGTCAGTTCTACAATACGGAAATCAGATAAAACCGCGAGAATACGTAAAAATAGAGAAAGTGAGCCGAGAGAACTATCGCAAAACCCGAAGGGGTGACAGCAGCCACCGCGAAGTAGGTCGCGAGCGACAATTTTTACAATCGAGACGAGACGAGCGGGCGAGCGGCGGACGTAGCCCCACTAACAGACACGGACGAGCCACTCTCTCCCGAAGACCATGTTTGCCGGTGTCATCCCTGTTGTATCGTGGACCGAAGCTCTGTAGGCCAAGAGGAACAGTGGGACTCTGGCATCCCAGTCTCGTTAATGGTTGGACACCACCTTCCGCAGATGCTCTTCAGTGATGTTGGCGACGAACACCTACATCTCCAGTCTCCTCTTTCCCAAGGTCAAGTCCAGGAAAACCTCTCTTTGGATGGGCAGGTTCTCGCCTGAGGCAGTACGTAGCTCATACCGGCGCAGCGGAGTTCGAGACCCGGAAATAAAACAACAGCTACTCTTAGCAGAGCATCGCACCATCAACGCAGCTCTGGCGGCGGCCCTCAGGATGGAGGCAGCCAAGTTGACTGCGAACGTCTCGGCATCGCACCGGATTAGGAGCGTCGCTGCGGCCGACGTCGAGGACCGTCAACCGAAATCACCCGAGCGACGAAGACGAGGATTGCCTACCTGCTGGTCCTGCGGCGAGCCTGGGCACCTGAGGAGGAGACTCATGCTGGAGTGACGGGAGGCCACCTGGGAGCCAACAGGACGCTGGACAAGTTAAGGCAGGACGTGTTCAGTGACACTCCTCGTTTTCTGGCCAGCAGACTCACCTTGGAGAATCAAGTGACAATCCCAGCAGGCTGCGAGATGGTGGTGACGGCAAGACTGGACGGACAACCTAAGAGAAACCTGCTCCTCGATTCGCAAACAACTCCGATAGATGGGGTTTATGTGGCCAGATCCCTACTCCCGAATCAGAAGGTGGTACCGGTGAGGGTCCTGAATGTCACCAATCGGGACAAGGAGGTGCCTAGTGGAACTGTACTAGGTAACGTCGAGCCGGTGGTGTCTGTGACGTCGCTGGCAGAAAACGAGGAGTGTCACCGACCACGTCCAGATTTAGACCCATCACTGAAAGAGCTGGCTCGAGAATTGCCGGCGAATTTAAGCAAAAGAGAAAGAAGACAAGTCCACGATCTACTGACAGAGTTTCAGGACGTGTTCAGTCTGTCTGAAAACGACTACGGGAGAACGGAGAAAGTTCAGCACCGCATTGACACCGGAAATGCTCGCCCAATCAGACAACCTCCTCGACGCGTCCCTCTAGCTAAACAGAGGGAGATTGACAGCCAACTGGAGGGCATGAAAGCAAGAGGGGTCATCGAGGAATCCGACAGCCCTTGGTCATCACCTGTAGTGCTGGTGAAGAAGAAGAATGGGGACCTGCGTTTCTGCGTGGACTACAGAAGACTGAATGACGTCACCAGGAAAGACTGCTTTCCCCTCCCACGAATTGACGACACCTTGGACACCCTGGCCGGAGCAGAGTGGTTCTCGACGTTGGATCTCAAGTCAGGATACTGGCAGGTGGCGCTACATCCTGAGGACAAGGAGAAAACAGCATTCTCTACAGGCCAGGGACTATGGCAGTTCACCGTTATGCCGTTCGGCCTCTGCAACGCCCCGGCTACATTCCAGAGACTAATGGAGTCCGTAATGAGAGGCCTGACATACGACACTTGTTTGCTGTACCTTGATGACGTCATCGTGGTGGGCAAGACTTTCAGCGAACAGCTGTTGAACCTGAGGAAAGTGTTCGAGAGACTGCGACAAGCCAGACTGAAGTTGAACCCGAAGAAATGTCATCTATTCCAGAAGAAGGTCAACTACTTGGGACACGTAGTAGGGACCAACGGAGTGGCCACGGACCCGGAGAAGCTACAAGCCGTCAGAGGATGGCCGAGACCGAGGGACAAGCAGGAGCTGCGCCGCTTTCTCGGCCTCTGCACTTATTATAGAAGGTTCGTAGCTGGGTACGCCAACATCGCTAAGCCTCTAACCCAGCTGACCGAGGAGAAACGACAATTCCAGTGGACAGACGAGGCGGAGTCATCCTTCCAGTCACTGAAAGAGGCGCTCTGCACTGCTCCTGTACTGGGATATCCCATCCCTGGAAGGAAGTTCACGCTCGACACGGACGCTAGCAACGTAGGCATCGGCGGAGTACTCTCTCAGGAACAGGACGGGCAAGAGAGGGTGATTGCCTACTTCAGCCGAACATTGTCCAAGGCTGAGAGAAACTACTGCGTGACCCGTAGAGAACTTCTTGCCATTGTGGAAGCCCTGAAGCAATTCCACAAATATTTGTATGGCCAGGAATTCCATCTGAGGACAGACCATTCTGCACTCACCTGGCTATTGGGCTTCAAGAATCTGGAGGGGCAGACCGCCCGTTGGGTTCAACGACTGCAAGAGTACAACTTCACCTCTGAACACCGACAAGGGAAGAAACATTCCAACGCTGATGCCCTGTCACGACGTCCGTGCCCGGATGGCTGCAAACACTGCCTGAAAGTAGAAGAGCGGGATGGCGCCCACGCAGTCCGAGCAATTGCCGCCCAGCCGAGCCCAGGATGGGATAACGCCGCCATAAGGAGGGAGCAGCTGGAGGACCCAAACATTGGACAGCTACTACGTGATGTGGAGTCCGGCCAGAGACCAGTATGGGCCGATATCGCCAACCGTAGCACCACTTACAAGAGCTACTGGGCCCAGTGGGAATCCTTCACTGTCAAGGACGGTATCCTGAAGAGGATTTGGGAGTCGGCCGATGGAAGGACCCACATAGAACAACTTGTCCTGCCCAGGAGCAAGGTGAAGGAAGTGCTGGAGGAGACTCATGCTGGAGTGACGGGAGGCCACCTGGGAGCCAACAGGACGCTGGACAAGTTAAGGCAGAGGTTCTATTGGTTGCATCAGAGAACCGACACGGAACAATGGTGCCGAAGATGCGACACCTGTGCAGCCAGTCGCGGACCAAGGACCCGCAGCAGGGGAGCCATGCAGCAGTACAATGTGGGAGCTCCTTTTGAGAGGATCGCCATCGACATTGCTGGACCGTTCCCGGTCACGGATCGCGGGAACCGCTACCTGCTAGTGGCCATGGATTACTTCACAAAATGGCCAGAGGTGTACGCGATTCCCAACCAAGAGGCTTCGACGGTGGCCGACGCGCTGCTTGACAACTTCATCTGCCGATTCGGGGTGCCCCGGGAATTGCATAGCGATCAGGGGCGCAACTTCGAATCCAACCTGATGGGAGAATTGTTCGAGCGTCTGGGGGTGCATAAAACCAGGACCACTCCCCTCCATCCACAGTCCGATGGTATGGTGGAACGCTACATCAAAACCTTGGAAGAGCATCTGCGGAAGGTGGTGTCCAACCATCAACGAGACTGGGATGCCAGAGTCCCACTGTTCCTCTTGGCCTACAGAGCTTCGGTCCACGATACAACAGGGATGACACCGGCAAACATGGTCTTCGGGAGAGAGCTGCGCCTGCCCTGTGATCTGCTGTTTGGCACGCCACCCAGCGCCGACCAGCCAGCAACTGACTATGTGGCAGAACTCACCGAGAAGTTGAATGGAGTTCACCAACTGGCCAGAGAGCACCTCAAAATGGCCAGCGACAGGATGAAGGTGCGCTACGACAGATTGGCCAACTCTGCAGGATTCCAGGAGGGCGACCTGGTGTGGCTGTATCGACCTACCAGGACCAAAGGGAAATCACCAAAGCTGCAGCGTGCCTGGGATGGACCATACCGTGTGGTGACCCGGATCAACGACGTGGTGTACCGGATCCAGCGACAACCTCGAGGGAAGATGATGGTGGTGCATCTGGACCGATTAGCCGTCTACCAAGGGACTGCCCGGGACGAGCAGCCCTAAGGAGGGGGCAATGTGACAGCGACGTGAGAATCGAACTCACGACCAGCGTCCCGCAAGAAAGCAGATCGCACAGGCTCAACGGAACATTGAGTGACGTCGCGCGGTGGAGAGAAGAGAGAGAGGGTGTATTACGTCACGCGACGAGTCTGCGCGCGCAGCTGCTACTTGACGCAGTGGATGTGGAACGACCTTCTCGACTATTCCAGGAGTCTGTCGATGTAGAGATATGAGATAATTCTCTACACACCTGTAGAAGGTTCTCGCAACTATGATTTTGCTATAAAAGAGCAGTCGCCAGCGAACTACAGTCAGAGTTTTCAGTTATTCAGTCAGTGAGAAAGCCAGAGCAAGCAAGCCAGCCGGAGTTCGACTCGAGTGTGCGTCCGCATCTGCGTCAGCATCCGAAGGCCTGAGTTCGAGTGCAGTGGACCGCAGTTGGAGGGACCTGAGTTCGAGTGCAGTGGACCGCAGTTGGAGGGACCCGAGTTCGAGTACAGTGAACTGTCTCTGAAGGTCTGTGGTTCGAGATACTGTGAACTCGAGTGACTGAGATAGAAGAACTGTGAACTGAGAACTGGTAGTTCTGATTTGTAAATAGTGCTTTGTAAATATTAGTTAAGATTAACAGTTCATTGTTGTGCGTAATAGTCCAAGTAAATTATCATTGTCGTCGGTGGAGTACTATAACGAATACTGTGTTGAGTGAGGATCCAATTGTTGACGAGAGCGTTTAAGGTGAATTGTAGAAAGGAATTACTGTTGTGACAAATAAATTACATTGTTGTTACAAATAAAAATCACAATATATATATATATATATATATATATATATATATATTTAAATCTAGTAATTGAGCCTATCGATACTTCAACCTCACATTGGAATATAATCATTTTTGCATTCAATTTTCTATTTTGTACGATTTTAACCTAACAGCACTGAAAAGCAAAGACATGCAACTCGCAAATATAACAGCGCCCAAAGGCAAACAAATGCAAAACGAAAATGTAGGACCCGTTCATTTCAATGTAGAACGGAGTGAGCGCAGCCGTTTTTAGACGTTGACTATTATCTTTGCGGCGGTATGGATGCTTTCCTTTAGTAATTTTGTAGAAACAGTGTACCATCATAGACATTACTCTGGTTAAATGGGGTGTCAGCTAGCCATGTTTAAGTAATCGGTAATTGTGAATGGTGCACAGAAATTACATTTTAACCACTGTTACTGTTTAACCGTCGTTTCGTAATCTATGATTACTGCGTTTTTAACCGATGTTGATACACTTCGCCATAGAAGTCCTTAATAACATCAAAACTGCGTTAGCTTAATTCTTAATATTATCCAGCTACTCAAAAATTAATTTAATGAGTATTTCTTTATTGTATATTCATAATTTGTTGCAATATCAAACTTACACATCGCAGAAGTATTATAGAAAATTTGCTAATTTTACAAGAAGTAATGTTTACACGTTTGTAAAATTACCCGTCATTGTGAAACAGAATACTAGTAAAGTGAGCAAAATTTAATTAGTAAAGATTTGATTTGCTTTGTAAAGGTCAACATTACAAACAAAGATTGTGAAACAGAAGTTTACAATTTACAATCAAAGTTTACAATTTACAAAGATTGTAACCATTGTGTAACAGGCCCCAGCTCAACTAGGTTGGCAACAGTGTCGTTAAACGGGAAGTGAATTGAAGCACTGCCATCGTGATCTAGACCAGGCCGTAATGCAGGTTGTGTGACGTCACTCGATGAGTCGGGCTTTTCTATTTGAGTATACGAAGCTGAGTGAAATATATTACTTTAATGCGTGTCGGCGCTCAATTTTATTTAGTGTAATGTGTGTATAAGACCCCTTCACACTTCTTATTGCATAATATGTTGCAGAAATAATTACAAAACTGTGTTATTTTAATGTGAACGGAGTTTTACATGGTAACATAACCTGGGGCCCGTTTCACAATCCTTACAAATTACAAGTTAACAATTTACAAATAACAAGTAAAAGATTACAAATGCTTGTAAATTGTGTTTCACAATGCTATTTTATTAGTTTGTAAAGTCTGACGAACTTTGCAAAATCAGCTAAAGAAATTTACAAATACGCATTATTGGTTACACAATATCGCCAATGACAGTTTACTAAAATCGCTAAGGAGCAGAGCTAAAATCGCTGTATTTTTAGTACTGTCGATATACATGTTTATATTTTGTACTAAAATAGATTATTCTAAGCTTGCTGATTCATATTTCACCAACAGAAAATATAAAGTATTGTTAAAAATAATTAAAAGTATTTAGATTTTTATATATTGGCTACAATGGAGTTTCATGTTTTTGTGATTGGTCGAGAATACCAATACGTCTACAGTATTACTTAAATAAGCAAAGTTAGCACAAAATTCAGTCAAATAAGTAAATAACAGATTTGGTCCACGTAAAAATATGCAATTGATAAAATAATTACGATATCTAACCACAAAATCACGTTAATTTTTTGTGTTGATCCATCAGTATTTATTAATGTTGCATCCATAACCTCACAAACACTAGTGATCCCATCAGCAGCATAAAAATTCTGTGCTATAGTAAATAACATCAACTACCCTGTGGGCACTTTTGCACACTGATGTCTTAGAAATTCCGTGCTTATCTGCTAACCCACGGAACTGACAGCTAGTATGCATCCAATGCAAAACAATACAATTCTCGCTTTGAGGTTAGGAGATAGGGCATCACTTTTCTCTTTTGGATGTTGGATATGATGTCCCATATCTTGTAGGAGAGATTCCAGCGAAACGGGACTCGAAACGACTTCAGAATACCGCGTAAGTAATGTCGCTATTGCATTATTGAATTATTTATTTTTGGTGCAGGGAACTTTTTTATTAAGAGCGAGTATTTATTAAATACAGTCTTCGTATATAAATATTTACGCGGTATTCTGAAGTATAGCGCGGAACTCATTCGAAACCTTTCATTAAATTTATACAATCATACGAACGTGATATTAATAATTCTTGCCCGGAGAATTTTACATATACGTCTTCGTTTGATTAGGCCTAAATTCAATATCTTCATCTGAACTCCTTAATAACATCAAAACTGCTTTAGTTTAATTCTTAATATTATCCACTTACTCAAAAATCAATTTAATAAGTATTTATTTATTGTATTTATTATCAAAAACCTGTCTTGAATTTAACTCTTTTAACAACATCAATTACCCTATGGGCACTTTTGCACACATAACTTAGAAATTCCGTGCTTATCTACTAACGCACGGAACTGACAGGACTGACAGCTAGTATATTAAACCAATGCAAAACAATACAGTTCTCGCTTTGAGGTTAGGGCACCACTTTTCCAAGTTGGATGTGATGTCCCATATGTTGGAGGAGGGATTCCAGCGAAACGGGACTGGAAACGACTTCAGTGTCGTTATTGTATTATTGAATTAATTTATTTTTTGTGCAGGGAACTTTTTTTTTAAGTGCGATTATTTATTAAATACAGTCTTCGTATATAAATACGCATGCGGTATTCTGAAGTATAGCGCGGGACTCATTCGAAACCTTTCATTAAATTCATACAATGATACGAGCGTATTATTAATTCTTGGCCGGAAAATTTTACGTATACGTGTTTGTTTGATTAGGCCTAAATTCAATATCTTCGTCTGAGTCATTAGAACTACTTAATAACATCAAAACTGCTCTAGTTTAATTCTTAATATTACCCAGTTACTCAAAAATTAATTTAATAAATATATCTTTATTGTATTTATTCAGAATTTGTTGCAATATCAAACTTTACACATCTCAGAGCTATTGTAGAAAAATGTGCTAACTTTACAAGTAAAGTTTACACGTTTGTAAAATTACCCTTCATTGTGAAACAGAATGCTTGTAAAATGAGCAAAATTTAATTTGTAAAGATTTTATTTCCTTTGTAAAGTTCAACATTACAAACAAAGATTGTGAAACAGAAGTTTACAATTTACAAGCAAAGTTTACAAATTACAAAGCTTGTAAACATTGTGAAACAGGCCCCTGGTTGCATCAACATTTTAAGTTTGGAATGGAAGCTATTTTGAGATTTAATAAAGAAGAATTATTTATATTGTGATTTTAATTTAGCACATCTACCTTCCTTACTTGTAGGTACAAAATTTACCACAGTCCCTCCTATGAAATTAGTGTATGTACAGTTGTGTGTTAATCTGGTAGGTTAGATAAATACAATTCATTACAACCCAGTATAGTAGGGAACAAATAAATAATACAATTAAATTTTTATTCAATGTAATATGTGCATAAGTTCCATGAATGTGTTGCATAATGTGGCAGGAATAATAAATAAAACTGTGTTATTTTTATGTGAAGAGAATTTACCATGTTAACATAACCTATCTGCGTCAACATTTTAGGCTTAAGTTGAGAACGAAAACGGTTTTGAGATTCAATAAAGAAGAATATATTTTTAGGATAAACTTCAGAACACGGTTACCGTCCTTACTTATAGGTAGAAAATTCACCACAGTCCCTCCTATGAAATGTACATACGTCATATTACTTAGTAGCGCTGAGGTATAGTTCCGGTAATTTCTGAACTGAAAACAGTTGAATTTATTTTTTGTGGAGATGCATTTGATCCTATAAGCAAGGCATATTAAAATCCTGAACGAACCGAACTAATTTGTATATGCAAGATGTATGAATACGAAGGGAACTACCTCAGCGCTAGTTTAGCCCTAGTAACATATTAAACTAATCAGACTTCAGACTGGAGTACCGTCTGAAACGAATAAATACAATTGAAGTGTAGACAAATTGCATTTATGAGTTACACGTAGCGTTATGATTAATTATAATGCATAATTGCGAATATGAAAATAAGGCAAGTACTGATAGAATAAACATAACATATAACTTCAATACATTAAAATATGCGTGCGATGCAACTGAAAATTGTTGAAACGTGCATAAATGAATGTGCAAGAATTTCGTAATGAAGCATGAGTGCTTTATTTCAACTAATTACAATTCTAGATACTGTAACAGTAATGAAAACTATAGGGTATAATTTTTCGTAATATACTATATGTATCTCGTTTTAAGTTCAAATTGTGTATATTATCAAACGTCGTATTATTTACTCGTATAATGTAGGTTATTCACAAATAAAAAGGGCGCAATAATTTAAATTTAATAAGACACATACGGTAAACTAACAATAATGGATTAGACAAGAGTAACATCGGTAACGCTGCACTTAGGCCTAATCACAACTTACTTTGCATGCCAGTCAGTGTTTCACTTTCAGGTATATATTATTACACATATTTAGCCTACTGTTTATAAGACCAAAATTTCACTTAACCACATAAGGGCGCAATATTTAATCGAAATAAAGGCAGGTATTACACATACGAACTTTGCCTGCAACAACGTAATTTTCACACCAAAAATAATATTATACCTTAAATTGCAAGTAAATTGTGTCTTAAGTGTCTCACAATCACTGTTTGAAATTTTACTGACGCAATTACACTGCATTTCAGAGAAATATATGTTATTCTTCATGCACTGCAACTAAGTCATATGGTTGAAAGACCGCCTTTCGCGATCAGCTGTTAAGGGAGTCACGTGGTCTGCCTTACGGCCTGTATTAGATCACGAGGGCAGTGATTGAAGTCAGCTCGCATCGCTGCGTGTGGGGTGAGGGGAAAAGTTTCAAATGTATAATTGTGAGGTTATGAATGTCTTAGCCTAACTTTGAACGTCATGATTAACTGACAGTAAGCCTGAATTTGTGATATCTAAGGTTATTTATATTTTATACTCTAATCATATGACGGGTAATCTCACCCTATTTTTGTATTTTAGTTGTCATGGCGAAAGTATTGAAAGGAAAAGTATCAAATGAATCATTGTGAGGTTTTGAATGTCTTAGCCTAATTTTGAACGTCATGATTAATTTACAGTAAGCCTGAATTTGTGATGTCTAAGGTTATTTATATTTGATACTCTAATCATATGACGTGTTAGTCGCGACGTATAGGACATACTTCCGAAATTTGTTACGTTTTGATCAAGTGGTTTATGAGTGAAATATGCGGCATTGCAAAACGTCGGGATATGCAACTCTAAAATGAGTACCGGTATAGATTAAGGTGAAGATTACTTATGTCCCAACCACTATAGGAGATATAGGCAAGTTTTACACTAATCCTAAACATCTTTAGCATAGTAACTTGCTTCTGTGTCGTCCCGAACTTCAATCTCCGTCCCTAAGAGCGCCAGTCCTTATACTCGTCAGTCAAGGCCTCCTGATATAAATAAAAGCAATTAACAATAGATATCTCAGTCATGACAAGCTCATAAAGTATCCTAGATAGATATTTGATAGCCATCTCAACTAATGTTTAATAATCGGCCTCCTAATTAATTCTAAAAGAATATTTGGTTAAACGAACGAGCGTTGAGCGACTTCCGCCGATTTTGGAATAGAAACCGACGCGGTTAGGTTAGGTTAGTTTAGACGTTTATTATCCCGTCAAGATGAAGGTGAAAGCGATTGAGTGTGATTTTTTTGTTTTCTATTTTGGCACTTCAAGTTGTCGGTGTCTATTCCAGAATCGCTGGAAGTCGCTCAACGCTCGTTTCACCATAAATATATCACGCTTAAATTTAATTTACATAGTTCTACGCAGTAAACAATTCGCATACAAACAAAACTGTGGTTCCAAAGCAAAGAATGAAAGTCAATTTTTGGAGACAATGACATTTTGCAATCTGCGTTGAGGGTTGCCAACTCTGGTAAATAAAATTATCGGCGATTTTACACGTGCAGCAAATTTGCATGAATAAAAGTAAATTCGTATACCAAGTACAGGTTCGACTAAGGAAACAGTTCCTTTTTATTGAACTGTATATATACCTGTACTGGTGACATCTTATACGTGGTTAATTACGTTCCAGGCACTATAGGGAATTAAGAAAAACTGAAAATAATAGGCCTACTATAGAATAGTATAAATTAGATGTGATCGCAGGGAGAGCTGTAAGCCACCCAACCCGACCAACTCACTTACCTTACTTATATATCAAAATCCTCGTTCGTGAATGAAGAAGACAGCCATATTTCGTCAAGTACTCGATGCCAGTGTTCGGCCGAAAGAAGAAGCATTTCGATCGCTACTTTGCCGAGCACATATTCAAAGCGAACTTCCCCAAGTTGTGCGAGTTCTAAAAGAAGGGTGGCACTGGTCTGTCCACCACAACTATAAGTGGCAAGTATTCACTATAAACCTATCCCAACCTAACCTAACCTTTGAGAATACCACACACCTTGCTGGGTAACTTTCGGTGCTGGACCCTGGACTCATTTCACCGGCATTATCACCTTCATCTCATTCAGACGCTAAATAACCTAAACTGTTGATAAAGCGTCGTAAAATAACCTACTAAAATAAAAAATACCACACACCTAATCTAACCTAACCTAACCGAACCTTTCATATAATGCTACACACTTAATCTAACCTAACCTAACCCATATACTACACATCTAATCTAACCTAATCTTTCATATAATGCTATAACACCTAATCTAACCTAACCCCATATAATACTAAACATCTAACCTAACCTAACCTTTCATATTGTGCTATACATCTAATCTAACCTAACCTTTCATATAATGCTACACACCTAATCTAACCTAACCTTTCATATAATACTAAACACCTAAATCTAACCTAACCTAATCTTTTATATAATGCTACACACTTAATGTAACCTAATCTTTCATATATTGCTACACACCTAATGTAACCTAACCTAACATTTCATATAATGCTACACACCTAATTTAACCTAACCTAAACTTTCATATAATGCTATACACCTAATCTAACCTAACCTAACCTTTCATATAATGCTACACATCTAAATCTAACCTAACATAACCTCATATATAAAAGATATACAGAGTGTTTCCGGGCTAGTGTTACAAACCTTCAGGGATGATGGGGAAGGGCATATATATCAATTTGAGATAAGAAACCCTAGTCCGGAAATGACTGAGTCGAAAGTTATAACCAAAAATAGTTGTGTGGAAATGAAATAATTTTATTCCTGTGTACACCTTATTTATGTGTATTTATCTGTACATCTTGCACGTTGTTTACATTGTCTACTTACAGTAGGCTATTCCATTCATTGCGCTCTCTGACTGGTAGGGACAGGAAAATACACTAAAGCAATACAGATAGCGTAATGTGTAAGAGACATGGTCAGTCCTGATATGTACGTCTGTAGACAGCAGTGTATGTGTACAAGTTGCAATGTCCAGTCGATCAGTCCTAGTGAAATGGAGGAGTACACGAGAGTGGAATATGTAGACATGATGTTTGAATACGGATGAGCCAATGGGAACAGTAGACAAGCTCACAGATCCTATCGGGTCAAGTACCCATACCATCTTTCCACGACTGTTCCAAAGGTTAAGGGAAGGAGGGCACATGGTTCCAAATTACAATTTCATTTCCACACAACTATTTTTGCTTATAACTTTCGACTCAGTCATTTCCGGACCAGGGTTCCTTATCTCAAATTGATACATGTGCCCTTTCCCATCATCCCTGAAAGTTTGTAACAACAGCCCGGAAACACTCTGTATAAGATATTTTAGGTGGGTTTACAGCAGCTTTCGCAGTGATGGCATAGTGTCCCTGGAATGGCATACTAGAATTTTGACAGTATATTTATGAAGTAATTAAATAATTAAACTACGATCATTTGGTCCAGAGAACTTCCTTTTTGGTTCAAGGATAATTCGTTTAACTTGCAACGGTATTTAAATAATTTTATTAAAATACGATCATTTTTGTCCAGGTAGCATAGGGTACATTTTAGTGCAAGGATAATTCCTTTAATATGCTTCTTAAATTGATATTGTATCCAATATAACTGTGGTCATCAGCACAGTGCACAATCGGGCTAGCATCTCTTACCCGTGGATAAGAGATGCACTAGCATCCATCTGTGGCTGCTGGCGGGTATGCTTTCTCCCTCTCCCTAATGCACAAAGGTGCATATGCCAATATGCGGTCTTACCTGTTACCCATTTCAGGGAATAGTGCCGACCACTGCAATGTACGATAATTTTGTCCAGGGGAGCATTCTCTTTTGGTACAAGGATGATTTATGTGACATGTTTCTAAATTAGTCTTTTAAATACCGGTACATTCTTTAATAAATCACTGAAAACAAATGTGAATATAGGATGTGGATTGAGTATGAAATTAATATTATTTTTTATTTTTTTGCGCAACATTGTTTATGTAAATAACAATAAATAAAAACTAACATGCCACATAACATTATTTTAAGAAATACAGGAAACAAGCATGAATAATATTCACCATTCTTAATGATCTTGGTGCTGAAAAAGAGAACATATAGAATAGAAATTACATATAAATGTAATCTTCGATTAATCATTTCAAAACAACGTGAATATAGCGTGGATTGTGTAGGAAAATAATTTCTTATATGTTGCCCCCAATGTGCAAAGCAGTAATTTTGTTGTAAGTTGTATGAGAAAGAAGGTCAATTGTTATTTCTCTACTGCCACTTCCAACAGACTCCTAACGAATTTTCACATGTTTATCACTGGGATTGTGGTGCTGGAAATCAATTTAGAACACTTTTATTTCAGCCACGACACATTTCAGTTTTTATTGTACAATATAAATGCAGTTATCACTACAATGACACAATAATTCTTGCAGTTAACACAGACACAAATTCGGAAACTTAATTAACAGTCGCAGTTTGACTTCACTTCCACTAGATGACTTGAATTCCAGCCTATAGGCGTAGCAAGGATGCCAATATCGGCAAACAAAATGAAACTGTGAGGAATGTTACAACAGGTGTGCTAAACGTTAGGAATGTTACAATAGGTGTGTAGCACGTTAGGTTAGGTTAGGTTAGATTAGGTTTTGTTAGTTGTGTAAGATAATATGAATGGTTACCACAGTTGGCGACACTGCAATCATTCTCCCACTCCACCTCAAATAACGTCACAATGACAGAATATGGCCGCCTTCTTCCTTCAAGTACGACAATTTTCCTATATAAGTAAGGAACCTATTTAGGGCGGGTTACAGACAACAGAGTCTTCTCGACTCCTCCTGCACTGCGAAATGACACAGTTCATTTCAATGTGCAGATCTACACCAGCCATTCCTTCCTCGTCCTGTCCCGTGATCACTTTGATCACATTTCCCTCCCCTCGCGTATGTGGTAGCTAAGAGGTTACGTCCATTTTCGGTTTTCCCCCTTCAAAATTGTCTAGAACTCCTTCAGTGGAGCAGCGTAACCCAGATTGAGACTAATGGCCAACAAGCTTGGAGCTCACTTATTTAGTTTCTTACAGCCCCGAACCCCTTGCAAGGACGCGTTTTGCGTACCTTTTAAATTTGTCCTCCAAATTATCCTCTTTCAATTCAATTCAATAGGGCGCGTTGGGTGTGACCACAGCTCTTCCAGTGATCACATCGAGTTTCTACTACTCCACGCTACAAAACTAAGGTATTTTCAGTGTTCGTTTTTAATTTCCTATACTGGCAGTACAGTAATAAAAATTCACCAGAAAGAAGATAGGAAAGATTGACACGAGAGTTTATTAGTATGAGTTAAAGAATTAGGCCTAGTTATATTGTAGTTAGCTGCTCTACTTTTATAATTATTTTGGTGATTTTTTAATTCGACAAAAATGGTTATATATAATATTTGATGTTATAAATAAAAATATGTGCCATCACATTACTGCAACTCGACCTATTTCATTCTTGCATAATTGTCTAGATTATGTATGCACTCATGATTCAACATTTATTTTATAGATAGGCTTACTACATTAGGCCTATGTTGGTGTCTCTTTCCAGTTTATTGTGGAAACCTGCCATTCGCTGTGCATAGTGTTTTGTTAAATCTGACGAGAAAAAAAGTTATGCTTTTAAATGTATGAAGTCCATTTGTAACATCTCACTTGTATAATAGTATAACCAATCATATTTTATTGAGGTCTGAAAATAAACATCCTCCCCAAAACACAATGAGAGATAGCCCCAAACACATGAGTCAACAGTCTCTGCTCGCATGTTTTGTTGAATAGTAATGTTCTTGTGATAAAAGTTACTTGCAAACATAGTGAATAAAGGAATACCGAATTTAATATTCTTCAGAAGACAACTAGGCTATAACCAAAACCGAAATTCAGGGGTTGAAATTATTATTTAATAAATTTACACTTACTCAAAGATAGAATAGAAGCAGCTCTATGTAAACTGCATGAATGGAGTTCCAAAAACCTCATATTAACATAGGAAAAAAATGAATTACATTTTGTTCATATTAAAACACAAATCGGCAAATATTAATACACATTTTAAGGACACACCACTAAAAGCAATTTATGAAGTCCCATACTTAGGTGTCACTTTTGATAGAAATCTTTATTGGAAAAAGGCTTATAACAAATGTCACACAAAAAGCAGAAAGAAAAGTACAGATATTAAAAAGACTAGCAGGTGCAAAATGGCGCTGTTCAAGAAGAATCTTCAATACAGCATAAATATGTACATTAAACCAACCATTCAGTATTGTAGTGAAGCTCTAATAACAGCAACACAAACTAGAGTCAATAAACTTGAACAAATACAAAATCAAGCACTCTGCCTATTCACAGGAGCAGTAAGTCAACACCTGTTGATATCACGCTTGCCCTAACAAGAAACTTTCCAATAGCAACAAAAATGTAAGAATAAGCACTACTTCAACATGAAAGAAATGTTACTCTAAATGGAAAGAAAAAGATCTAGTTACTACAACCCTTAAAACTGAAAAAAGTTTTATAGAAAAAGTAACTCTTATCAAATCCATACTGAATATATATAAGACTAGAGAAAACTTAGCCTACTTATAAGAGCTAACCCACTAGAACTAATTAAACCTAACTTTTGCTCGCAATTAACAGAAGAAGTAAATAAATCAGAAACACCCAAAGATTTACTAAAAGCCTTAACACTTCAAACAATTAGCATCAAATATCCTAAAGAAGAATGGTTACATGTCTATACTGTTTTTGCTGTAAGAAAAATCCTAATGTAAACACAAGCACATGGCTGTCATACCCGTGATTGGCTCACAGTCGAAACACTCACACGACACAGGAAAATGTAGTCCGTATTTGTAAACTATCATCTTGTATTATTTGAAAATAAAAAATTGAATTATAGTTGTTAAGTGCAATGAAACATATAACTTCACTCATATGTGAAACGATATGTAAAGAAAAGCTACTTTTATATTCTGTTATGTACTATGAACACGGATGAATACAAACAGTAATACCGAGGTAGACTGTTCTTGTAACAAGCTGCCGTCCTTTGAGCTTGTTGTTCACGCTAGCACGTGGTACTGAAGTATGGCTTCTGCATCCTCGGTGTGTGTGGTTATTAATCGTAAGACTGGAAACCCTCTCAAAAGCAGAGAAAAGCAAATAGTCTTAAATGTATATAATAAGTTATGTGAGTAATTATAAAGTAAATATTTCCTAAACTAATGAATGCATAGTCGTAAGGTTAGGCCTACTTGATGAGTAACGGGAAATGTTTAACATGAAACAGAATGTATAACAGTAGGCGGGAACACGTACTGAGAATCTGTGGCGCCAAACAGCAGCCAATGAAGCCTCACTTCAGTCACGTGCTGTTGTTTATATTAGGATTTTTCTTACAGCGAAAAGATTATACATGAATGGATCTGCCAAATACTACTAAACTGGAGCTGGAATCACGTGTACATTCTTATCCTTTTATCGTTCTGTGGGTACGGACACAACTAATTTTGGTGGAGAGATAATGGCAATACACATAGCATTACAAGAACTCCTGAATCTCCCAACAAACAAGTTTACTAAGACAGTCATTTTCTCTGACTCTAAGGCTGCAATTCAAGCAATATGCTCAAACACTACAAAGATACCAACATAAATCAAAGAATGCTATAAAATATTGGCACAACTCCAAAAACTTAAGAAGTTGATCACTATAAAATGGATCCCAGCATACTGTGGGGTTAAGGTAAATGAAATTGCAGATATGTTCGCCAAGAAAGGTACAACAATACAAGAGAAGAAAAAGATGATGTACTCATTCACATCAATAAAATGCCGGATCACTTCGAAATTTTGGCATATATACATCTATAGGAAACAGAAAAGCATGCTGAATCTTCTTGTCTTCACAAGAAGTGGAACATATCTCCAAGCCAGATGCAATCCCACAGAGGCAATGGAAGACAGCAGTAGCAGCCTTCAGACTCATCACAAACCATGATTGCCTAGCAAGTCATCTACTTATATGAATTAGGAATTCTGACTTCATCATTATGACCCCTATGACAGAGATGAACGAAGACTACTTAAAGACCTGTAGTGCTCTGCATGCAGAAAAAATTTAAGAATAAGAATGCTTATGACTTCATTGCCAGATGCAAGGCATTGAACAATGACAACAATTTAAACTTGTATTTACATGTAATTATTATAATAAAAGGTCAATTCCACGATAGGTTGGACATTGAAGTTAAAAATTAAATTTCATGTTCAGTAGGCCTATATGTTCTGTATATCATTTTCTTCAGGAAAGTTCATATGTTCAGAAATTAACAGAAAAGTTCGATTTATTTAATTCATCTTTGTTTTACATACATCCAAAGTGAATATTTTTAGTGTGTACTTTTGATCTGTCAAATTTACTTTGGCAGTTTGTTGCCAAACCATAACTTAAAATTAATAAACAAGGCTGTTCTCTGTTGTAATTCTATTAACAGAAAGAGAAGACTTTAAAATCAGTGTCAATTTACTTTTATGAATGTCAGTGAGTTAAAAAATTTGCTATTTTTAAAATAAGTGTTTTTATGTAACACCCGTCACAGAATATGCTTAAAGTTACTCTCTTGCTCTCAGTTTTTGTCCTGAAGGCACCAATTTTTGAAAGCAAAGTCAAAATATGATGCCAGAAGTACAGTATTTTTTTAAATTTTTTTAAAACTAAAAATAACAAGTGTTTTAATGTGACGGGTGTTACAAAATTAGAGCACGGAGAACACAGGAATTCTGTATTTTGATTTATTGCAGGTAGTTCCCACAACACATTATTAAATAAGTTTCAAATGTTGGTAAATCTGAAGTTTAAGTTATCAACAGTCGTCAATACCTGTTTCCTCCAAAATCTTACTTGTCTGAAAGATTTCCCACCAAATTTACATTAAGCTGAATGTTTGGTCGAAAGTTCTGATTTACATAAAAATTATAGGCTACAAAGGTAAATGTACTTATGTTCTATTTTAGTTAATCATAGTACTTTTCTATTCTGTAACATTATTTCTTGCTTACTTAGCAAGGAATGAATTACTGAAGATTACTAGCATAACCTAAACATAAATGCAGATTAAGCTGCTGTATTTTTAGGATATACGAAGCTGCATGTTAACCATGCAATTATTTATTTTAACGTTTTGAGATAGCTGGATACCGTATATATTTAATTGCAGAATAGGGAAATCAGCAGCTGAGAGGCAACCTGAATGCCCTAGGCGAAGAAAATTAAATAAAGATAAAATTCTGTGGTGTTCGAGTAAAGGGAGATAAGTAATTTTTTGTGCAGATGGAATTTTGTTCCCCAGATGAACACACAAGTTAAATTATACAAGTTAGTGTGCAAAAATGAAAAGAATACTAGCAGTTGTTGTGTTTTGTGTAGAAAAGTATTTTCAGTAAGAGTTCCAAGTTTAATTTTCATTTATCACCAAGCTCATTTTATGACATCTACCTTTACCCAAACAACACAGATATGAAGACTATTTGCAGAAGGGGAGGGAAAAGCTTAGGAGAACAAAGAAGCTATCAAGAAAAGAATTTACTGCTCACAGTAAGAAAACAAAACTGAAAGTTTGAAACTAAAGGGCAAGAAAAGCTGCATTAATAAACACTAGTGTTTTCAGTGAAACGAAATTCCAGTCACTAGGAACAGCTGTCCAAATAGTAAAAATTGAGACAGTTCTGAGTATGATGCTGCTTAAGTTGTTGTATTTTGTTTTGTAATTACAGTTTTAGTAAAATTTATTAAATTCCATTGTGAGAAATATAAATTTATATTTAGCATTTGTTGAAGTGAGCATATATACTAAAAAGTAAATTTATGTTAGGAACAACAGTTTAATATCAAAAGCGAATCTGTACTTCTAGCCACACTATTTTGATTTTATGGCTGTATTTTTTAATGTTTCTATTAAATATTTGTATTAATTTACTTTAGAGCGTCAGAATTACAATTTTGAAGCTGTCAACATCATATTTGTAATTTACTAAGTTAAAGTTAACTTTAAAAAAATTGCACACTTTGAAAACATATGTCTATCATTGATATTAGGCTACCAGTACTCTTAAGTCTATGTAGTGAACTACAGAAAATATATGTTCTATGATTTGAACCAAAAAAAAAAAAAAAAAAAAAAAAAAAAACAAATGTGAAATTTCTTCAGACAAGTAACACCCGTCACATAAGGTTAATTCACTTGTAAGTGTAGGGCTAAATATTTTAATTACATCCATTATATCACTCGATTCCTTGAACTTTCCTCTCACTGAATATAGGTAACACAATTAATTCAAACTGTGAACTTCACAGAGTTATCAGTTAAACTGTATCATTAATTTATGCATGTCTTTTTCATGTTACACCCGTCACATTGTTTATTTCACTTATATCACCTGACAAATAATGTTTAGAAAAAAAAAATTAGTTGTGTCTGACAAGCAAGAAGTGAAAATTCATTGAAGTATAAAAGAACTAGTAAAAATATTTTATTAATTATTGTATTCCAATTAAATTTCGAAGAATCTCTTTCTGAAAGTAACACCCGTCACAGTGGAATTGACCAAAAAATATTTCACATAGGCCTATTGTGTGCACCATTATATAAATTTCAGTTTCAAGATTTCATTTAGGCCTTACTTATGGATTTTAAGGAACCTGGAGATTCATTGCTGCCCTCACATATGCCTGCCATTGGTCTCTATCCTGAGTAAGATTAATTCAGGCTCTACACTCATATCCCACCTCCTTCAAATCCAATTTTAATATCCTCCCATCTACATCTCGGCCTCTCCTAAGGTCTTTTTCCCCCCGGCCTCCCAATTAACACACTGTATGCATTTCTGAATTCGTCCATACGCGCTACATGCCCTTCTCATCTCAAATGTCTGGATTTAATGTTCCTAATTTAATGTTATTTAGGCCTATACTGTTAAAAAGTTATAAGTGTTCAAATTTTGATTTTGCAATGATAACATAACTGCATGTGTATAGTTTATATTCTGTTTTTACATCGGTGACATGTGTACATTTTGACTAAAACCGTGTTTTTGTGGGTCAGCAGCTGGGACATTGGTTTGCCAAGATCTTTATGAAGTACTTTGTGCTGAATCTTCAGATAAAGCATTCTAATGACTAAGACCTAAGTGCATATAAGTGCAAATTTAATAAGTGCTGGAAGCAGTGCAGTTGAAAGAAAGATTTAAAAGAGAATTGTAATTCCTGGTTGGAATAAAAGTTAAATCTCCCAAGAAAGTTTACGATGCTTAGGCCTATAAAGTATTCTTGTAGTCCAACAGCCTGGACCTTCTATTCCAAGGAGAGGAAGATCCAGAAAAACTTTAAGAGAAACTGGAATGAAAGTGAAAAAGAAATTAATACAGCCATTAACAGAGGAACGTTCCCATGAGGAGCTGCAGAGATTTCTTTGACAGCTTGTGGCAAAAAAAAAAAAAAAAACCGACTACAGGAATTATTATGGAAACTACTCAGACTGCTCCTAGTAGGGCCACAAAATATTAAAAAGTCTTTTAAATCACTGCATTGAAACCAGTACCATACTCTAAAAAAAAGAGGCTAGGATTCATTGTAGATAATTTCGAGGGCTCAGAATAACAAGGTTCTATTGGATATTTTTACTGCATTGAATAGTAGCAGGCGCGTATATTGCGGGTGTTCAAGGTGGACCACCTGTAAATTCGGTAATATCATTTTTTTTTATTTTAAGTTGTTTTATATAATGCAACAATCATTTTAATTTATCACAATTTAAATGCGTGGTAATCTCATTGAACCTTGCCAAATAGGGATGTTGCCAAACTTCCGTCAAACAGTGTCATATCTCTTGAATATTGTTTATTAATAATGTGAGTTTAATTATTACATATTCATAATTTAATTTAAGTAGGTCTAATGATGCTGATTGACTTCTACGATTATTTGGAGATAATTATATGATCACAGTGGATATTTGTTGGTTAAATGGAAATTACGTGAAGGAAATCTATTTCGTTTTTAAAGAGAAATGGTTTCGTCATAAATACTTCTTCTTCACCTCATTTTCTTATTTTGTTAGGCTTGGAACGTGATCGTGAAGTCCTAATAAAATATTATAAAATTAAAGGAATGAATTAACACAGCCATGTACCCTCTTTCTTTCTCATCCAGGCTAGGGACAGGCTATGGCGAAGTTACTACATTCTACGAAATTATTTACATACAATATAACGTAACATACTGATAATGTGCAGGAGTTCTAATTTATGCTTATGAAAATACATGTTTACAAAAGACCAAGACTTGTATTGTGCATGAAATTACAGTCACACTATTGCTGCTGCTGCTGTCTTCACCCAAATTGATAACAAATATAGCTATTTCCTCTTCTGTTAATCTGTAATGTTTCTCTCCCACATTGGAAATTTATTGCTTCTCTCGCAACTTTCAATAATTTCTTCAATGTAGGAATTTCTTTCTGCATGATATAAAATTCTTGTATATTTCTTCTTAAAATACATCGGTCCATATCATCTACAAGAATGAAAGGTTCCCTTGGTCTATTCTTCCCTCGTGATTCTAGCTTTTCATCTCGTGCATAGACTCCCTCTCTCCTGATTTTCTTTATTAGGCGCTCTCACCTGCCTATATAGGCTAAATTATAAATTACATAAAAATGTTGTATTATATCAGTATTAGTTAAATAAGTAATTTTAATACATAATCAATTGAAATAAAATAAGCTCACCTGTGATCGCAGCTGCTCTTTTCGTTGCCTGATTTATAGGAAACAGATACTGACCTGTTTGTTTCTCTTCATCGCAAAATGCTGCACTGGACTGCAAGTGCAAATAAACTGTCCTGCAAGTGCAAATAAATTGTGAGTAGTGGAGAGAGATAGAAAAGAGAGAGGTAGGAATGCAGGGAGAGAAATGAATTACCGAGGCTGAGAAGGAATTAGGGTTCAATTTGCATATCTTATGGGGACACAGATCCGATGGTCCGACTATATATACACAGTATAGTAATTTGTAATAATATATTTACTAATATAATGCCTATTAGAGGTATTGTGACTACATTATAGTTTCTTCGTCAGATTTAACAACTGGCCCAATGTGCTGTGGGTTCTTGTATAAATCAAGAGCCAAGAGAAGTTTGGAAGACCAAAGAAATATTGATGAAACTACACTAGCAATGGAATAAATAGTCCAAGTTGTGAAGTATAAAGAGAACATACTAAAATAAGATTGGAGAATTCTGGTTGGAAATGGGAATCTGAGCAAATAGACTGAGATTTGTTGCATCACGGACATTTGAAGTTTCCTCTTCGTTTCTCAGGCTGATAATGATTATCATTTACGTCCATAACGACCATAACCATGCCACAAGCAATGTCTTAATGAGATCTCCATGCACAACATTCTTTTTCAAGATTACTTACCTTCTTTTGAATATAGTTCCAAAGACAGCATTATTGAGAGCCAATAGCTACATTGGTAAACTTTCGGCCATACTTTTCACACACCATTCTCTGCAACATTATTCTAACTAGTCTTATCTGATTAACTGATATCCTTGAACTAATGTTTTCAAACATATATTCATTATTATGTCACTTCCTGAGTTTCTGTATATGTTCCCTCGACCTTCATGAATTTGAAAAGAGAACATCTCAAACTGGTGTATGTAAACTAAACTTTTATTGTATTTTCTTATATGTCAAGGATAAATTTACTAGTGGAATGGGGAGTACGAGTGGACAGACAAAATTTTTCCGTGTCTTCCACAGTGCGTAGCATAGAACTTCATATTGTTTTATACAAAATATATATACAAACTTAAAATTGTAAGATTTATTGTATATTTGTCTATTTTTACAGATTGAGGCGATTAAAAAGCGCAGATTGAAAGTTCTTAATGTTGATAAAACTATATAAATATGGCTGAATTTCTTGCCGAAAATAATCCATGTGGCCAAAATATTCTTCGACTTGTCTCCAGAGGTAATGCGATTATTGCTGAGCTTCTGCGACTCAAGGATTACATTCCACCAGTGTTTAGGTAACTATATAAGATGTTAAACTTAACAGTTTTATAGTTTAATTAAGATAACTCTATAATATGTAAGTTATGATAAGGGTAGAATACTTTACAGATTAATGACTCCAGTGAGAACAAATAACTGAAATTTAACTCTTCTTCTAAGCATTACAGAAATTGAATTGAAAATATTCCATGAATGAACCATAATAGGCAGTATTCGAGCACAATTTATGGGATAATTTTTATAGGCTTTATATATGAAATGTGCAGACAAAAACCGCATATTATGCGGGATAGTGTATTAATCAGGCATGTACTATCGGGATTTCACTGTAATTTATTGTGCTATAACTTTCAAATATATTTTCTTGTTTGAATTTTATGGTTATTAAAGTCGATCCCTTCTCTGCATATAAGTTTGATCAAAGAGAATTATAAGAAATGTCAACACAGAATGTTGGCGGTAATAATTTTTGATATGTAGGCATGTACACAGTAAAATTTTGAATCCCTGATCATGTACCAAATGATAATTCCGCAAAGAGATAAATGAACAGAGTTGCCAGACGCCCTGGATTTCCTAGGATTGTTCTGGATTTTAATGGTGTGTGCTGTCTCTCAGATTGAATTATATTTGCCTCAGAATGTCAAAAAGATTGGAAAAATACAATTCTTTGCTCATTTCTGTAAAATTATCTTTAAAATTCCTTACTCATTTTTTCAAGACCCTGTCCAACTTATGTTCAACATCGTCTTCAATGATGCCTGGTGCCTCCTATCGGGTTGTATTCAGTGCTGTCATGGAGGCTATATGGGGCTGTACATCATATGGGAACCTACAATTTTTTTTAATTAATCGTATTGGGAAAAGAAAATTTTGGCTGTATGGAGCCATACGGCATATTGGTGCCTAAGTTTTGTATGCGGAGATCTGTACAGATCTTAGATCATCTCTTGCTGTTCCTAATGTATTTTGTTTGATGTTCATAAATAAAAATTGTCCTCCTCTGCAGCACTGGAATCCAGAATTATATAAAATAATGATTGAAAAACAAGAAGTGCTGCAAATACATGCTCCAAGATTAATCGAGACAAGTGTACATCTACTGTTGTGCTACATGGTGTATTCTTTAAATCAAACTACTTGTACAATTAAAATATAAAGGAAAACAATTTCTTTATTTCTTCTTTAATATTGAAAAAAATCATTAAATGAGTCTGAGAGATAGAAAGATGAGAGTAAAATATATTTCAAGGGAGAAAACAAGGGGTGGGACATATGGCCATGAAAAAAATTACCATGATAGCACTGGCTGTATTGAAATAAAAACGATAATACTATAGTATGTATTAGGTATTATAGAGTATCTTTGGTCTTTACTGTACTCTCTTTGGAAGTTGATTTATTATTGATTGAATTTAAACACTGTATCATGAATTTTTTCTGTATAGATCAGGCTATAATATGATATTATTTTTCCAGATTTCATCAATAATTCAAAGGAAATTTCATAATCTAGGAAAAATGTAACAAAATTAAAAGTTTACGCCCTGTACAATTGGTTGAAATACATAAAATGAATAAAATCAGTTGCATTACAAATTTAATTAATTGAAATGTGTAGTCATGTTAAGGTATGCAGTATCATTACCTGTCCTGGATTCCTGATGAGACAATGTGGCAACCCTGTAAGTGAATGGAATTTCACATTAATTGTAGACACTACTTTTTTTATGTATTCAGAACCACAACCTACACAAATTAATAATAATAGGCCTGCTGCTGCTGCTGCTGCTGCTGGTGGTGCTGCTGCTGCTACTAGGCAATATTCGACTTATATGGACTTCAAAAAAGCTTTTGATCATATAAATCGTAACATCTTATTGAATATATTAGTAGAAGATTGGATCCCACAACAAATCGTTCATAAAAATATATATATATATAAAGATACTTCAATCTCAATTAAAATTGCAGATAAATTGTCAGCCTGGAAGATGGCTTCTTTTGTTGTCCAACAAGGATGCCCACTGTCCTGTCTTCTATTTAACATATATATGAATGCCATGATACGTGAATTTAGGAAAACAAGACATGGTCACATACCACTAAACCGCAATTTAAATTTGGACATATTGTTATTTGCAGATGATTTAGCCAAAGGTCCATATACAATTTGAAACTCATAGCGGACAAAATACTCTATGGAAATTTCTACTGACAAAACTAAAATTATGGCTTTTTGTGGCAAAGAGCCTGTTCCTAGCAAGATTTATATTAATGGAAGTATTTTGGAAAGAGTTAAAGAATCTAAATATCTTGTCTACAAATTATCTTTCTTAGCAGATTTAGACATTTATGACAAAATTTTACAGTATATAAATCATTGGACATCATAAACAGAATCATGAAACCATCTCTAGTTCAACGACATACCCGCCTTCATCTGTATAAAATTTAGCACGACCAGTTCTGCACTATGGAAGTGAAGCATGTACTCTAAAGAAATGTGACGCAAGTAGAATTATTGCTAGTGAAATGAGATTCATATGCCGAACAACTGGCTATACTAAGTGGAACCATAAAAGAAATGAAAACATCTTAAAGGAACTTGAAATGAACTCTGTACTAGCAGACATATGTCTCTATCAAGATAACTGGTGCCAGCATGTGAGGCGTATGTCTAGGACTAGAATCCCTTGTGCAATCCTGCATTACCAACCCAGAGGCAGGAGATCAATTGGACGTCCAATGAAGAGATGGGCTGAAAACTTTTGTGGACCATAGCAATCCTTCTGAGACTGTAACCTGTATGACTTATGATGATGATTATTAGTAAGAATAATAATAATAATAATAATAATAATAATAATAATGCATCATGGTGATGGATTGAACATAAGTAATTGATAATATTGTGTCTCTATCGACTTCTTGGTCAGCCTGCATCCTTTTTTCCACTAGGTTTGTAGATCACAGCTTGTTAGACTATTCTTTTTTATTCTTTCTTAATATGCATAATTTCCAATTACTTTTTTTTTGTAATATCATGTGATTTAAGTTGAACATTTTTAGTTCCATTTGTATTGTGAAGTTACTGATTTCGTCCATTCTGTTATTTCAAACTACATATCTTGTAAATTTTATTTCGGCATTTATTATGGATTATATATTTTTTTCTTTATTCATAGTTCTTAAGCAGGGACTGTATTTTAAAATATGTAAACATTTGTTAGTAGGTGACATAGTTTGAGAGCTTAACCAAGTGCATTTGGACTCATACATACTGTAGATCCTAATCTGTCACATCTTCGTATGTACACAATGAGTATCTCCCTTATTGGAGAATCGACATGACTCCTGTTCCTGACTTAAGACAACACAGGACTTAATATTGTAACAAACATTCTTTACCCAGACGAGAATAGAATCTTCGACTGCTGCTTTCATGCATCATTAAAGTTGTGTATTTTAACCACTACATAAGTTATACCTAAGAGGCGTATTTCTATGACATGTCATATTTTTTATCAAATCTTTTTTTACAAAAGACCGTCATAAACTTACCTGATTTTGATGTAACAGTTCAATATTTTATTTCATTTCATTTCATGATAAACGTTTTCGTTTTTTTTTTAATCATCATCATGAAATGAAATAAAATATTGTACTATTACATCAAAATCAGATGAGTTTATGACAGTCTTTTGTGAAAATCATTTGATAAATCTATACAGCTTATCGGATTCAACATGGGTATTAAATTAATATTTTTTGCTATGGGAGTGTTTCAGTTTTCAGACTGATTTAAACTTGATTGCAAGCATTCTAAAGAAAATGGAAGGGTTTTTATTAGGCATATAAATGCATATTTGGATGATTTTTAATTTTGTAGCATATTTAGTATGAGACTATATATTAACATATTTTGGGTCTAACTGTATGCAGTCCACACCTGTGGAGTAATAGTCAGTGTGTCTGGCCGCGAAACCAGGTGGTCCGGGTTCGAATCCCGTTTGAGGCAAGTTACCTGGTTGAGGTTTTTTCGGGGTTTTCCCTCAACCCAATACGAGCAAATGCTGGGTAACTTTCGGTGCTGGACCCCGGACTCATTTCACCTGCATTATCACCTTCATTTCATTCAAACGCTAAATAACCTAGATGTTGATACAGCGGCGTAAAATAACTCAATTAAAAAAAAAAACTGTATGCATATTTCGGCATTTAGTAAAAATTCGCGTCATAATGTTATATTTTGCGCATTTCTCATATTAATGCATTCATTCTAACCACAACAAGCCTGGTAAAATGTAATACTATGAAAGTTTTTCAGGATAGTTGTGAAATATCTATATTTCGGAGAAATGTAATACTATGAAAGTTTTTCAGGATAGCTCTAAAATACCTATATTTTCGCAGAAATGCAGTGAAAAGAAAGTGTGCACTGACTGTGGAATGTGGAGTTTCAAGTAGCAGATAGGCTTCTGTTGTTTGGCCCTGTGAGCGAAAACATGCTGTACACAATAAAGGATTTCCTTACAATAATTTTCAAGTGTTCGTAACTTTCTCCTCCTACTCGGTCACTCCTTGTTTCTTCAGTATCTGTACAACATGCTATTATAAAGACAGAGGACATTTGAAGTAATTTGTTTAAATGTAACATCCAACTGGTTAGACATTTGATTTTAATCAATGTATAATGCCGAGAATTAAAAAATCTAACATACACATGTTACTGATAAAGTCATATTTCGAATTTTATTGGTCATATATATATATATATATATATTTTTTTTTTTTTGTTTTAGGTCATAAATGAATGCAGTTATTATATTTTTTTGTCATAGAAATCTGCCCCCTAAAACCATAACCAGATCAGATATATGTTAATAGTTATCATATAAATTGAGATTAGCTAAGTGTTTATTAATATGTGTACTATTTTTCAGATTAGAAAATAAGCAAGACCAACAGAAATATGGAGAAATCATCTCAGACTTCAGTTACTTCAAAATGTCAGATGAATTTGACCGAAAAATAGATAGCAACTCTGTAAGTATATACAGGTATAATTCAAATGTGACACGTAAATTCAGTTCGATTTAACTATGCAAAAAAATCAGAACTGATTGTTTTTAATTACATTTTGTTATTACAATTTTAATATAAATTTTCTTAAAGTTATTCCATTTCTGGAAGAAAAGTAACGCTAAGTTATAGAATGAATGTATATTAACAAAGTTACATGTTTGTTCTGTTTTTTTTTTCTTTTTTTAACTTAGTGTTTTGGTTATTTTCAGCAGAACATTATTCAGTACTGTATTATACTTAGCTCTTTTGGTAGTTAATGTACTTCATAGGTAATAGCAGTTTTAAAGTGTGTTTGAATTTTATAAGTAATTGTTTCTTAACTAGTCATATTCTCTCCGTTTTGTTCTATGAAAACTTAATGTTATTACACATGTATTGGTTATAACTTAGTTTACATTTTTTAATCATGGATAGGTTGTGATTGTTTCATATCAACGATATTTGCGAAATGTGTTAAAAACATAATTGTATGCATGGAAAATGTAAATGCCTTAATGAAAGTCCAAAATTAAGTGAAATATATCCACGAATTTTTCGCGAAATTGATAGAAATCCATGAAATTACTTCATAATAACTATATTTCCAACAAAAAACAGGTTTATGGAGAGTTTGCATGAAAAAAATAAAATCATTTTTAATCGCCAAAATCAGGACAAAATAATCTCCATAAAATCACACCCATAATCATACATATAATACTAAAGTAACATCTGTTTAAGGAGACGAATTATTTCTAATGATGTCTTTATTTATTAAATTATCTGGTTAATCCTGCTAGTTGTCATATTATCCCTCTCAGAGATGAAGTGTCATTATGTCTCAGTGCAGGTTACAGTACAATGAAGCCATGGAATATGTTATATTACTGCGTTTTTTTTTTTTGAACATCTACTTAGTTACAGATAAGTTACTAACCTTTTTCTTGTATCCTGTTCTGTTTAGAGCACAGGACTAAAATGAAGTTTTTCTGTCTATTCCTGTTTCTTGTCATTCTTTTCACTTGATTCCAAATTTTCTGTATTCTCCTGACCTCTAGCTCTGTTGTTCTCCTTCTAGTCTTACTAGGTCTTCCACATTTTCGGGATTAATGTGGGTTCCAATCTAGTGTTGCTTTTCCTATGGGTATTTCTGGCTTTCTCAAAATATGTCCGATCCTTTGCTATTTCCTCATTACTATTCAGTTTACAGTAGGCTTTTGTTTTGCAACTTTCTATAACGTCCTGTTCTATATAGTTCCAGGCCATCTTATATTCAGAATATGGCGCAAGCAGCTGTTAATGAAGACTTGTAGTTGATTGGTATTAGTCTATGTCACCTTGCATGTTTCACAGACTATAAAAGTATTATTATTTTTTTGTGGGTTATTTTACGATGCTGTATCAACATCTCAGATTATTTAGCATCTGAATGAAATGAAGTTGATAATGCTGGTGAAATGAGTTTGGGGTCCAGCACCAATAGTTACCAGCATTTGCTCATATTGGGTTGAGGGAAAATGCCGGAAAAAACCTCAACCAGATATCTCGTTCAGACTGGGATTCGAACCCAGGCCACCTGGTTAGATACACTAATTATTACTCCACAGGTTTGGACATAAAAGTATTGACACCACATTTGTATTAAGATTGAAATTTTTGTCCTCTTAAATAAGGCTTACTAATCTTGCCAGTCAGAAAATATTCTCAGTACACACTAGAGGCTTCATACCTCTTTTAAAGTACATAGATTACCCATATAATGTGATGGTACATAGTAGAATAAATAATTTCAGATTGCATTGTCTTTACAAGTCATGCTACTGATGTATTGTTCATTAGTAGCAAGCAGTTATCTGTGTTCTTGGTTATGTGAATAATGTTAGTTTAAGTGAAATACCTATGTTACATTGGTACTCGCGAAGTCCATGTCAGTATGATATGATGGAGCAATATGTGAATAGGAATGACAGGAAAAACTATTCAGATGAAACTTTGTCCACTGGTACTTCGTCTAGAAAAAAATTTAAAAGATATGCCAAGGATTGAAACTGTCCATGTTGTGACATATCAGCTATCCAAACTATATCTTCACCAGCATGAATGATACAAGAAACAAAATACGATGTTGTGGATACTCCCATTTCTGTACCAACATATTACAACGTTCCCATTCTCAGTCATCCATAAACATGAAATGCTTGCAGAGTTAATGGGATGTATGGAACATTATCAGAAACTGCCTTAAAGGCATTCTGCCATAGTTCCGGTTATTGCTTATCATACACAGGCAACATTTCTGGCCTTTGCTGCCAGATTTTTCTCAGAAAACTCACACAATGAACCACTGTTCAACACCAGTATATCGCCATTTGCCATAATTATGGTCCTGGAACACAACTATTTTTTATTTTAGTTGGTTATTTAATGACGCTGTATCAACTACTAGGTTATTTAGCATCGATGAGATTGGTGATAGCGAGATGATTTTTGCCGAGATGAGACCGAGAATTCGCCATAGATTACCTTGCATTCACATTACGGTTGGGAAAAACCTCGGAAAAAACCCAACCAGGTAATCGGACCAAGCGAGGATTGAACCGCGCCCAAACACAACTTCAGACCGGCAGGCAAGCACCTTATCCGACTGAGCCGTGCTGGCGGCTGGAACACAACTATGGTTCACAATACAACCATTCAAATTTTGTATTCCATAACGTAGTACCTCATTTATCTATATTTTTGCTGTACTGTAGTTTGAAGTCAAGTCATTGCAGCTATCTACAACCAGTCTATGTTACTTCTACAATGTTCTTTGAATGGTTGTATCATGTGTTCCAGGACCATTGTTATGGGAAATGACGATATTCGTCCACAGGTGCCACCATCTTGCAACTGCTGCTTCTTTGTTTTTCTTGTGTGAACATTGAAGAACACTTTTACACCTGGATAAGACTGCTATCTAGCCGTGATAGTTTCAGGCATCTCATTAAAAAATGTAGGTCACTACTTTGATTTGTAACTTGCTGACTCACCTGTGTACTTCAGTCTTCAAATAAATTTGGACAGACGAAGAGATTTCTTGCAAAACTGGCAAAAATCTGAAACAAATGCTGAAAGAACCTAATGACATTAAAATTTACCTGAATCAATCACGACAACTACAAACCTTTGCCTGTAGAGCTAGAACTGGATATTCAGTTACAGATTTTTATCTGCGTAGATTTAATCTATATATTGCAAGTGAAGAAACAATTCTCCACATCATTCTGGAATGCCAAGCTCATGAACAGGAAAGATCACCTCCAAGAAGACACACACAGAGCAGATCAAGTAACCACTCGACCTGCAGACATCCTTGCACAGCAAACTCTAAGGTCCTTTGCATACAAGTACTGTGGATACCTTACTATCGACACATGTCAAACATGAATGAATGAATTAAATTAAATACATGTGTAAAATGTCACTTCCATGTGCATGTGTACATACATACCCCAAACTGAATAAAATTATAAAATTGTAATATATAATCTAGAAATAGTAAGACATACTAATTTTTCCATTTATCGAAACAAAAGTAATATTATTGCAAACGTTAATATACTCATAGTTGGATGCACATGCTAGATTAGATTAATGAAGCTTTCCGTCATTTTCATCTATAATTAAAGGTTGTTTAACTGATGGACTAACAGCTGCTATTGAACTTAAAATCAAAAGAATATATTGGAACTATATGATCGAATATTCTGATTAATTTTTTTGTAAAATGTGCAGTATATGATACTAAAGTACTGAGTTCAGAAACATGAAATGAGCTTCTCAGAATACACAGGTCATATACAACAAATCAAAAGAATATATTGGAACTATATGATCGAATATTCTGATTAATTTTTTTGTAAAATGTGCAGTTTATGATACTAAAGTACTGAGTTCAGAAACATGAAATGAGCTTCTCAGAATACACAGGTCATATACAACAAATGTAATCTGTGTGATACATTATTTAATAATTAATTAATTCATAGTGTTAGCATTTTCCAATCTTTCTTGTTTTCTTCCTTTCTTTTAGTCTCCGCATATGATGCATATATCTTAATGTCGCCTATCACCTGCCTCGAACTCTTCTTCCATTCACCATTCCTTCCAGTGCATCCTTCAGAAGGCATTTTCTTCTCAACCAGTGACCCAGCCAATTCCTTTTCCTCTTCCTGTTCCTCTTCATGATCAGTTTCAGCATCATTATTTCTTCACCCACTCTTTCCAACACATCTTCGTTTCTTATTCTGTCTGTCCATTTCCAGATCCACATTTCAAATGCTTCTAGTCGTTTCTCTTCACTTCGTAGTAATGTCCATGTTTCTGCCTCATGCAATGCTACGCTCCACACAAAACACTTCACTAGTCTCTTCCTTATTTCTTTCTCCAGAGGTCCGCAGAAGATGCTCCTTTTTCTATTAAAGGTTCATTGGCCAGTGCTATTCTCCTTTTGACTTCCTGACAGCACCTCATGTTACTGCCTATGGTACATCCCAAGTATTTGAAGCTGCCCACTTGCTCTACTGGCTCATTTAGAGTTCGTAAGTTTACCTTCTTTACTTTTCTTCCCATGACCATGGTCTTTGTCTTATTTGCATTTATCTTCATTTCATACTGCTCACAGCTGTCATTTAGCTTCAGTAGCATATCCCTTAGTATCATCTCCTCCTCTGCAAACAACACCATATCATCAGCAAATCTTATGCACTTTATTCTTCTTCCTTCTACTACCCTCTTCCCATGTTCTGAGAACAGTTCTTCAAGTAGATATTGAAGAGGGTAGGTGATAAAGAGCATCCTTATCGTACTCCTCTCCCTATTTTGCTTACTTCTGACATTTCTTCTCCTATCCTGACTTTGACTCATTGTTTCATAATAAAGGTCACTGAACAGTCTTCTCTCTTTCCAATCCATCCAATTTTCTTAAGGATCCCCATCATTTTATTCCACAAATGACTTTTCTAAGTCCACAAATACTATATACACTTCTTTATCTTCTCTAGGTAGATCTTTTGCCGATTGTTTGTAGCAGTCCATTGCATCTCTCGTACTTTTCCCTTCCTGAAGCCAACTGTTCTTCCATCTTAGAGTATAAACTTCGATTCAGTATTCGCAGAAGAATCTTCGCTGAGTGTGATATCAGACTGATAGTCCTGAACTCGTTACATTTCTTGGCATTACTTTTCTTCGGTACCGTACTGGAAGCAACACTATCTCTGTAAAATTTTCAGGCCAATCACCTTAATCATATATTTCGTTGCATAATGACAGAATTTCCTTCCTGTCTTCATCCAAGCATTGCACTAATTCAATGGAAATTCCATTCATTCCTGTTGCTTTTCCATTCTTCATTTCCCTAAGCACTTGTTCAGTTTCTTCCCTTAAAAGAGAAAATTTCTTTTCATCTTTTGATACAGTTGCCTCGTCTTCTATAGCCAAGCTATCTGGATGATTCCTTGTCTCATATAATTTTTCTACATATTTCGTCCATCTGTTCAGTATTCCTGATTTGTCTGTTATTTCATTTCTGAT